>NW_020954599.1:34932580-35271659 GCF_900497805.2 Vombatus ursinus
TCTCTCTCTCTCTCTCTCTCTCTCTCTCTCTCTCTCTCTCTCTCTCTTTCTGTCTGTCTCCCTCTCTCTTCCTCTCTTAAGCTGAAATATCTCAGTCCTTGTAAGAGAGCTAATTTATCCTTTGTACTATAATCTGTATAACTTCTCTGATATGTTTGCTATCTGCATGAACAAATGAGTTTCCTCACTATTCACTATTTGTGATGGTCTTTTGTGTAACTAGCTTTTGATAGGAAGGAATGAAGTCTTCCAACAGAAACTGCAACTATTTAAGTGATAGTTATGCAGAAAAGTAGGCTGAACCTAAAAATCATATTCCCTAGACTTACAATATTTAGGCAAACAGAGAGATATAATTCCAGTCTGGTACATCTCTGTCTGAGTAGACCACAGAGGGCACCCTTGTGTCCCCTTCTCCAGTTTCCCTCTAGGAAAAAATCAAAACTTTCCTTTGAGAGAGGTATGTGAGTTTCTAGAGATATTACTTATTTTTGCCTCACTGTAAGCCCCATTTAGACAAGCTACATGGGCAACAAATCCACCATATTTGGGTACATATAACATAGGTATTAGGTAATTAAGGGTGTAAAGCATTAGGATCTGAGGAGATCAGGAAAGGCTTCATGTAGAAGGTAGCATTTGAGATGAGCCTTGATGGAAACAAGGGAATCTAAAAGCAGAGAAGATGGGATGGACTGTAAGTATGAGGAACCAGCAATACGAAAGTACAGAGATGAGAGATGGAGTGTCATGGATGATGAATAGTAGGGTCATTTGGGCTGAACCATAGTGAATGTGAAAGGGAGTAGTATGGAATAAGCCTGGAATGGTAGGTTGGGGTCAGGTTAAGAAGGACTTTAAATGCCAAACAGAAGAGTTTATACTTTTAGTCAGTTTCTGAAAACTTATATTGGTTCTGAATGATTTTTAGAAATAAATATGAATAACACTGAGTTCATTACAATTTATTGCCAATGATGATATGCACACAAAAAGTGGAATAAAAGACATATAGCTACTATATGGTTAGAAATTGCAGACAATCTAGATCTAGAGGAAAGATTTCAGAAGTCATGGTAACTCCAATAAAGATGATCTGTGGGAGGGCACTGACAAATAAGGAGCATAAGAAGAGGCAGGGAGTTTTTCCTCTGCATTGGTAGAGCAGGTATGTATGTTGAAAAATAAATGAATAAAGGAAGCATTTATTAGGTTCTTACTGTGTGCAAAACACTGACCTAAGCGCCAAGGATACAAATAGAAAAGCAAGACAGTCTGCTCTCAAGATGTTCACAGTCTAATGGGGGATACAACAGATTTCAGCTGCAAGTCAGATGGAGAGATCCCATGGTCCTTAGAGTGCAGAGACAAAGCAGATATTAATACCTCATTTTATTTTATTTAATTTTTTCCACTGATAAAATTATGTCAATATCTGAGGTTGAACCATTTGATAGTATCAAGGACTTTGGTGACAGAAACTTTCTTTGCTGGGTCTTCAATAGACGTGGTGGTAGAACTTGCCGGAGCTACCTAGAGATCACTGATCTCTCAAGTATCAAAGATCCGATTTGTATTTCAAACCTCAAAGATTTTCATTCTTTGACTTCTTTGCTTTGGGGTGGGGAATATTCATGTAATCCCTTGGGTAGAAAGAAAGTTACATTCATCTATCATCTTTCATATTTCCTCTCAAATTCAGGCACTTTGGTAGTTTTCCAGATAAATGGCAGCTGATCACATAAGACAACACTCATGAGACTACAGCTACCACAGTAGCCAGTTGATAATTTAAAAAAAATAAATAACCAAAGTGTCTATTTGTATTTGTGCGGATAAAAATGACACAACCAAATTACTACATTTTGCAGCATTTAGTAAATTTAAACATGTCTATGTATGGTATAAAAACAGATGAAATGATCATAAGGTCATCAATTTATAGCTTGAAGGAACGTCAGAGGTCATCTAGTTCAAAAGCCTCATTTTATAGGTGATAAAACTGATGCCTAGGAAGATTAAGTGACTTGCCTAAAGTCACACTGATTGTAAGTAACAGACTCTAAAATTCTTAAACAGAATTTGGGCAAAGTATAATTTGGCATATGAGTCATGATTGCCCAGTGCACATAACTCTCAAATGGGAGGTAGACAGTTAAGTATGCCCCTAATTATACCTCAGGACATTGCCTTTGGCCATTTACATATGAAAATGGATACATAATGCTAAAGCATGTTTACATTTGTCCTAAATAATTGGCAGATTTCAGTTTAACAGCCAGTGTGTTTTTTTTTCCCTAAGAACAGTTTTGTTGATTGACTGACTGAATCAACAATTTGTTTTGGAATTATAAAGACACAAATATATGATTTCCTTCTTGCTTAAAATTTACATGTTTTGACATAATTTGATCACTCATATAGGAGTTACTTCAGTGCCTACATTTGATTTAACATTTGGTTAAAATTATTGAAGACATAAGCCTCACATAGACTTAAAATAACAAAATATACAAAGTTAGAAGCCTATGTAATATAATACAAAATAAACTGTTTATGATGTTACTGGCTTTAATGCATTGATATTCACAGAATACAAAAAGGGGCTATAGGGTAAGATATATGATGTAATTGCTATTTCAAAAGGCCAAATGAGGAAATTTCTTCTACCAATGAGAATCAGCATCATCTCTACAACTTGCTCTCATAGGCCTAAAACACTCATATTTCATACCATGAATTACCCAGGGCCATAGAGGTAGTAAATATCTGAAGTAGGACCAGAATTTAGCCATTCTGGTATCAGCTCTCTCTCTCGCCATTATGTCATGCTATCTACATGAAAGGTGCCTTCCTAAATCAAGAACTCATGATTTGCATGATGAAAATTACAAGAAACATATTTTAATTCTATTTTGGCTTTTTGTGTAATGAAATTTTTTATTGTTCTTTATACTATTTTAGTTCTTAAAACTCTCATTATAAATTAAAAATCAATATTGTGGTTTGTAACTGGACTGGGATAAATATTTTTAGTTAAGACAGAAAATTGAAAGGCAAATAAACCAGTACTTAATTTGATTTCTGGAGAAACAGGAGGGCTTTATTGAAAGGTTCTAAAAAGGGAATCAGGAAACCTTAGTTCTAGTCATCAAATAATCAACAAATATTTGTTAAGTACCCACTGTGCCAGACACTGTACTAGGTGTAGGGAATGCAAATACAATAGATGAAATAATCCCTACTGACAAGAAACCTAAATTCTAATGGAAGAGACAACAAGGACATATATAATTACATATGGAACAAAGACACGGAGAATAAATACAAACTAGTAACTAAAGACACTGGAGTTAGAGAGGGAATTAGACATTGGGGATATAAGGAAAGGCTTCATGAAAAAGACAGTATCTGAGCTGCACCTTGAAGGATGGTGGAGATAGAGAAGTACCTTCCAGGCATGGAGGACAGAGCCAGAAAATGACTTGAAGACAAGGAATTTTGTGTAAGAAATAGAAATCCGTTGCCAATTTTGTAAAGCAAGGCTAGAAAGATCATTAGGGTAAGGTTGTGTAGGGTTTTAAAAGCTAAACAGATGACTTTATATTTAATCCTAGAGGCAATAGAAAGCCCATTACTTTTACTGAGTAAAAATAAATTTGACATGGTCAAATTAATACAGAAAATCACTTTAGGCAGCAGGGTAGAGGATTGACTGAAGAGGGTAAAGACTTGAGGCAGGGGAACTAACGAGGAGGCCGTTGTAATATGGTGAAGAAGGCCTAAAATAAGGTGGTTGCTGTGTGAATGCAAGAAATATTGTGGAGGGAGAAAGGGCAAGATGTGGAAACTGATTAAATATGTGGGCAAGGGAGACTGAGAAAAATAGGATAATGTGAAAGTTATGAACCTAAGAATCTAGAAAAATGGTGGCCCCTTTTGATAGAAATATGGAAGATCAGAAGAGGGGCATAGATTGGGGGGGCAAAAGATAATGTATTCACCTTTTGAACATGTTGTGTTTGACATACCTCTGGGAAATCTAATTTGTAAAGTCAAATAGGCAATTGGTGACATGGTATCATTAAGGTAGCTATGTGGTACAGTGGAGAGAGTGCTGGGCCTGGAGTCAGGAAGACTCATTTTCCTGTGTTTAAATCTGGCCTCAGACACTTACTAGCTGTGTGACCCTGGGCAAGTCACTTAACCCTGTTTGCCTCAGTTTCCTCATCTGTAAAATAAACTAGAGAAGGAAATAGCAAATCACTCTAGTATCTCTGCCAAGAAAACCCCATATGGGGTCACAAAATGTCAAACTACTGAAACAATTGAACAACAACAACAATGTAATATCACTGCTCAGGAAAGAAGTTAGGATTGGGAATCATCTGATAATTAGACCTATGCGACCTGGTGAGGTCACCAAGAAAGAAAGAGTACATTAAGAGGAAAGAAGGGAGCCCACATCAGAGCCTTGAAGGAACATCACAGTGACAGGTTTTGATCAAGATGAGCCAACCAAGGAGACTGAGAAGGTACTTTAACACGTGGAAGACAGAGTAATGTCCTGTAGGTCTAGAGAGGAAAAAGCATCTAACAGGAGAAGACAAGTGCCAACTGCAGTAAAGAGGTGAAGGAGGATGACAACTGAAAATAAGCACAGGGTCTATGCCTATCTCAGTTGTTTATTGGATATGTAGACTTGGGAGTGCTCCTGCTTCCATTTTCTGCAAAATCAGGCTAATAACATGCCACCTACCACAGCAGGTAGATTTGTCAGAAAATCGCTTTATAAACCATAAAGGGCTACCAAAATATAGATTATTATTATAGTTCTCATCATACAGTGACTTTGGTGTTGATGAAAATGTTGAGGATAATAGCTGACATTTGTATAGGCTTTAAGATTTGCTCAGCAATTTACATTTAATATCTCATTGGATCAATAACCACAGAATATTTGAAAGTGGAATAAAATGGTGGCTTTGACATTTCCATGGTCATTAATGCCCCCTCCCCCATACACTCAGTTTCAACCTTAATAACACAATTTCACTCTCTAGTTGTATTCTCAGACATCTAAACTAATTCTTCCTCTCTCTAAAATCTCCAAACCTATTGGGACTACCTGGTAGTTGGTTCTGATTGACAGGCTGGCAATACAAATGCAAACTACAGAAATCCCACCTATGCAAGTATTTGTAAATCAAATTAACACTAGGTAAATGCACAATAAGTCCTAAGTACTTAAGATTAAAAAACACTTTCAATCTGCTTTCCTAAGCTCTATAACTATACCCAGAAGCCAAGAGAGGGTTCATATATTTGAAACAAGAAGGGTCCTTAGAGACAGATAAGGAAACTTAGATACAGAAAGGTTGAGAGATTTGCATAGTGTTAATTAGCTAGTAAGTTTTGAAACCAGGTCTTCTGGACTCCAAGGTCAATGCCCAATCCTGTTGCCATTCTGTTTCCAAGAAGGGGGTGGAAATCTTAGAGACTACCATAGGCCAAAAGATGGAAAAGACCTTATATGCAATCTGGTCCAACCCCCTCCTTTTATAGATAAGGAAACAGGACAAGGAAGAAAATTCCAAAGCAAGTTCACATAGATATGGGATTTCAACCCAGGTCACCTGAGGTGGGATTTGAAACCAGGCCCTCTGACCCCAAAGTTATTGCCATTTCCACTTTTCCACACTATGTCCCATCTATAACATTCTATTTATCCTTCCCAGCCCCAAGAAAATCCACTAAATTGCACTTTTTTTTCAGCAGGTAGGATCAATCCTCAAAATGTTTACTTGCCCTTTAAACTTCTGTAACAGTCATACTGGCAAATACCAAAAAAACAAACAAACAAACAAACAGAACATCTTTGAGTAAAGTATTTTCCACTTGTGGTTCCAGAGACACAACTTTCCTTAGAGACTTCTTCTGGGGGAGGTCACTGAGAAAAACCGCATGCTTTATTTTCCATTTTGTAAGAAACTGATAATATTACAACTCTGACTGGAGTCGTACAATCTGTGATCTTCATAAATTTTATAACTAGAAAATAAGTCTCTAAGAATAACTTGAAAATTAGAAAGGTTGTCACATCTCAGATTAGAAATGAAGACTGTCAAGTCAGGATCCACCATTTTTGGTATAATTTTTAACCTCTCAAATGTACCCTAGTATGTATGAATGTCACAGAAAGGGCATTAGGCTAGGCAGGATAGGTAGTGTGAGTCATAATAATCCATTATCATTAAAACTATTCTGAATTCTAGCAATCTAGATAATAAATGCTTGGTGAACAGAATAAGTCTGCAGTGCTTTTCTTTAAGAAATGGGAAAGAAAGTTTTTCCTTTTTTTTTTTAAAGATGATGCTGCAGACCTGCTATTTTTTTTTCAAGTAGGAATAATGGAACCACCCTGTCTTATCTTAGTACCCTCTCTGACTAAGATCGTTTTTTTTTAACCTCTTTTGGGAAAGAGTGGCAGTGTATGTGTGCGTGGGGAGACAGAATATCTATATCTATCTATCTATCTATATATATATATTTATGACAGGAGAGGAATTACTCTTCAAGTCTTCTTGACTCCAAGGTCAATTTTCTATCAATATGACATGACGTACTTGCCTTATCAACATATCAAAGTTGTCTCTCTCTCTCTCTCTCTCTTTTTTTTTTGGCTAGGCAATGAGGTTAAGTGACTTGCCAAGGGTCACACAGCTAATAAGTGTTACGTGTCTGAGGCCAGATTTGAACTCAGGTTCTCCTGACTCCAAGGCCTGTGCTCTATCCAATGCACCATCTAGCTGCCCGCCAAAGATGTCTCTTGACTGAGATATACACTTGCCATATAAAGTAGCCATTCAGGAAAGAGCACTAGCTCAGTTATTAGAGAACTTGGATTCTATTCCTTCCCCTGAAGCTCACTGTGTGACCTTGGGCAAAAATTTGAATCTTCCTGGACACCTATAAAATAAATAGACTAGTGTAGACTCTGAGGTTTCTTCCAGATTTAAATCTATCATACTGTGGAGGACAAAAAAAGAAACAACCCTCCCCCCCAAAAAAACAAACAAACACCCAACTAATCGGTCCAGAAATGGAATGAAGTCATGCCTTTGCCCTCAACAGAAGAGGCCTACTAAACCAGCCAGCCTCAATGAGATGCTTTTGCCTACACACGTATTTGAATAGTAGATAATGGTGGAAAGAAGGTGGTAATTTAGTACTGGACTGTACACTCACAATTCAACCTAATTTAGTAACCAGAAAACCCCTTAGAGAGGTTAAGATTTGGTACAAAATAATTTACATGATTAACTTTTGTTTGATACAGAGAGCTGCTGAACGCATTTGAATGGCTCTCATAAAGTCTGCATTTTTCATACAACTGTACTCCTTTCTTACAAGTGCATGCAATGCATATTCAACACACCCTTTCACTTTTCTGTATTGGAACCATGACTTTCTTTGGTGTCTTTCTTCGTTAGCTTCTATGGGGAAAGTAATCACTGGAGGCATTCACGTGATAAAGTAGCTGTTAAAAGACTCAAATGTCAAGTTGTTTTTATAAACCATATCAACACGAAGTTTCAAACTGAATCATCGTTCCTTGGTTTGTGTCAAGGCTTTGCTGTACATTTTTTTCCCTGCAAAATAGGGAATTGCTTCCCATAATAATGTATATTTGTTCACCCATTTCATTTAGAATAACCTTCACCTGTTAGTTCAAAAGATGATGAGGCTTTGGATATTCTCACTGATATGCCATTAGCCTGGAGAAGGAAATCCAGCCCCTTGTGAGTGTCTAGTATGAGGAAGTGAGATAATTCCATTTTGTGGTTTACAGAAAAAGTGTTTTCTGGCCAACCCATGTGTGTTTTCAAATTTCATATGAAGTACATTTGAGCTCCAGAGATGCTCATTTGCTTTTTGGCACACATCCCATTTTCACATACAATTTCTTAGCAAATTGAAGAGATACTCCAGACAGGCATTGAGCCTTTCTGCTTAGGGAAAAAAGGGTTTAGATTCTTTGAGGTATAAGTAACATGGCTGTTTGTAACATGCTTTACAATGTTTATGGAAACACCTCTGACCACTAATGCATTTGGTACAATGTTCGATTCAATAAACTCATACTCTCCAGTCTGCATCTCAGACTGAATGTTCCTATAGAAAATTATTTTGAGCTTTGTAAATGATGCTGGGCACCCTGATTAGAAAAACAATTAACTATCTAGAAATGCCATATGTCATCAACCTATTTGGCAGTAAAACCCTATTTTAGTTCTATTATTTGGTGACAGCAGTGTATAATTGAATAAACAAACTTCATTATCTATATGCCCAGATTCACGAACATCTGTGAATGAAGAGATATAACATATTGATTTTGCTATGGTCCACCTCTAGACATAGGTGGCATTACATCAACTTACAATTTCAATGTCATACTGCAATTTAGAAATAAAAAATCATTATCTGGAAACCTCTCAAACCTACAGAAATGCAATCAATTTTTTTATCTGTGGTTAGGCACTGGAAGCCAGTGGTAGATTTTTGTCCTCAATTCTCTACTTCTCTTGTTAAGATATTAAGGTGCTCCCACGGGGAATAGTATACCTTGGCTGAACCTGTTTACATTCGGAAGTGAAAAATCTGTTCTTTGTTTCCTGTTAGCCACAAACATACCAGAGTTTCGTACTGTCACATCCCCAGGAGGGATGCGTAGATGTGGCTCTCCTGTGGTTCTTGAACACAGTTCTGCAGAATGGCTGAAACTACAGGGACTACTTGTTTCATCCTTGATTAAAATTTGAATTCAGAGTACAAGTTTACATCATGTAACTTTAACTCATATTCAACAGGGAACATACTAATTTGACAGGCAAGTGCTATTCCCAATAAGGTTCTTTTGATGATTCTGATAGGAAAAAAAAGGAAATGTGTGCTTTAAGTTAGGATAACAGAGTGTCTGGGTGAGGAGCAGTCAGTCCTCAGCTCAGCAGCCATCACACCTGGAGAAGTGATTTTAACATCTGTACATTCCTATTAGGTTAGTCTTGATCTTCACACTTGGACCTCCCTTAGAAATGAAAAGCTAGTGTGTAAGGTGTTAACACTTTAATGTTATCCAGTGTTTAAGATACTTCCTCCTACAACATAGTCTAATACATTGTGAGCTGCGCTACTTTAAAATATCTTATTTTAGAATATTTTGAAGTATTAATGTCCTATCTATGCCATTCAGTTATGATTTTCTTGAAAATCTGAAGTAAAGTGATTAATTTGGTCAAAATGGAAAAAAGCAATGTAACATGTAGAACATGATTTAAAATTAATATCCCAGTGTTGGCTGCAGAGTTACATGACTTTCATTTGCCCTAATGTGAATATAAGATTTGGAAAAACTAAGAACTGACTTGCCTAGAATATTTTGTAAATGAAACATAATAAATAAATCAGCTTTCTGTGTGTATGTGTGTGTGCATGCATTTACAGCTGTAATACATGTATATTTTAGGTTATGAAATACAGAATACTTTTATTTTCTGTTAGTAATGGACTCCTTGTTTCAGGAAAAAAAAACATTTCACAGTTTCAGCAATTCTTTATTAAATACCTAGTCTGTGCAAGGTGAGATGGGACATAGTAGAGTGGATAGAGGACTGGCCTCTGAGTCAGAAAGTTTTGTATTCCAGTCCTATCTCTTTCACCTACTGACTGTGATGCTGGCAAACGGATCTCTGTTCCTCTAGGAAACTAAGACTTTAAATTGCAGAGAAGGTTCCATTCTATATTAGTAGAGGGAATTTCTTCATATGGGAAGTCTCTCTATTGGTTAATCAGAGGTTCACTTCAACCCTCCCCTCAAAAATGCTCAAGGTTCTAGTGAGAAAGAGACAAAATAATGTCCTTAAGGCATAGTCCTTTCAATATAGTGGTTATGGGGACATATCATAAACAGAATTATCTAGCATATAAGACATATTGCCAGAAGTTTATAAGAGACCTGACAACACAACATGAAATATTTTAGGAGGAAGGAATCACTTTTAGCCAATGGGTGGGGTCAGGGATGTTATGGAAGGTTTCATATAAGATGCAGACCTACCTAGAACTGGCCTTTGAAGCAGGGAAGGAGTTCAACAGCTGAAAGATGCTGAGGCTGGATGAGGGTGGAGAGAATAAAGCCATAGATATGAGAGAGAACAGAAGAGAATCAGATGATGATTCCAGTGTTTCCGGTATAGAGAATCCATATAATAGTGGGAGAAAACAATTTGATACATAGGTGTCTAGGCAAATAGAAATGTTATTATCATTTTTTTTCTGCTTGCTGTGAGTTAATTATGGAAAGGATCAGCTCATTATTGAAGTTTTAACACATGGTTAAAGAAAAGAATAATATCTTAAAAGAATGTTGGGACAGATTTTGTTAAAGGGTTCAGTGATAGTTCAGGCTTACGTAGCAGGATATGTAGTTTGGTTTTGTAAACTAATTAGACAAAGGAAAAAAAAAAGTAGATTCGTAAAGTAATCTGCCAAGAGGACAACATCCACAGAGATAGTGAAAGCTGGAGGTGCCTAAGGAAATGAACAAAAGACAAAATATGATGTTGAGAGGAAAATGACCCAAGGCAGCAAAAACAAGGCATCTGGTTTATTATAAATTATTTGGGGCTGTGATTCTTGATGGTGCAGTGGAGTGGAAAGAGAAATGGGTTCAGAATTAGATGATATGAGTTCAAATCCTGGTCCTGACATATCATCTATGTGACCTGTGACAAGTCAGCTAACTGCCTCAGTTTCTTCACCTGTAATATTGAGGGTTGAATTTGATCAAGTATGTGGACCAACTTCAAGGTATTTGTGAATTTGGATGGAAAAATTACATTATTTTCATTAACTTCTAATTAAAACTGATCATTTCTTTAATTATGAATATAGGCGATAAACATTCTAAGGAGACAATAGGTTCCACTAGGGTGCCAAAAGAGTCCATGATATCTCTGCTAGATGACTCCTGAGTTTGTTTCCACCTCTAATTCTATAACTTTCAATGGAAAGAGTGATGGATTTTGAATCAGAGGACTTAGGTTCAAATTTGGGAACTACAACTCATGAACTTGTGTGGCCTTGGATAAACACTTAAACTCTCTGGACCTCAGCTTTCTCATCCATGACTGAGAGGTTTGGACTAGATGACCTCTAAGCCTCTTTCTATTGTAAAATCAATGATCTTATGCTATTATGATGAGAATATTTAAGTAGAAGCCAAATAGAGAGGCCTGAGAAGTTGATGGAAAGAAGGATGACTTCCAGCAGGGGTGGATCATGGAGGTGATAGCAATTGACCTGGACCATGAAGACTTTCAATTGATAGAGATTACAGGAGTAAACCACTACAACTTAAAAAACACCCAGCATATACAAGACTAAGTTCAGAGATACTAATCAGCAAGGGGACAACCAGTGTAACCAATTGAACTGTCTACAACAGCTTAAAAGGTTTATTGATATGCATTGGTAGAGAGAATACCCAGAAATAGGAAATCCTCACCTAGAATACATAATGGATTCTTGGTGAATCTAAAATTTATGTAAAAGAAATCATTTGGAGCTCAAACAATTGAAGCAATTCCAAGCATCCCCTAAGTATATCCTCTGTCTTTGTCTCCAGGCCATACAATTTTCAGAAGGCCTCTAAGACCATCAATCCTGGTTGAAATCAGCATTTGTGGTTTGATAGGAAAGGGAAAAATGAGATGCAGAAGCTGTGAATAATCTACTTTGAATGAAGAATAGGAAGAGCAAAGGGTCTTTTCATAAAATAAAACTAAAAAGGTATGTTGGGACCAGATTCTGAAGATGTAATCTAAGGAGTTTGTACTTTGTTTTTAAGAGAATGGAGGGCCATTGAAAACTTTTGAGAAAAGGACCAACTTGACCATACCCATACATTACAAAGAGTACTCTGTTAGGGTAAGTTAGTACAAATAGCCCAAGACTGGGAGTCAGGAGAAACCTGGGTTTGAATATTGGTTCGGACACTTAATAGCTGTGCGTGGTTGTACTAGCTGTATGTTCACAACTCCTGTCATCTTTCTGAGTCTTATGTTCTTTCTCTGTAAAAAAGCCACAACAGCAGAGGACACAGAGTACCTTACAGGACTGATGTGGAGGTCGAAAAATATAATGAATGTAAAAATCTTCTTGAAGCTTGAAACAGTACATGAGGTCGGTTCTTGTTGTTAGACAAAGAAGGACATAATAGAGAGGGGAGAGCCTGGAGTTAGGGAAGTCAAGTTGGAATGCTATTACAATGATCCAGGCAAGAGGCACTATATATTTGAAAGTGGTGAGGTTAAAATGGAAGGAAAATACGGGGATGGATGGGATAAAGAGCTTGGAGGGAGAATCGATAGAACTTTGGTCATCTCATTAAAAATAGCAATGTATTTTCCTATTTCCAACAAAAAGTCCTCCTTTACTTTTCTCCAAAACCTCATCAAAGGTCAGATAGAATCCTGGTTTCACAAAGCTATACCAGCAAACGAGGAGCACTTGTATTTCCTGTCATGAAGAGGAAGTTTCAAATGTGGCCTCCACAACTCACTGTTTATTTAATGCATTAATGCTGTTAAATTCAGACAGGCCAAAGTATTAACTAGGTTAAATTTTTTTGGGGGGGGGGGGGGGCACAGTTCATGAGTTTCCCCTGTGAAGAGGGTCCATATATAAGGAGAGTTGTCCTGCCTCAGAGAAAGATGACATTGTCAGAGTGACCAAATCATGGACTTTTAAAATATTGAAAGAAAAGGATATAAAACAAATGTGAATCCTATTGTCCACTGTTTTCTATTGCTGTCTTTACCTCTTTCGTCATCATCATTAGGAATGATTCCATTCCTAATGATGCCTTTTGCTTCCTGTGTGTCATTTTGCATTCAGTCTTCCCTTTTTACATGCCCAGTTTTCTTCTTTAACCTTCTGAAAATATTTCTCTTCTAGGAAACTTTCATCTAACCCTAAGTGAATTTCTCCTTTTAAATATGAGTCACTTAAAAAATAAGCCAAGGGGAAGCTAGATGGTGCATGGATAGAATACTAGCGCTGGAATGAGGAAGATCTGAGTTCAAATCCAGCCTCAGACACTTACTAGCTGTGTGACCATGGGCAAGTGACTTAATCCCAATTGCCTAAAAAAAAAAAAAAAAAGGCAAACTACAAGATCATATGGTTACATAATGTAAACATTGTTTATGTATTTACAGAATTGGATTCTACAGTTAACTACATGTAACCAACAACTATCTTTTAAAGTTGTGATGCACTGTACTAGATCACTGGGTGTATACAGCAAAATATGTATTAACTGTAAATATGAATGTACCAGTCCACATTCCTGAATTAGGAAATACAGCATGCCTAAAATAACAGATTACTTCTTTGGTCTATCCAAGGCTTCTATTATTTCCCTTTTTCCTGTAACATTGGGCTTTGTGTTGCTTCCTTTAAACATATGACAGTTGTTACATGAATTAAACTGTAACCAAGGGGCAGCTAGATGGTGAAATGGATAGAATTCATGGCGTAGAGTCAGGAAGATTTCAGTTTGAATCCTGCCTCGGGCATACATATTGGATGTGTGACACTGATTGAATGCCTCAGTTTTCTCATGTATAAAATGAGGACAATGATATCAGGTACTTCACAGGGCTGTTCAAAGGCCGAGTGAGCTCATACATGGAAAACACTTTGACAAGCTTACGTTCCTATAACTATTATTAACCAAGGTGGGTGGTTAGGAGCAAGTTAGAGTGCAATATCTATGTTAGCCACCAGGTGATGATCTTCTTAATCTTTTTCCTCCCTAGTTTGCACATGTGCAAGACTTTCCACTTTTCAGTAGACTGCAATATCCCCTCTGGACACTAGAGTGTATACAAAGCTCCCCTAAAATGTCAGCTACTCAGTTTTCCTTGAGACCCTGGCTATGAAAAGTTTTCACCTCTAACTACTTCCGGGGTTCAACATCTAAGAGATGATTATTAAAATGTATTTTAAAAATATTTCAATTATTTTTGGCTCAGTTCAAATTTCCCATGGAATAATTTCTATCTTTCAACATCTCCATCCTTTTCAATCCCAAAGAATTCAGTGAGGTAGTACATAGGCTACTGAAGTTTGTTTTTTTTTTTAATTTGGATAAAATTAAAAGTGAAAGTAAAGCAAACATACTCACAGAAGGCCACCAAATGCTATATTGCCACTTTCCCCCTATTGTTCTTCTGTATTAGGGATTTTCCAATCCTTCCTACAGTGAATTTGATGAGAGTTAGGGGTACGATGCTAATGACATCTCTCATGGGCAAGGAACTCAGAGGAATGGCCTTATAATATTCTCCCCTTCACCTACCTTCCCAACTTTTCTTGGTGGGACTACCCATTCTTTGAGCCAGCAAGGCTTCACTGCTCCTTCACGTCCACAATTGATCGCTTCTGAAATCTTGTTAATTCTCTCTCTACAACATATTTTATATCCATTTTTTCCCTCTCCTCCACTGGTAGCACTCTAATTCAGTTTTTCATCTCCTCTCATCTAGATTATTGTAATTACTTCCTAAATCTTTGCCCCGTCTCCAATCATTCCTCCTCTCCAATCCAATTCTCCCCCAAATGCTAAATTAATCTTCTGAATGCATAAATATGATCACAACACTCTCCTATGGCTCTCTATTGCCGAACAGGAAAAAATGGAGACTCTTGAACTAGGCTTTTAGACTTGCCACAATCAATCAGGTCCACCTTACTTTTCTAGACTTATTATTTCACACTGCTCCCTTTTATGTACAGGCACGAATGGAACAATGCTTCCCTGGATGTGGCCAAACCAGACTACTAGTAATTTCTTCAAACTGGTACGTCCTGCTTCTAATCATTGGATTAAGCTCTCTGCCAGGACTGGGATGCAGTCTTCCCTTCCAGAATTATTCTTTTCCTACAAGACTACACTGAGTTACTGTCTTTCCCAGGAATGTTAGCCTGATGTCACAAACTATAATTGTTCTCTTTCTCTTCAATATTTCTCAAGCACATTGTCTGATCTCGCCTTTGAACCCATAACATTTTGTTCTCTACTTGTCTGCATACATTTTAGAATCTCCTCTTTAAGACAAATGTAAGCTTTCAGAGGGCAAGGACTACGTCTTTTTAAAAAAAATATGCTTATCAGGGGTGGGGAACCTCTGGCCTCCAGGCCACATGTGGCCCTCTAGGTCCTCAAGTGCAGCCCTTTGACCGAATCCAAACTTCATAGAATACCCTTAATAAAAGGATTTGTTCTGTAAAACTTGGACCCAGTCAAAAGGCCCCAACCAAGGACCTAGAAGGCCACAAGTGGCCTCAAGGCCACAGGTTTCCTAATCCTGGCTTAGATTCTAGAATTGATATACTTTTTTAATATAGTGGTGGAATAGGCAAGGAATGTGTCAGGCATTGTGCTAAGTAAGCATTTTACTCATTTGATCCTCTTTACTTTGTAAGTGTTGTTATCCTCACTTTACAGTTGAGGAAACTGAAGCAAACAGAAGTGACTTGTCCAAGGTCACAGAGAAAGTAAATATATAAGGCTGGATTTGAACTCAGAGCTTCCTTACCCCAGGCCCAGCCCTTTATCTGCTGTGCCACTTACCTGCCTAGGGTCTAGCACAAGGCAAGTACTTAATAAGTGACAGTTGAATTGAAAGATAAATCAGAATGCTGCAAATTCATAATACTATTATTCTGAACATCAAACTTTATCACTGTAATGAACAAAACAGGGAGAGAAAAAACTGAAGGTACTATACTCAAAATTACAAGTGTAACCTCTATATAGTCAACTCTTACACTCATTCCTTAACACCAGTCCTGTGTTGTCCGTGGTATCAAACTCAAATAAAACACCACAAATCTATTCATAAAAATCCCCATGGGCTGCATATTGACTTAATTTTTAAAATGTAATGATAACTATATTTATTATATTTTCATTTATTTTGTTAAATTAATTACATTTTAATCTAGTCAAGTTGCAATTGGGAGTGGGGGCCTCATATTTGACCTCTGGTCCACTGGATATTTCTTGGAAATCTCATAGGCATTTCAAATCCAATAGACCCAACATGGAACTGATTATCTTCCTTTCTAAATATTTCCCTCCTCCAAACTTTCATATTTTTTATTGAGGTTAGCATGATTGTCCCAGGCACTATCTACCTAGTTTTGAGTGGAACCTGGGAAATCACTCAGTTATATAAAATCTTCTAAATCATCTTTAATTCCTCTTTTTTCCTCTTTCCATACCCTTCCCATATGCAGTTCTTCCTAATTATATGTGTTTAATAACATCTATCCCCTCCATCCATTTTTCTAAATACTTTTACTCACAAGATAACCACCCTTATTAAGGTCTTCAGTCTATCTTTCCAGTACTACTGCTATGGCCTCTTAATTGATCTCCTTGCTTTCTGCCTCTCCACAATTCTGATCCATAATGACCACCAATTATTCCTCCCCTAAACTTAGCTATTTGTTAGTAATCATTCACATGTGAATTTTCTTTATACCACTCTAATTTATGTACAGATTGGATCCCATCCAGTAGAATATAAGCTTTTTGAGGTTAAGCACAATTTGTTTTTTTGTCTTTATATCTCCACATGTCAGTCAGGCAATAAGCAATTATTAAGCACCTACTATATGCTAGGCACTGTGCCAAACATTCAGGATACCAAGAAAGACACCTTCCCCACAATGGACTCACTTACTTTGACAGATTAGGTATCTAACAAATGTTGTATTGAATTAAACTTGTATGGATACTTATTGCCTGCCAGAAATACTGTGACAGGGCACTCTTGATGAAGTAAGCTAAGGATTTTAGACTACTAGACAATGTGTCGGGAAATTAGATTTCAGTGAATCAAGCTTCTATGGCATGTGTTTGTAGTTATTGTCTCATTTCAAAGAAGAAGTATCTAGTGGGCAAGAACATGACCTCAGACTTATTAGAGAACCTAGAATAGACAGTGTTACTTATTAGATGATCATAATAATCAGTAAATTACCCATTCAAAAGGATCTTTAGTGATATGAGTATTCCACAATTTGGCATTAATACTAAAAGATGTTATGTTAGTAATAACATAATTTACAGGATACTATTACCTGTAATTATGTGTGTTCCAAGAGACATAAAAGAGAATCTATTGATGCATTTGTATACGCCACTTAAAATACATCACTACTCATCATTGGCTGAATTTAGAAAGTAAAATCTATCTATTTGTCTCTGTATGTATGTATTTATCTGAAAACAACAGAGAAAAGGTGAAAATTATAGAAAGAACAGGCCAATGTGCATTGATCAGAGTAATTTCTCTGAGGTCACAGTGAATTTAAGTCTCTTTTATCTCATCTCCCTCTCTTCTTTCCCACCTCCTCCCCTATTGAAATTAAGGTTTATAAATCACCTTTGTGACTTATGGTAGCAGCTTCCCCTGGAGTGGGAATACGTGGCCCAATGATAAAATAGATACATAGCATTCTTTGCTATTCACAAAAGCAGCAGGCATAAAAAGGATAATTTAATTTGAAATGTGTTAAACTAAACAAAGTGTGAGCCCCACACTGACAATACAAAGTACTAGCTAGCATCATATGACTTTCCAATTAGTGACCTGGAATAAAAAAAATATAATAAAATCGTACTCAGCCATAGCCTCCAACAATGTCAACAGTGAAAACAGTTCTGAGCTTTTGATCATAGACAATTTGAGGTTGATTATCTAACAACAAAGCTGATGATTATTTAATGATGAACCATTAGTAACTCTGATCTCAAAACCTTTCTTTACATAGCCTGTTATTGGGATCTGAATGCTCCAAATATGATAAGAAGTGTTGTTATAAAAAAAAAAAAAGAGCCCTCTACAGACACAACAGGTTTTTATGGGCTATAGGGGATGCTGGGGAGTGCACAGCTGCAGCAAAATCCTTATGTCGTGGGAGGTTACATGATTCTTTTAGTAATGTCCAGGAGCCGCAGACATTTATATAACTTGTCCGGCTTCTGCACAGTTTCAGAGTTCATCTCCCAGGAACACAATAGCCATAATAGTGCCCATTAGAGCCCCTATTCTTTTCAATTGTATAGGCAGAGTGAAATCATGGGGACAAAGCTAAGCCTTGATTGGCTGTTAAATTGCGATCAATGAGAAGTATTTGTGCTATAATTTAACCACCAAGCAAGAATTGGCCATCCTGGTGGCAAGTCAGCATGTACTGTATATGCTATCAGAGCCAAAGTGCCTCACCTGGATAATTGGGCTAAATTTTCTTGAAGACAACAGGGTACAGGGGGAGTGAGATGACAAAATCTGTTTGGAGGTGTAGCTGTCATTTGACAGAAACAGATGAAGTTAAAAAATACAATATTTTAAATTAGATCAAGACAGAGATACAGGAGTTCAGTGACTTTATCCTCAATTATGTCAGAAACATATCAAATTAAAAAATGAAAACTTATTTTTTTTCTTCTTTCCTAAGCAAATAGATGATGACAATGACATTCTAACATGAAGAGATTGTTCACAATTTTTCAAGTTGAAAATTTATAAATAATATCTAAAATTGGTGCTCCTGACTCTAAGTGTAGTACCCTATCCTTCGCTGTCATGCCTCAACAAAGGGCAGTGAAGATTAGATCTTTCATAGGATCATATTTCTATAGCTGGAACAAAGCTTACACGTCACAGAGTTCAAACTCCTCACTTTACAAATGAGGGACGTGATTCCTAGAGAGGTTAAGTGACTTGCCCAAGGCCATAAAGTTAGTAAGGGTCTAAGGGAAGATTAGAGCCCAGTTCTTCCTCACTCTAAGTCCAGCACTGTATCCATGACAGCAACCTGGCTTATTCCAAATAATGATTGCAGTGACATGATTGCTTCCCTAATTTTAGACTATGTTTAGAGAAGACTTCCAGGTCCAATTAAGGGAACCAAGGATTCTCTTCTTCAGAGTTTAATGGGGAACTGGAGACGATAGGAT
Source organism: Vombatus ursinus (assembly GCF_900497805.2). Taxonomy (NCBI): domain Eukaryota; kingdom Metazoa; phylum Chordata; class Mammalia; order Diprotodontia; family Vombatidae; genus Vombatus; species Vombatus ursinus. Next base: position 34,951,683 of record NW_020954599.1, read on the forward strand.
TGTAGACCTTAAAAAAGAGTTCGGTGTAAGCATCTAGACCAAGATTCAAGGTTATTACAATTACAATATGAATTGATATGATACCACACGCTCAAAATATAAGTTGCCCTGGCTAACTCAATTGCTGGAGAATAGTAAAGTCCACTACCCATATGGATCCTGAATTTATTTTTAAAAAATCACTGGATGCTTTCTTTGACATCAGTATCAGCTACTCTAAAATCATGACAAATCTAATTGATATTAAGGTAATATGTTCTTCATAGATTCATTTTCTCATTGCCGGAAGCATCATGGTCCCTCTGGGAAAAGAGGGAAAAGCACACAGGAAGAGGATGTGAAGCTTTCAAAGACAAATTCCACTAATGCCATCATTTTTCCAAAGACTGTCTATACTTATCTCCTAAGTCACTAATTTATGTATCTTCTTATATTCAAACATATTCATTTTATTTCATACTTTTTAATAGTCAGCCTCTATATTTTTCATATTCAAAGCTGTGGCTTCTATGGTCATATGGGAAGGGTTATTTCTATATGACTGTGGGATGATAAGTTTTTCTATTCTCAAATTTGTAGAGTGTATCACTGTTTTAGGATCTCAGGGATGTATAAGATAAAGGGATTGAAGCATTAGCCCTCTCTCCCTCAAATAACTGCTATAATAATAATATTTTTACTGCTGTATAATAATTTTTTTAAAATTTTACTTTTAATTTATGGAATAAAACAAGCATTTCCATAACATAATACAACAAAAAAAGATTGTGTGTGAAACTGCAAATCTACTATACACAATTTGCTATTCCTTTCAAATATACAACAAAATTATCATGTGAATTTCTTTTTCTGTCTTCCCTCCCCCCCCAGTGGCTACCATGAGACACAAAGAGGTATATATATAAAATTACTTTATGCATATTTCTATTCATCAGTTCTTTATCTGGATGCAAATAACTTCTTTCTTCATATGTGATTTATAGTTAATTTGGGTATTTATAATAGTCAAAATAACTTACTCTCTCAAAGTTGGTCTAAAAACACTATTGCTGCTAGTGTATACAATGTTAACTTGGTTCTCCTCATTTCACTCTTATGTCATTCAAGTCTTTTCATGTTTTTCTAAGCTCACTGAGCTCATCATTTCTTACAGCTCAGTAGTATTCTATCACAATCACACACCACAACTTGTTCAGCCATTCTCTAATTAATAAGCATCCCTGCAATTTCTAGTTCTTTGTCATCACAAAGAAAGCTGTTATAAACATTTTAGAACATATAGGTTCTTTTCCTTTTCACTTAAATATCTTCATAAATAGACCAAGTAGTGGGATTGCTGGGTCAAAGGCAGTTTAATAACTCTGTACTGGTCTTTCTAGAATTATATTTTCTTAATTGTGCATAGGAAGTATCTTTCTTATTGTTGTTTAGTCATGTCTGGCTCTTTGTAACCCTATGGACCATAGTAGGGTTGGCCCTTCTAGTCTCACTATCTTCCAAAGACTGTCCAAGTTCATGTTCTTTGTTTCCATGACACTATCTACCCAACTCATCTTCTGCTATGGCTTTTTGTTTCTCTTTTTACTTCAATCTTTCCCAACATCTGAGTCTTTCCCAATGAGTTCTGGCTTCTCAGTATGTGGCCAAAGTATTTAAGCTTTGCTTCAGTGTTTGACTTTCCAGTTAATAGCCTGAATTAATTTCTTTAAGTATTGACTGATTTGATCTCTTTGTTGTCCATGAGACCCTCAAAGTCTTCTCAAGCACAATTTGAAAGTATTGATTCTGTGGTGCTCAGCTTTCCTTATAGTCCAACTCTCACAGCCATATATCGCAACTGGAAAAGCCATAGTTTTGACTATATGGACCTCCATCAGCAAGGTGCTCTGGACGTTTTAACATGCTGTTTAGATTTGCCATAGTTTTCCATTCAAATAACAAGTGTCTTTTAGTTTCATGGATGCAGTAGCCATTTGCAGTGATCGTTGAGCCCAGAATATCAAATCTGACACTTGCTTCCATTTCTTCCCCCAGCCATTTGCCAGGAAGTGATGGGACCAGTTGCTAAGATCTTAGTTTTTGTTGTTGTTGTTGTTATTGCTTTTTTTTTTTACATTAAGCTTCAAGCCATCTTTTTTTTTTTCTTCATTCAGGACATTTATTTTAACAAACAGTTGAATCCTCAAGATGAACTAGATGCTGCAACAGCTGCTGTCTTGGGTTTAGGTATTGTTCCTTCATGGAATCCATTACTGAACCGGTGATAGACAATTTTTTGGTGCTTCATTTGACCAGTACCAGTGATGTTGCATCGATTAGCCTTTACCCTCCAATTATACTTTCTCTTGCATTTAACAGGATATCCACATTTGCCACATGTTGACTTCTGAAGATGGTATGCCTTAGAACCACAACGATGGCACAAAGTGTGCATCTTATTCCAGCACTTATCAAACAAAGACACCCCCTAAGAACCCAAGCCATCTTTTATACTCTCCTCTTTCACCCTCATGAAGAGGCTTCTTAATTCTTCTTCACTTTCTGCCATCAGAGTAGTATCACCTGCATATCTGAGATTGTTGATATTTCTCCCAGCAACCTTAATTCTGGCTTTTGATTCATCCAGCCTGGCATTTCACATGATGTACTCTGCATGTAAGTTAAATAACTAAAATAACAATATAAAGCCTTGTCATAATCCTTTTCTAATCTTAAACCAATCAGAGTTGTTCCATGTTCAGTTTTAACTGTTGCTTCTTGGCCATATACAGGTTCCTCAGGAGACAAATAAGATGATCTGGTACTCCCACCTCTTTGAGGACTTGTCATATTTTGTTGTGATCCATCCAATCAAAGGCTTTAGTATAGTCAATGAAGCAGAAGATTTTTTTTTCTGGAACTCCCTTGCTTTCTCCATAATCCAGCAAATGTTAGAAATTTGGTCTTTAGTTCCTTTGCTTGTTCAAAAACCAGCCTGCTGTCCTGGTAGTTCTCAGTTTACATAGTGCTGAAGCCTAGTTTGCAGATTCTTTTTTTTTTTAAAATTTATTTATTTTTTTAGTTTTCAACATTCACTTCCACAAAATTTTGAGTTCCAAATTTTCTCCCCATCTCATCCCTCCCGCCACCCCAAGATGGCATGCATTCTGTATACCCCTTCCCATAATCTGCCCTCCCTTCTTTCTCTCCCCTCATTCTCTTATCCCCTTCCTCTTCTATTTTCCTGTAGGGTAGGCTAGATTTTTATATCCCATTTCCTGTATTTCTTATTTCCCAGTTGCATGTGAAAACAATTTTTTTTAGCTTTTGTTTTTAAAACTTTGGGTTCCAAATTTTCTCCCTTCCTCCCTCCCCACCCACCGTCATTGAAAAGGCAAGTAACTTGATACAGGTTATACATGTGTAGTCATGCAAAATATTTCCACAGTAGTCATGTTGTGAAAAACTAAGTATACTTCCCTTCATCCTATCCCGCTCCCCATTTATTCTATTCTCTCTTTTGACCCTGTGCCTCCTCAAAAGTGTTTGCTTCTGATTATCCCCTCCCCCAATCTGCTCTCCACTCTATCATCCCCCTGCTCTCTTGTCCCCTTTCCCTCCTATTTTCCCGAAGGTAAGAGGTTTCCATACCCAGCTGAGTGTGTATGTTATTCCCTCCTTAATCCAAATCCAATGAGAATAAGATTCACTCATTTCCTCTCATCTTCCCCCATTTCCCCTCCACTGTAGAAGCCTTTTCTTGTCTGTTTCATGTGAGATAATTTGTCCCATTTTACCCCTCCCTTTCTCCTTCTTCCAGTTTAATCCTCTCTCACCCCTTAATTTTATTCTCCAGATATCAGCCCTTCATCTTCAACTCACCCTGTGCCCTCTACCTATCTATCTATCTGTCCGTCTGTCTGTCTATATACATACATATAATTTTTCCCTCCAACTACTCTAATACTAACAAAGGTCTCATGAGTTACAAATATCATCTTTCCATGCAAGAATGTAAACATTTCAACCTTAATAAGTCTCTTATGATTTCTCTTTCTTGTTTACCTCTTCATGTTTTACTTGAGTCTTTTATTTGAAAGTCAAATTTTCTATTCAGCTCTGGTCTTTTCATCAAGAATGCTTGAAAGTCCTCTATTTCACTGAATGACCATTTTTTCCCCTGAAGGATTATACTCAGTTTTGTTGGGTAGGTGATTCTTGGTTGTAATATCTCCTTTGCCCTCCAGAATATTATATTCCATACCCTGCAGTCCCTTAATGTAGAAGCTGCTAAATCTTGTGTTATACTGATTGTGTTTCCACAATACTTGAATTGTTTCTGTCTGCTTGCAATATTTTCTCCTTGATCTGGGAACTCTGGAATTTAGCTACAATATTCCTAGGAGTTTTCCTTTGGGGGTCTCTTTCAGGAGGTGATTAGTGGATTCTTTCAATTTCTATTTTGCCCTCTGGTTCTAAAATATCAGGGCAGTTTTCCTTGATAATTTCTTGCAAGATGATGTCCAGGCTCTTTTTTTGATCATGGCTTTCAGATAGTCCAATAATTTTTAAATTCTCTCTCCTGGATCTATTTTCCACGTCAGTTGTTTTTCCAATGAGATATTTCACATTGTTTTCTAATTTTTCATTCTTTTGGATTTGTTTTACAGTGTCTTGATTTCTCACAAAGTCACTAGCTTCCAATTGCTCCATTCTAATTTTTAAGGAAGTATTTTCATCAGCAAGTTTTTGGACTTCCTTTTCCATTTGGCCAATTTTGCTTTTTAGGGCATTCTTCTCCTCATTGGCTTTTTTGGACCTCCTTTGCCATTTGAGTTAGCCTATTTTTTTAAGGTGTTATTTTCTTCAGTATTTTTTTGGGTCTCCTTTAGCAAGTTGTTGACTTGTTTTTCATGATTTTCTTACATCACTCTCATTTCTCTTCCCAGTTTTTCCTCTATTTCTCTTACTTGCATCTCAAAATCCTTTTTGAGTTCTTCCATGGCCTGGGACTGACTTACATTTTTCTTGGAGGCTTTGTATGTTGGAGCTTTGACTTTGTTGTCTTCTTCTGGTTGTATGTTTTGATCTTCTTTGTTACCAAAGAAAGATTCTGTGGTCTGACTTTTTTTGGACCTTTGTTTATTCATGATCCCAGCCAATTACTTGTTTTTAAACTCTTTGTTATGGTAGCAGTCTGCTTCCAGTGTGGAGAATGTACTGTCCCAAACTTCAGGGGTTTTGTGCAGCTGTTTTCAGAGATACTTCTAGGGACCTGTAAATTTTTAGTTCTTCCAAGGTGGTATGATAAGGAGCGAGGTGTTTACTCTTTTTCTGGCCTGTGCTCTGGTCTGTGAGTGATCACAAGCACTCTTTTCTGCCTTCCAACTGTGAGGAGGATTTCCTCTCCACTGCCACTACAAGCTCCACCATGCCAGCACTCCACCTCACCTCAGGATCACCGCCCAGAATTGTGACCCAGATCTAAGCACAGGCAAAGCAAGAGAATCCTGCACCATCACAGAGATCCCTGCAATCCCCCTTTGGTCAGCCACTCAATTCTCCCTCAGTGTGTGGCCTTGAAGCTCCAGAAGCAGCCACTGTCCTGGATTCAACTCAGGGACTGGGTCTAGGACTGGGCTTTTCTCTCTCACTGCACATACAGACTTTTCCCACAGACCTTCTAAGTTGTCTTTGGCATTCATGGGTTGAGAAGTCTGGAAACCACCCCAGCTGCCAGTGATTCAGTCCTCTGAGGCCTCCTCCAGGTTCACTGAGGCCTGTCTTGCCTGCGCCCCTATGCCAAACTGCGCTCCTCTCCCACCCCGGCTCAATATACCTTTCTGATCAACAATCCAGGCTGTCTTGGGCTGTAAATTTGTTTCACTCTGTCTTTTTGTGGGTTCTTCTGCTTTAGAATTTGTTTAGAGCCATTTTATACAGGTATTTGGAGGGGTTTGGGGGAGAGCTCAAGCAAGTCACTGCTTTTACTCCGCCATCTTGGCTCCACCCCTAGTTTGCAGAATCATAAGCATAACTTTGCTGGCATGTGAAATGAGCAGAACTGTTCAGTAATTTGAACATTCCTTGGCATGGACGTCCCCAGATGGTCAATATGGAAATCAGATTGATTATATACTTGGCAGCTAAAGGTGGAAAAGCTCTATATAGTCAGTTAAAACAAGAGCTGACTGTGGCCCAGATCATGAGCTTCTTATTGCAAAATTCAAACTGAAATTGAAGAAAGTAGGGGAAACCATAAGACAATATAGATGTGACATAAACAACATCCCTTATGGATATGAAGTGGAGGTGATGAATAGATTTAAAAGATGAGATCTGGCAGATATACTATCTGAAGAACTATGGAGGAAGGTTTGCAATATTGTATAGGAGGCAGCAACAAAATACATTCTGAAGAAAAAGAAGAGCAAGAAAGCAAAATGGGTGTCTGATGAGGCTTTGCAAATAGATGAGGAAAGAAGGAAAGGGAAAGGGAAAGATATACCCAATTGAATGCAGAATTCCAGAGAAATCAAGGAGAGGTAAAAAGGTTTTCTTAAATGAGCAATGCAAAGAAGTAGAGGAAAGCAAAGAATGAGAAAGATAAGAGATCTTTTCCAGCTATCAAGGGAACTTATCATGCAAAATTGGCATGATAAAAGAAAAATGGTAGGGATTTAACAGAAAGAGAAGAGATTAAGAGGGGGCAGGAATACACAAAAGAACTATACAAGAAAGATCTTAACATCCCTGATGGCACAATGGTGTGGTTACTGATCTTGAGCCAGATATCCTGGAGAATGAAGTCAAGTGGGCCTTTGGAAGCATTGCTAACAATAAGGCTAGTGGAAGTGATAGAATTCCAGCTGAGCTATCTAAAATTATAAAAGATGATGGTGTTAGGGAACTCTACTAGATCTTATCATTTAGTGCTACTTTGAAATATTTCTTCTACCCTCTTGTGAAGATTCAACCTGTATAAGCTAATTTTCTGGCAATGTGTTATGTTGAAATGAACTTTTCAATGCTGTTAATTCTTAATTCTCATTTTTGGGACCTCATTTGAGCATTGTGTCTCCTATTTTGCATTTATCATCCATATATGTATGATGTTCCTAGTAATCACTTTATTTTCTCTATACCATTAAATTCAAAAGAAGTAGCATAATAGAATGAATTTAGAGCCATCCTTGAAACCACAAGGACTTGGGTCCAAGGATTTATCTTGCCTCTGACACATAATAGCCATGCCACCTTGGGCAAATCACTTAACTTCTCAGTGATCTAGGTAATGCTCTAAGACAATAAGTTATAGAAAAGGTGACTTACACTGGTAAATAATGTTTCTTTACCTAGAAGTTCCCTATACCAAAGAATCATTTTACTCCCTATTCATTTAATTCAAATCAATAATTTATTAAATACCTACTATGCATAATGCTACATACAGCTGATATAAGGATAAAACAAAAATACTCTAGGTGACCTCAGGGTAGGGGGGTGAAGAGAGAGAGAGAATATATACACAGATAAGTAAATAAATACAAAGTAATTTCAGGAGGAGCACTAATAACTGGGGGGAATTGTGAGAAACCTCTTGTGGGGGAGGCATAAGGTTAGACTTGAAGGGACCTATAAATCTGAACAAGAGAGGTAAAGAGGGAGAGCATTCTAGGAACAGGGCAGAGATCGTAAAAGGCAAAGATATGGGAGACAGAATGTTGCTTACAAGGATTAGTAAGCACCATTCACCAAGCATCCTTGATAAAGTTCTTTGATGTCTTACTGAGGTTATAGAGGTGTTCTGAAGGGCTATCTTAAGGAAACACATGCTCTAGCAGGTCCTAGCAAGATAAGCAGGCTTCAGATATGGGCTTATTGGTAGAATCTAAGTTTTTTTTTTTAAATTCAAGTTTTTTTTAATTCAATCCCTTGAATTGCCAATTCAATAATTTCTTGGCAATTTATATTCTTAGAGAGTTGCTTAGAGCAGTGGTACCAAACTAAAATAGAAAGGGAGTCACTAAACTGTACAGAAGGATTCTTCTTGGCCACATATTGACTTAGAAAACCACAACTTAACATTGTCTAAGTTGTATTGTATTTTTATCTCCTTAGTTAAATATTTCCCAATTACATTTTAATCTGATTAGGCCCCATTCACTAGTGTTGTCCAGCCTGTTTGATGCCTTTTGTCTAGAGCATTAGAATATTAAAAGATTTGCCCCAGGCCACACAACTAGTATGCATCAGAAGCAGGATTGCTAAGGTTTTCCTGGCTCCAAGGTCAGCTCTCTATTCATCGTACAACACTGATTCTCAAGGCACTATTTCACTTTTCATTTTTTTTGTTTGTTTTTTGCTTTCTTTTTGGTGAGGCAATCGGGGTTAAGTGACTTGCCCAGGGTCACACAGCTAGTAAGTGTTAAGTGTCTGAGGCTGGATTTGAACTCAGGTCCTCCTGACTCCAAGGCCAGATCTCTAACCACTGCACCACCTAGCTGCCCCTCAAGGCACTATTTCAACATAACCTATTGCCACAATTGGCCTGGAAAATTTGGTCACTATGCTCTTTCTCTGTGACCTGATAATTGCCTGACTGGACCAAAAGTTGGCACCAAGCTGTAGGAATTCTATTAGCAAGTACAACTGACCCACCAGTGGTATGCTACCTTGGAGACTAATATAGAGTCTGGGGTAGTCATGTGAAAATCACTGCTTCCCCCTTAAGTTTAATATTCATTAATATTTAATAACTTCCTTATGTTTTCCTTTGTACTCAGCCTGGTCTATCTATCATCCCAGTAATTTATTTACTGAGGTAGTTTTTGAGGCTGTTTAGATATACTAGCCTCTTCCAGTTCCTTGGCTTTAGGGGGCAGCTTCACCAAGTTGCTTATGTCTTGTAAAGCTTAGGAGACATTATCCATGCCTGCTGATATTTTCTGATGTACTTTATGAAAGTTTATAAAAGTAATTGTCAAAAAATGATCATGCTTTGATTAAATAAATATGCTTTTGCACAGTTAGGTACACATAATTTAAATAGGGCATGAATAATTTGTTAGAATATCTGTCATCCTATCGCACTAGCTTTAAATTGTTGTACATTTGTACACCATCCTGTTTTGCAAATTTGACAGCAATAGCTATTTCCTGAGCATATTTGACATTATTTTTTATGTTGTTTTATGCCAATCACATTTGCTGCAAACTGCTTATTACTTTATTGCAGCAAATGGCAGCATGTATTTATTTAGCTTTTTATTTTAGAACCAGCAGGCTATCGCTCCCTTTATTAATCAGATCCAACCTTGAGGATTATAGCCACTGGTTTCAAGTTTATCTAATTGCTGCTGTTCAAAAAATGAGAAATCAGTAATGCAGTAATGCAGTTATACGAGCTCCCTTGAGGAGTTATTGTTCAGAAGGACTTTCTTTCTATTTGTCATTGGGAAAAGACAGAGGCTTTCCAGACATGCTTTAGTATATACCATGCATATGGCATTAGGTGATATTCTAATTTCTATTTAATGAGCCAATTCCTATAAAATAGACTGATCTTTAACTCATTTTATAATTTTTTTTCATTCTTGAAGTTCTAAAAAACTTTCCAATGAAAGTTATCACCTTCCCTGCAATGTGTAGTCATAGAGAGTTACCTAAAGTACAAAGAAGTTAAAAGATTTACCCCAGGGTCAACCTATTAGTACATGTTATAGGCAAGACTGGAAAATGTCATGTAGCCTCTCAATGCACATATTTATGACGCATATACACATGTACATCTCTATATCAGGACTTTCACTTACGTGACACATAGACTTCTCTGCCTGCATATGCATATGCGTATGTACATTAGTGAAAGCTCTGATGTTTCTAAGTATGTATATGTGTTTGCATATCTGTAATTACATGTAAACAGACACACATACACATATATTTATATACACACATATTAGAGCTAGATATACTTCAAACAACTTGAATAAACACATACATACAAATATAACGGTCAGAATCGATTGTGATCCTTTGGGACAGATGGAACACAAAATATTCGGATTTCAGCTCAGTGTTATTTTTAAGCCCCTCTCTGTAGCAAAACTAAACATAATGAAACAAAACTATGTCCTTCAAATTCTCCCTTTTTCCACCCACTAAATGATTTTATTACATTTGATATGGTAGAAAGAATCTTAGACTAAGTTTTAATTGCAGTCATGCTATACGCTGTCCAAGGTGCTCACGTGAATGTCACTTAATTCTGAGTCTCAGTTAGCTCCTCAAATAAATGATGGGGTTGGACTATATAATTCCTTTTAGCCCTACAATGTAATGATTCAATGTCCCTTTCCTTTCAAAGAGACAACAAAGGGAAAGAATGAGGAAAATAAGAAAATAGATGAGGATTGGAGGGAGAGAAGAAACATAGGCTAATGTATATGAGGAATTGTATCATCAAATTCTACTCCTGTTTTGAGATGGAAAAGGTGTAACTTCCAACCATAAATATCATCATGACAAATATGCCCAATCTTTTATCCTTCAGGCATTTATTAAATTGAACCATCCTTTGCCCCCTTTTGCCAGCTCAAACTAGACCAAATAAGGAAATGCATGTAAGACTGTCTGTACAGGTAAAGTGTTCTATAAAAAATTATTATTTTGCTTTTAGAAACTTTTATAGTATGATGGAAACATCAAAGACCCTGAGTCAGAAAACCTGGAATTTTAAGCTGGCATTTTCTGGCTGTGTGACCTTGGACAAGTCACCTAGTTATATCCTCAGATTCCTTCTCTGTAATGGAGGGATGAGAATCGCTGTGCTCCTAACCTAATAGGATTTTTTTTCTGAGGTTCAAATAAGATGAAGTATGGCAAATCTCTTTGCAATTCCAAAAGGTAAACTGATGCAAATTATTGTCATTACTATAACTGATTAAATTATATGGCATAATATTAGAAAACTGGGGTCAGTAAGTTATGGTCCATGGGCCCAATCCGATCCACTACCTGGTACTGTATGGCCTGTGAGCTGTGCCACTCTTAGCTCACTGATTGTATAAAAGAAAGTAGTAGGACAGATTGGGCCCATGAGCCCTAGTTTACCAACCTTTGTAATAGGCCAAAAAAAAAGCCTCATGATAAAACATGTGGCAGTCACAGGATATCTGTTTGCATCACTTCTTCTTTTCATGCATTACTTCAAGTATTATCTTTACAGTGAATGGTTTAGCCCATTTCTCACTGTTAATGATTAGGTCTAGCATATGGTCATAGAAACAATAGCTATGTTGTCACTGTGGGTATTTTTATGCAACATTTATAATGATGGGTACCATGGTGTATGTGAAGCAATATGGTAGAGTGGAAAGAGAGGGGAAGAGAAAAGATTAAGCATTTATTTAGTGCCTAAGGCATGCCAGTCACTGTGCTAAGCATTTTAAAAAAATATTATATTTGAATCTCACAACAATCCTGAAAGGTAGGTACCATTAGTATCTCCATGAGGCAGACAAAAGTTAAGTGACTTGCCTATGATCACACAGTTAGGAAGTGTTTGAGGCTAGATTTGAACTTGGCTCTTCCTTACTCTGGGACAAGCACTCTATCCACTATATCATCTAGCTGGACTTAGGCTTGTACTTCAACTCTGCTACTTACAGTTTTTGTGACTTGACCAAGTATCTAACCTCTTTCAGCCTCAGTTTCCCCAAATGTAAAATGGGGGATAATAATTCCTAGAATATTTACTCCTACCAGGTTGTTGTGAGGATCAAATGATATAATGAAAAGAAAGTGCTTCACAAACCTTAGAGTGCTCTCTGTCTTCAGTTATTATTTGTCCCTGCATGATAGTGGAGACTGGTTGAGAGGACACACATCAACTCTGTGGGTGCCCTTCCTCACTCCCAGGGTCTTCTTTCCCTTGACATTATTTTGTAAGTTCTTTGATACAAATTAAAGGGTTCACGGTGGCTTTACTGCCCTTGCCCTCTTATGCTTTGGGAGGGAGAGAACCAGAAGAGAGTGGCAGAGCCAGGGTGGTGCTTTCTCCCTGGTCGGCTGAATCAAGTAGGGGCTATCCACTTAATCAAAGGTGGGCAGACAACCAAAGGGAAAGAGTGAAGAATAAGAGGGGGAGGTCAGGCTGGCTCAGAGGGCAGGGAGACATTGGTCTAGGGAACCCTCTCTGAAGTCTGAGGCCTTTTCTACATCCTTCAGGGGTTCCTTTTTGCCATTATTTCACCCAGTCCCTTTTCTTTTCTGAAGTTCAACCCTATAAAAGAAACTTTGAATATGGTGGGCAAGAGGGTCACTCCATCAGTAGGAAGGGTAAGCTTCATAGACTTCTTTCATGAAGGGGAGAAAAGAAGTCATGAAAAAGAAGAAAAAGGAGATAAAAACAAAATGGGACAAAGAAGGGGAATGGGGCATTTTTTAAGATAGTAAAAGACACTGAGACTATGCATTATGCTATGAAGGCACATGATTGCTGATTGAATGACACTGTGGATTCACATTATACTAACAGGGCAGTGGATATTAGGATAGGAGCTCAGCATTAATTGCAGAGATAACTCTGCTCTGATATGCACATAATGTATAAAAGAGAACAGCTGATGATACAGACCTAGTCTGGACCCTGATAGTTTAAGCTGCCTCATAACATCCCTAGGTCTTGCATCTTAAGGAACATGAGCCCACATTATTTAAAATTGGAAAAGGACATGTTGAAGGAGGAAACAGAAAAAGGAAAACAGTGTGGTATGCCACATGGTGCTGGGGGCATGGAGGATTTTGATATCCCTCCTACCTTCTCACTGGTGTCTTATATTCACTGATGGGTAGAGACACTATGCTGGATTGGGGAAAAATGCTGAACTTGGACCTGAGTTTCAGTCTGAGCTCTTTAATTTAAAGCCTCCTTTATCTCAGATAAGTCAGTTCACTTTTCTGGACCTCAGTTTCCATGACTATAAAATGAAGGGGATGGACTAGATTACCTCTGTGATTTGCTTCCAGCTTTAGTTCTATGATTCTATGATGCTATGTAGTGCTAGGAGGTTTAATTGGTTAGGCTAATTCCTGGCTTGTGGATTTGATGCTGTCCATGCTCCTTAAGATGCTGTGCAGACCTTACTGACTCTCCAACAGGAGCAGCAGTCCTGTATTGAGCAGCAGTGGATTCTGGATCCTCTGTTCCTCTGGATACTGTACTTCTCTCAGGATGGACACTTTTTTATCCTAGTAGTTCTACTTGGATTTCCAACCTTCCATGCCTGGAGGGTTTGGATGAGATGAAATGGTAGATAGTGGGAGTATTTACTGTTAATGTATTTTCTTGACATTGTTATGCTTGTTATTTGAAGTAAATTGTCCTTATTCTTATCATAGTTATGATATGTTGTAGTTAATAGTGAATCCTTAGTCCCTTCAGGGTCAATTCTCAGTAGAAATGGGGCTCAGGATATTATGGTGAACAGCTTAAAATAAAAGAGTATTGGATCCTTGAGGTGACAATATTGGCATATCTGTCCCAGGAAAATGGAGAAAGTGTTCTGTGTAGCTCCTTAATACTTCCTCTATATTAAGTCAACAAATATAATCAGCATGGCAACCATGAAATTAGTTAGGGAAAGAGATTCTATGAATTGTTTTGGGATCTTCCTCTGAAGTAATGCAGTATTTCTGTGGGACATGAATGTAGACTGATTTTTTCATAAGTTTTCCCTTTCTCTTTCTTTTACGTTGATTTGCAAGGACAGTACAAAAAAAGTGCCAGCTTCCTGCAAGAGATACACAACTCAAACAATTTTATCCTGACAATCCAAATAGCTAAGACTCTGTGGATAAAGAATTTCTATTGTCTAGACTATTCCATGCTTTTGGTTTGATAATCTACAGAGCTTATCCGTCAATAGATATAATTGGGAAAGACATTACAGATGGATAATAAGATGGCCTTAGAATTGTACAGAGAAAGAGAGCAGGCTGGATTGTCTTCAGAAAATTGCTCAACTGCTTTAATGATCCCCAGAATTCCCAGAGAAGTGGACGCTGATCTTTTTATTACTAATATTCTACTGATGTTGCTATATGGCATAGAGATACGAAGTATTTAAACAGCCTCTGAGGAATAAAAAAAATTAACATCACAGAGGGCAATAAAGAGAGGCATGATAACTACAAGTAGAGGGCAACATAAAATCAATTAGGAATTTTGAAGAAGAATAGGAGAAAAAAAAGATGTCATAAAGAAAAATGAATGACAAGAAGGGAAGATGAATTGATCATGTGTAGAATGAGGGGTAAGACGTAGATGCCAGAGTGTCCCACTGGTGCCCTCATGAGGATAGGAGAAAGGAAGAAAGATCTCCAGAACTTTGGATGGATGCCCTCTGGAAAAATTATGGGAGGCACCCATTATACAGTAGAAGAGGCACTGGATTTAGAATCAGAGAACCTGGATTTAAATTTTGGCCTTGTTACTTATTATCTTTATGACCTCTGTGACTTATTATCTCTGGCAAGTCATTCAAACTCTCTAGGCCTCAGTTTCCTCATGTTGAATAATTGGGTTGCATTAGTCCTCTTAGTCCCTTCAGAATCTAAATCCATTATCCAACAACACGGAGAATAATCCCTTAGGAAAAGCAGAAATCTTTAGTTTGTTAGTTGAATTGTTGGAAGGAACTTCAAATTTATTAGATAATAGATCCAATTTAGTATTTAAATGAAAGAGGGGGTAGTCTCCACAATGAAAAAGAAACAGAATAGACTCTTGTTATCTCCGTACTCACAGCTTGATTTGGCCTGTTTGAAAGAGATATGGTTTATAAAAAGAAATGAAATATTAGTTTGCCCACCAACATTTATTCATTTCTTACTTTATCCTAGGTTCCATGCTAAATTCTCAAGATATGAGAAAAAGGTAATAATAGTCCTTGCCCTCAAGAAGTTTACCTTTTAATGGGGAGACAACATCCAAATAACAATAAACATAACCATATGCCCAGAGTCAGAGAGACAGAGACAGAGACACAGAGAGACACAGATGCACAGAGAGAGCCACAGAGAGAGAGACAGAGAAAGACACACACACACACACACACACACACACACACACACACACACACACACAGAGAACTCAACTATATATATATACCACAAAGATTGAGTCTGGGCTGAGTATGGAAATGTTCTATATGCTGTAATAGCTTATATTTATATGAAATCAAATTATGATGTTCCTTAATCTTGCCATTAAAATGAAAAAAGAGAGGAAATATTTAAAGTCATTAAATGCTTTTTTCAAAAGTTTTTTTTTTAATTCTCAAACTTTCAGAACAAGGCTAATCATAATCTTCATTAGAAAATACAAAGATATAAAATATCACAAACTAGCAGAAAACATTCAACAACAAATCAATTGAAAGTGGAAAGTATCACATTTTCTAAAATTATGTGAATTCCCCCTGATCCAAATACTAATGCAAACACAGCATTTTCATCTTTGTATGTATGGGAAAGTCAGGCCTTTTGAGAGTTAGAATAGCTTTCAAGACTCCCGATTTAAATTTCAAACTCTTGATCATAGCTGGGGAGCAAAGGTTTTTATCGTGGAATTGGAAATTCAGTTCTTTAGCTCTATACCAAGTGATAATATTAGGCATTTTGTTGTACCCATCAAGCAAGCCAAGTTTCCCACTGTGCCGTCAAAGCCAGAGTGAATGAACCATATTTGGATTTGCTTATCAGGAGGAGACATTTATAAAGACAATGTGCTTGTCCTGCAAGACTGAGAGACTCCCGATGCTTTTATATCGGCCTATGGTGAGCTGCAAAATGGGCTCGAAAATCAGGCTGACATGGTCGCTTAACAAGCTATGGTATTCACTGAAGGCTCAGCAAGCTTGTGATGTCAACCACAGGGCTGATGATGGCAGCCATCATAATTAGAGCACATGAATCAAAAACACCAGGTGAAGGTTTTTGCCTAAAAAGAAAGAAAAGCCAGATGGAGAGAATTACCATGCCCTTTGACTATTAAGCTCATTCATGCAGCTGGATCACTGGCCAGCCCTGGTTGGGTGTATTATTCTGTGGGGCTGCTTGCTGAAGCCTGAGTCTTCCCACAAGGGGCTGTCAATGGGAGTACTGTGAAATACTCCAAAGAAAGTGATACAGTGATAAAGGAGGGTGGCAAGGGAGAGTGAACAAATATCTCTAACTTATTGATACACTGGAACAAATATAACTTTGCTTTTCTTATATTCAGTGCAGGAGTTTTTAACCTGGGTGTCCATAGACCCCTCCCAAGAGTTTCATGGATAAACTTCAGGGAATTGGTGAACTTAGATCGGAGAAAAAAAATACATTTTTATTTTCACAAAGCCCTAACTGAAATTTGGCTCTTCCTCCAATTTTGAATTTGTTTTATACCATTATTCTGAGAAAAGATCCATGGACTTCAGTAGACTGTCAAAGGAGTCCATGACAAACACACAAAAAAGGTCAAGAACCCTTGACTTTGGGGGAAAAGAAACAAACAAGCTTTGTGTAAGTGTTAGAGCTTTTAATACAATTTACATCCAAAATGATTAAGCAGCAGTATTTACTGAGGAGGAAAACCTGGGTAACCTTAAGTGATGTGACCTTGAGAGAGATTTGTTGAACTTTTATGAGATTGGATTTTTTCCAACCTTTGTAGACTCTTGATTTTAAAATCTGCCTAACAAAAGCACTGCCAGGAAGGCTGTTATTACAATGATGCTTCTCAATAGGGTGAAGTGGGCTAATTGCAAGCTCTCCATTAAAATAAAAGGAGGTTTTGAAAACAAGTGCAAAATTGACAAAATGCACCACACTGCTCTTTGGGGTGGGGTGGGGGGGCACTCTGGGAGAGAAGCATTTGAAATAGCAAAGAAGTCTAATATAAATAGATGCCATAAAATGATTTAGAAGTGGCTATAAGAGATTTCAGATTATTCATAAATAACAATTGCCTATCTGACCTTGATATAAATACACAAATCCATTAGCAATCAACTTTTCATACATAATTACATATTGAAAAAAGTGTATTTTCTCCCCCCATTTTTTTTTTGACAGAACCTACTCTAATCCTACCATCAAGACATTTATGTTGTGACTTATTTCTCCACTTTATGGTTTGTTGAGGTCCCATAAATACATTTCAAAATGAAAAGTTGAATAGCACCCTGTGAATATGCTTAGATGATTTCTTTAGAACATGGCCTGATTTTCAGTCATTTAGGTTTGATTCTTTTACCAAAGCCTCTTGAAGTCTCAGTGCAATGAAGCATCATTCAATTGCCCCATTTACAATCAATTGAAATATCACTCTTTGAATAAAAGTTATTCCTAAGGGCATCTATCCTAACACTTAACAACTTTAAGAGAAACACTACAGTATGATTGCTATTTATGCCAGCCTTAAATAACCAAGTGAAAGATACCCTTTAATGAAATGATGTGAAAAATACGACTGCATTTTGAAACTTAGATATATAGCTGTACTTGAGCTTCTAATATACATAAACAAAAACGAAATTCACAGAGATTTTAACCATCAGTGTCAAGAAATACTTTATTATCCCATAGAGTAAGTAATAGGCATATTTACTGAATCATTCAAAGAAATTGAAGAGAAACTCTTATTTTCCCATCCATGTGCCCTATGTTTAGCTGTCTCTAGGGGAAGAGATACCCTAATATCGTCTAGCAAGTGAATGAATGTGCTTAAGAATTAGGAAATTCAAGCAAAACACAATAGTAAACATAGTCTACTTTTATTTCTACTAGTCAGCATAAATATTTCTCTTTATGATTTGATATCCATTTGGAAGCAATTAACCACTTTATATTAGTTGTAATAAGACTCTCCAGTGTGGGGACCAAATATGTCTGCATCAATAGCTTAGGGCTTCATTTGGTAAAATTGTATCCAGTTTTTACACTCTAATTATACCCCCAAATGATAACAAATTCCTTACTGTTGAATATTGCTTCCTTTCCCCTTTCAGGGGAAAAAAGAGCCAACAAATTCTAGTTAATTTAAACTATCACTTCATGTTTCTGGCATTTATGTTTAAGGAATAAAAGTGATCAGAAGTCCAGTAAGGAAAAACATATCAAAGTTTGTGTACAAATGTCACTTCAACTCAGTTTTATAGCCCAAATATTAATTCATGGCAGATATTGAAAAGACAAAAAAAACTATCATGCTATGTAGCTGATACTGAAAATTATATCACTGTCAATAAAATCAGTAAATTGAGGGAGTTCTATTAAATGACCTCTAAGATCAGTTTTAATCCCAAATTCTCTGCCTCATGGGACCTATAAGTAATTGTGAACATTTGCACATCAGAATGGTTAGAATGATGATAAATGATGGCAGATTGAACTCAACTCTTATTCTGCATCTTTTTTTTATTGCTTCCAAGCAGACTGACCTCTGATCAAGGATGGACAGAAGAATGGATAAACAGAAGCTGACAACAAAGATAAATGAGAAAGTGACAAGAGAGAACTTCCTGTCTTTAAAGCATTCAAGTTTCCAGGTTCACTCAAATAATAATACAGGATATTGAAAGAACTAGTAGATGCAATTGTGGATTCATTGAAAGTGATCTTTCATGAGACCACAGAGAAAAGATATCAAGTATTATAAAAAAGGAGATTGAAAAATGTCCCTTTTAGTAAAAGGAGAGCTTGTGAGCATTTAAAAAAGAAATATATATCCAGACTGTCATCATCAAGACCTAATCATAGTAAATGAATCTTTATTTAATTTTTGAGAGGGTCATCACCTTTTTGACCGAAAAACAATGGGGAAATCCTAGAGATGTATTCATAAATTTCAGCCAAGTATTTGTCAAAGCTCGTGGTGCTACCATCAAGGAAAATTACAAATATTTGTTGACTTTAGTTGAACAAGGGAGATATTTAGGTTAGATAATATAAATATACAGAGATTTGGAAGTGGTTGAATGAATGAATTGGTTCAAAAAATCATTAATGGATCAATGCCAACTTGGAATAAGATCTTGAGTGAAGTGCCCCAGAAATCTATCTCTGGACCTATGCTCTCCAACATTTTCACTAGTGATGAGAGTGAAAGCATGGATGTCATGCTTATACAAAATCAACAGATAAGGAAAAAAAACTCTAGGGGATTGATAACAAAAGTAGATGACAGAGTCAAGATCAAAAAAGATAAGAAAAGACTAGAATGATGGATGAAATCTAATAAAATTTAACTGGTATGAATATAAAATTGCATTCTTGACTTTACAAATAATCAACTATACAAGTAAAAAATGATGGCTACACAAGAAAAAATGTGAAGAAAATCTGGGAGTTTTTGGTAGTTTCATGTCTCAATAAGAGTAAAAAATGTGACATGGAAGCCAAAAAAGATAAGAAACTTAGAGATGATCAAGATAGGTATACTGTCTAAAACAAGGAAGGTGGTATTCTATTCTAGTGAACACATATTTCAGCACAGTGTTCATCTCCGGTTGCCACATTTCAAGAATTTCTAAGTTGGAGAGTTTTCAAAGAAAGAAGGCCAGAGTAGTAAAAGGACTTGAGTTCCTGTCAAATGAGGATTGTTTGAAGGAAATGAGATGTTTGGCTGGGAAAAGAGAAGACTAAGGGGAGACAAGTATGTCTTTAACAATGTAAAATGAGACTATGTGCTGTAGGGATTTGATTTGGCCCCAGCCGACAGAGCTATGCCCAATGAGTACAAGAAGTAGAGAGGTTCAATATAAGGAAGAGTTTTGTAACAATTAGAAATGCTCCAAAGGGGAATGTGCAGTGGACTTTTTGTCAATGAAGGTTTTTAAGTAGATGCTCTCTGCCTACTTTTCAGGGATATTACAAATAGTATTCCTGCTTGGGTATGGATTGGATTAGATGGCTTCTGAAATCACTCCCAACCTTGAGATTCTATGATTCCATGACTCTGCTAAATGCAAACTGTTGTACATCAGACCAGTCAACCTTTTGGATCTCTTTAATTTCCTGAATTGGACAAACCTTTAAGATGCAAAGGAATTATACACAAAGAAATTTAGAATTAGAAGGGACTTTAGAGGACATCTAGTCCTCATTTTATAGATGAGGAAACTGGGGCATAGAAAATAAATGACTTGCCCAACACACAGGTAGTAAGTGACAGAGACAGGGTTAAAACCCATTTTGTTTTACTCCAAATCTTTCTTTCTAGCATGCCCACAATGTCTCCCAGGGCAGGTCTTCACTTCTTGATTAGACAGTTTATTTTTATTTTTCAATTCTTTTGCCCTGTGTTAAATTTTTTTTTTATATTACCTCATTTTTTTTTTTTTTGGTGAGGCAATTGGGATTTAAGTGACTTGCCCAGAGTCACGCAGCTAGGAAGTATTATATGTCTGAGGCTGGATTTGAACTCAGCTTCCCCTGACTTCAGGGTGGGTGCTTTATCCACTGCGCTACCTAGCTGCCCCATATTACCTCATTTTTATCTCAATTTTTTATAATTTATTTGAGGATAGAGATTTCTGACTTCCTCTTCTTTATAATTCCAATTGTCTTCACCCTTCACACAGCAGACTCTATTAATATTTAATGATGAAGACTGACAAATAGATCAACTTATTTCTTTTTTTTTGCATGCAACAAACATGATTTTCTGACACACTATACAAAAAAATTAGGGAAAACTTTGCCTTGAACAATCAATAAATCTAATTATTCTAGAGGGTAGAGTTGGAGTCCAGATGGGGAAAGTTATAAAGAGGTAGTTTTCAGCTCAATAATAAAGAACATTTCAGCAAAGGCTGAATTGCATGGCCTCTGAAATCCCTCAGAACTCTAAAATTCTACAGCTGTATCACTCTCTATGAGCAGTGGGCTTGTATATCCAAGAAACTCTGATGGGATTTTATTTGTTTGCATTATTTGATTTATGCTTTAAGGGAGAAAAAGCCCTCCCCCATTATTCATGCATGGCTTTTATTATGAAGTACTGAAAAACCTGATGTAAGAATTAATTAGATGCAGCATTTGCATGTGCACCCCTACTAAGTGATGCCTGCTAATTTTCTCACACCTCTCACTACAGGAATGTTCCAATGTGGAAGTGTGGGAAGGAGGGCTGGGGTCCAACATGCTCCCTCCTACCTCAGGCACACCTGACAGACCACGAGCTCAGTGTAGGGAAGAAATACAGTGACATGACAGTGGAAACAATAATAAACATGGTTCCATGAGACCTGAAATACTATAATATTTTCAGCATTCATATACAAAGTAGGTGTTAAGGAGTTTCCCTACCATCCAATGACATGGTTTGCGGAAGTTTATAAATCAACCTGAGAGGATTATAGGGGTTTGGATAGTGTATAGGAGTGATAAATATGTATAAACTTTGTGAAGTATGAAGGTATACATGAATAAATCAATAAGATTTTAAAACTTTGGATTTGCCATTGGGTGAAACCAAATGGCATTAGGTCTAAAATATTCAGCATCTAAAATATTTAACAAATAGCTTTGAGATTTAGCCACAAAAGCAAACAAAATAATAAGCCATCCAGCTGTGAGGAGAGAAAGCTAAAAGCTATCAAGAAGAGACCTAGTAAGAGAAGAATCCATCTATTGAAAAGTAACAGCAACTCATCTTTTTCCTTTGTGCATCTTCCAGAGGGAGACAGAGGAGGTGGCAATTTCTCTTCCTTTTTTTCCCAGCAATGGTTTGCATCAGAACAACTTGCCCAGCTGGAAAATCCCTGAGAATAATATGAGTAGAACTATACAGAGGAGAAGGAGCCTTAAACTTGGAATAAGGATTTTGTTTAAAAGATGGCAGACCTCAGAGAAAGTAATCTAAGGGAGTAGAACCCAGTAAAAGGTAAGCCCATGGGGGCGCATAGGTGGCACAGTGGATAGAACACCAGCCCTGAAGTCAGGAGGACCTGAGTTCAAATCCGGCCTCAGGCCAAACACTTGACACTTCTTAGCTGTGTGACACTGGGCAAGTCACTTAACCCCAACTGCCTAAGAAAAAAAAAGGCAAGCCCATGTGACCCAGAAGAGTGCTTCACTCAGAAGAGATGGCACACTCTTCTAGGAAGTGTGTGAGGGCATCATGAAAGGACAATGGAGTAGGGGATTAAGGCAATAGGGGTATAAAATGCCTTGGCTACTTGAATTTTTTGAACACTAGTATGTGTGTATGCTTTCTTTCCACTGACACTGTGTATATTTGTGAGAGAGTGTACCCCAAATTTGTGTGGTATTTATTTTGTTGCTACTGTTCATATGATGTCATTTCAGTAAATGCCTTTTACTTGATGTAATTGTGTCCTATGGCTGACTACAGTATATGCACCAGTGGAGTCTTGGGAGCAATCATTTTAGGAGTTGAGATTCATAACTTAACTTAAAATGGGGATAGTCATCCCCTGGAGAATCTACCCTTTAAGTTTTAGTTATGGGGAAAATATAAGCCTAGAATGGTGCTACTGATACAATTGATACCAGCTACCTACCTTTCTATCTCAGTTCTGTTATGTCTCATCATTCTGCCTCCTCTTTCAGTCAAGTTACTCTACTTAGCATTCTGAGAATAGATACCTCTCATTCTCCCTTCCCTGGCTTAACAAATGCCATTTCCCACATTAGGATTATATTCTGCTTTTCACTCCTCTATGTTTGCTACTCACTTTAATCCTCAACTCAAAACTTTCCAATTCCATTTACCCCAAATCCTCTTCACTTTTCACTTAAGCCTGCACTTTCATCATTGACTTTTTTTAACCTTATCATGTTTTGCTTATGAAAGAATTTTTTTTGTCCTCGTTCCTTTTTTTTGTGTGTGATCTCACTAACTAAATTTTAATCTCCAGGGCAGAGGTTCTAGTTTCATCAAAACAAAAGTAACTAATAAGGTACTCAGCATATAGTAGGTATTCCATAAATGCTTCTTGAAGAAAGTTCCTGATTAGTAATAGGAATAATAAAATAGATGATATATTCATTAAATTGTCCACTGACATGGAATTAAATAGTGTAATGGAAAAACAAATGAAGATCCAAAATGATGTTGACAAGCTGAAGTGAAGGGCAGATGTAAATAAAATGTAGTACAACAGAGACAAAATCTGAGTAATTCATTTAGGGCTGAAATAAAAATGGCATGAATACCAAAGGCATGGGGCAGAATTTACTAGGCCTGAGTTTGGGAGAAAATTATTTTAGGGACACAGCAGACTATGGAAAATATACTAACATAATTATTGAGCACTTTAAATTTTGGGAAGTCCCTTTATTATATTTGAGCCTCTCAACAGCCCAATGAGAAAGATATTAACATTTCCATTTCACTGATGGGAAATTGAGGAACAGAGTGGTTAACTGTCTTGCTATTGGTCTTGTAGGTAGTAAGAGTAAAGAGAGCTAATATGGATCCAAGTCTTCCTGATGTCATGTCTAGCAATCCATTCAGGTCTCTCCTTGGATAGGCTACTCACTAATTAAAGGTGAGTTATTAGTAACTATTCTTTAAGAAAATGTCTCGAGTTGCTTACCAATGCAAAACTAGTACCATGTTTAGTAGGTCTCAGTGATGATTGTACTTTGTATAACGAATCAGTAATACGGTACTTTGGGTGGAAAAGCTATAGAGCTATATTCAAAGATGCAATTTAACTTCACTCTGAAACAAAATTTGAATGGATGCATCAATGCCATCTTTCACATTCAAAACAAGGCATCAGTCGGTGGTCTTCAAGACTGTACTGGTGGTGGTGAGTAGGTCATTTAATACAGAGCAGGAGGACTATACTACAGAAGAAATTTAGATTGGATACTCAACATATCCTTACTATACAGGTCTTGGAAAAAAATGAAATATGTCACTATGAGCAGTTTGAGAATTTATTTTTCCGGAGATTGTAAAGAAAAAGGCAGGCAACCATCTTTTAAGTCTAAGTCTGTTCTGAGTTACCTCTTATGGTTTCCCACTCTGCTCTGAAATAAAGTACTAACAAAAGCAACATAGAAAGATGAAAGCATTACCATCTTGTGTTAAACTCTAGGCTGGAGATATTTACTATTATCATTAAGGTCTCAAGTTTAATCAAAAAGAAAAAAAAAAGTGAGCAAAGATAGCTGCCTGTTCTTTTTGGCTCTGACCATTCTACCTGACAGTCTGGAAACTAGGTTATTCTCCTCAAATCCACATTTATTAATATAAGTGAAATTACCAGGACATGTATTGGGGAGAAAGAGGACGTAATGGCTATCTGTGTCTGAAAAAAGAACATCAATAAAATATTTTTCTGCACAGATAAAATCCAAAAAAAGACAAAAGGACATAAACAGAGCAATTGTTTTACCACATTGTTAAATCATACACACATATATTTATACATGTATGTTTATATACATGTATGTATATACACATGTAATTACATAAATATTCAAGGTTTCTTTCACAAACCTTTTTTAATCTCGATATATTAAAATATCCTGTTTGTTGACAGTCAAGTTCCTAGTAAATGAGAAAATTAAAAAAAAAAAAAACCAGAAGTCACAGTGACACAAAAATCCCTCATTTCTCAGGTGAGATAACTATAATGAATTATATGACATAGTGTGTGCATTTTGATTTGTGTAACATGTGAAGAAATCAAAAAATCATAAAAGTGTTGCTTTGCTCATTCTCTTCCAGTTGCAGGAACAGAAATGTTGTGCTATCACTGATAGATTAAAAAAAAGTCTTATTTTTATACAGGTGGATAACAGCTCCTGTTTCTTAAAGGTGATTCCTCAGGAAATGTCCATCAAATAGAATTACTTTTAATACATTTGAATTTCCTTGACCTTTAAAAAATTCTCCAGTTCTTCCTTGAAAAATCCTGTTTCTTTTGGAAAGTGTGATTTTCTTTCCTAAGAATCAATATGGTTAAGTGAAATCCTTTTTAGTAAACAAATCAAGCTTAACTCTTCTGCTTCCCCATTCTCCATTACCGCCCCCCCCCAACCTTATACATGGTAGGGGCAGTTTATTTTTTCAAATGAACTTGTAAGATGCAGACTCTCTGCTTTCCATCTAATTTCTTTCCTGCAATTGGATTCTTTGCTCATTTTCAAATTTTGACACAGTTCTAGACTACAAAGGACAGAGTATAGATAGCAATGAATATGGCTAGACAGCCAATGTGGTCATCAGAAAAAGTTTTTTTTTAATATTTTATTTTTTACAATTACATGTAAAACAGATTTTAACATTCATTTAAATTTTTTTGAGCTCCAAATTATCTCCCTCCCTTCCTCCTTTCTCCCCTTTTTGAGCAGCCAAGCAATTCAATATAGGTTATATATGGGCAGTCATATTTCCATATTGTAAAAGAAATGCAGACCAAAAAATAAAACCAAGAAAATATTAAGTAAAAAATACCACAACCACCATCTATACTTTGATCTGTGTTCAGACTCCATCAGTTCTTTCTCTGGAGGTGAACACCATTTCTCATAATAAGTTCTTCAGAACTGTCTTGGACCACTGTATTGCTGAGAATAACTAGGTTATTCAAAGTTGATCATGGTACAATATTGCTATTACTGTGTACAATTTTCTCCTGGTTCTGTTCATTCTACTTTGTATCAGTTCATGTTAAGTCCTTCTAGTTTTTTTTTTTTCATTCTGAAAATATCCTGCTTGTAATGTCTTATAGCACAATAGTATTCCATCACAGCCATATACCATCACTTGTTCAGCCATTCCTCAATTGATGTGCATCTCTTAAATTTTCAATTCTTTGACACCACAAAAACAGCTGCTATGAATATTTTTTTTGGTGAGGTAATTGGGGTTAAGTGACTTGCCCCGAGTCACACAGCTAAATGAGTGTTATGTGTCTGAGGCCGAATTTGAACTCAGGTCCTCCTGACTTCAGGGCCAGTGCTGTATCCACTCCGCCACCTAGCAGCTCCTATAAATGTTTTTATACATATAGGACCTTTTCCTTTTTCTTTGATTTCTTTGGATACAGACTTAAGTAGTGGTATTGCTGGGTCAAAGGGTATACAGGTTTATAACCCTTTAGGCATAGTTCCAAATTGCTCTCCAGATGTTTTTTTTTGTTTGTTTTGTTTTGTTTTGTTTTGTTTTTTAG
The DNA here is from genome assembly GCF_900497805.2 of Vombatus ursinus. NCBI lineage: Eukaryota > Metazoa > Chordata > Mammalia > Diprotodontia > Vombatidae > Vombatus > Vombatus ursinus. Next base: position 34,977,866 of record NW_020954599.1, read on the forward strand.
AGAGGAAAACATTATGACATTCAAATATACTTAAGTGAATCTTGGTATTCACCTTTTGCAGAAGTCTTGATTACAAAATTCTAGGTGGCTTTACCTAGCTAACCTCTCTTCTTATCAGGCAGAGTTGTGGGTTAAAGGATAACATGAGAACAGACATCAGAATAACTTGTCATGTCTTCATTCCCAGGAACAAAGGTAGAGGACATTCAATAAATGCCTGTTCAGGAAATAAATACATGAAAGGAACAAAGCTAACAAAACAACAACAACAACAAACAAAAGGCAACAAAACAAAACAAAACAAAAACCAGTGTGACAATGTTAAACAACAAGAACAAAGAACCGCACCTCTTGTGTAAGGACACATTCCAGAATAAATGGTCTGAAAGCCAACATCCTTGCATGGTACAACATACCCATAGACTTCAAGATCAATAGCAACACTACAGATGTCTTGCACATAGGAGCGGGTGTTCAATTAATTCTTGTTCAATGAGTGACTGAATGAATGAATGTGAATGAATAGCATAAAGCTAACCAAATCTCAGGTATGATTAAAAACAAACAAATAAAACTCCTATACGAAGATTCAACTAACCTTTCTGAACAATGAGTGGTTTAAAAGCCTCACATCTTTGAATGGCCTATCGATAGAATTTGAAACTAGCATTCTTCTGTGGCTTAACCTTTTACTAAAGGGTAACAGGACAGCCTGATTGAATCACTGTTAAGTGTCTACCCATCCTCATCTAGTCTCTTCACAGTTGCCAAAATAATCCACATAAAGTACAAGTCTGTCCATGTTGCTCCCTTGGTTAAGTGATTTTAGTGATTCCCTATGGCCATTGGTAAAATGCAAATGCTTTAACCTGGCATTTCAAGCCTTTCATATTCTGTTACCAGTCTGCCTTTCCAGGTTTATTTTACATGACTGCTTTTCATACATTCTATGTTCTAATGTTCAAACTGGCTTATTTGCTGTTTTCTGAACTCAGCATTCCATCCATCCTCCAGCTCTGTGTCACTGCAGAGGCTTTTCTCCATGCAGAGAAAGTTAAATCCCTCAAGCCCTCACCTCTTCAAATCCTTGTTTCTATTCAAATCTCAGTTGTGGTGCTCCTGTGCTGTTCCTGATTGCCTTGTTTCTTGGTTCTTTCTTCTTCCTGTTACCATGTTGATACTTTATCTGTTTGTATCCCTCTATTCTAGAAAAATTCAAAGTCTGAATACATTTTTTCCCCTAATCCCATCAAGAACATACAGATATTCTCTGCCTATTTTCAGTGGACTATAAGGTGGCTCTGAGTGGCCAGTCTCCTGTCATATAGGACTCATTACTATGAGTTTCCTAATATTCTGCTGAACTGAAAGAGTTGATTATTTGGGGCACTGTAGCTGGTAGAGGAACAGGGAGTTTCTGGCTGGCATTCTTTTGGCTGCAGCTATGGAGGTGAAGAGATGTGATCACTCTGAAGGGTGTCATGGTTCATATGTCTTGAGCTGGAGCCTCAGAGGTCAGATCCTACCTCCCCTTTATTTTACAGAAGAACAAAATGAAATGTACCGAGGCTAATTGGTTGTCTCAAGATCAACCAAAAGACCCTCAACGAAACTGTTTCATGTCTGTGTATATATGTGTGACATATAACAAAAAATTATTAGACTGATTTTAATTTTCAAAACCATGGAAATACATTTTCCTAAAGTTATAATAATTGCAATGAAATATTAGAGTAATAATATACTATTAGCACAGAAATCTGTTATGTTCTATATTAAATACTGTCAAATATATAGGATAGATTTCAATCAATTTTAGGTTACCTTCATACAAACCACAGAATTTAGAGCTAAAAAGGACAATAAAAAGCCATAGAGTCCACCCTTTATTAGTGAGGAAAGTGAAGAGAAAAGAAGCTAAGTGACTTGGCCAAAGTCACAGAACTAGGACAATAAGTTTGATTTCTTCCCATTCCAGTATTCTTTCCAAGAGAATCTTAATAACAACTGAATTACAAAAGATTTTCAGCATAAATGTCTTATATAGATAAAGAGACAAGCTGACTTGAAGAAAAGCTTTCAGAAAATTGCAACACAATAGAATCCAATCAAACAATTATGAATTTCATAATGAAATTCACACATGAAATGACGCAGATAAGCATCCATTGTAAAAGGAAAAAAAATTCATGAAAACATGAAATAAGTTAGTTTGAAGGTCATTACATTGAAAACTTTCAAGTGTTCACAGCAAAACAAAATTTCTAAGTCAAGACAAAAAAACGTGAAAAGGAAATGGAAATGAAGAAAACCAAAGGAGATGGAAGATGGGTCTCGTCTTCTTCAGACATTTTATGTTTTCATGTTGTTCTTATGTTTTAATTGCCCATAAGATTGTGACTACATCTATGCCCATAAATATTTTATGTCTTCTGCTATCACATCATAATAAATCATTTGATATTGTTTGTGTCTTTGGTAGGAATGAAGCCAATAGAATAATAAAAGCATACTTGTGGATGGCTTTAAGTTTTACTTTTGATGGGGAAATGCATAGTTATTTTGCTGTGCAAATCATCAGTAGTTTGTAGAACTACTGTAATATAGCTCCCTGCCCCAAATGAGTCATGAGAGACTACTTTAATTGATTGCGTAAACTAAGACTTGATACTCTCTAAAAATTTGTCATTGTACCCAAAATTTAAGACTTTTTTTCCACATATGAAAGTTTCTGATCCATTTTTATGAAGCATTTTCCTAGTTAGACTAGAATTAAAAATATGATTTTTTTTTCAAAAAAGTACTTTTTTCCTGAAGTTATAATAATTGGAATAAAATTAAAATAATAACATAACATTATAACAGAATCTACATTATGTTCCATATTAAAACACTAAAATATCAATTGTCTTCTCTAATATTTCATATTCACTTCTTCTAAGTGCCACTGGCTAAGGTACAAATTGCCTTTATTTCCCAAGGAGCACCAATTAAACAGAACACAGAATGTACAAATAATTGAAATTTTTTCTCACTGATACAATTGAATTACATTCACTCATTCAGTCAAATCTTTCTTAAGCCCACATTCCCCTCAATTTCTCCTAACAATTCTTATCTATTTTCATGCTTCTGCTAATATTTAGGTCACTAGACTAAGGGAATACAAGAAAACAAATTAATAACAATTTTAGAAAGTGAAGAACTGGTTAAGAAGATAGTATCTGAAAATAGGGTTTAGAGATTTCTAACAAAAGCCTTAAAACTCAGGTTCCTGGCCAGGAGTGGAGTACATCTAACAAGAGAAGATAACAATGTATTTGTTCTCAATCTTCCAAATTTAATCATGTAGCTTTAAAGTAAAATAGAAAGATAGGGAGAAAAATTGATTATATATGTGATTATGTGTACATGTATATGTGTGTAGGTATATACATATATATACCTACACACATAAGTATATATATATATACACACACACACACATGCACACATACATATACATATATACATACAGATGTATACATACACATATACAAATGCTAGAATCTAGGATTAAAAAACAGATGAACTAGACACAGAGGTGGGGAACCTGCAGCCTTGAGACTGCAGAGAAATTTGGATTCAGTCAAAGGGGCCACATTGAGGACCTAGAGGGCCACATGTGGCCTCAAGGCCACAGGTTCCCCACCCCTGATAGACATCCCAAAGCAAGGAAACAAATCTGACTTGATATTTATCATTAAGACTTGGTGAGTTGAGACTCATAAGTAGAATATGGCCCTGGAAGCATATACATATTACAGAAAAGAAATAGTATATGTAAAAGGTGGGGGCAGGTAGTATTCTATACTCAAAGGATGCACTAATTTGATCAAATCCAAAAACAAGAGAAAAAAAAGCAAGATGGAGAACTTTGTGTGAAGATTTGTGAAGCCAGAGACAGAAGCAATGACATCAATATAGTAGACTACTTCTAGGCTTTTATAGAAAGATTAATTAGATGAGGAGTTCTGGAAACAGAAGCTTGACACAGACTTATAGCATGACAGGGATGGGGGTACTTCAATTAGCCAGGCATATGTAGTAATCTTCTTTCTGCAAAAAGCAAAAGGATTAGTAATTTCTATCTTGCCGTAATGCTACATTTATCTTCAAAATGTAGAGAAATCAATAGTAGTTCTGGATTTAATTTTCACAATAAAGAGGGGAAGAAATATATGTTCAGAGGTAGAAATATAGGAATCTTGGGAGAAAGTGAAAAATGCATCTTAGAATTTGTGAAAGAGAAGGTGAGGAAATTGTGAGTTGTCTAATATGCATCTGGGATTTGGGGAGAATAGGTTTTGAAGAGTTTAGATAAAGAAAGGCTGGGTAGGATAGTGTGGCCTAAGGTGTATGAAAAAAGGAAGGGAAGAAAGAAGAGAGGATATGAAGGGAGGAAAGGAGAAAGGAGGGAAGTTGAAGGAAGAAAGGCTAGGGGAGAGAAGAGGTAGGAAGTTAATGCAAAAGGGATGGGAAGTATTAAGAATAAAATTCTAAAAATACAAAGATCAACAATTTTAATGTAACAGAAAAAGGGACTTTTTATTCCTAAAGAGAACAATGTCATCACATCAATTTAATTTTTTAAAGACAAACAAAAAATTGGAAAAATGCATTTTAAGAAGAATATCAGGGAGGTGGAGCCAAGATGGTGGAGTAAAGACAGGAACTCACCTGAGTTCTCCCCTAAACCCATCTAATATCTTTAAATAATGACTTTAAACAAATTCTAGAGCAGCAGAACCCCCCCAAAAAATGAGAGTGTAACAATTTTCCAGCCCAAGACAACTTAAAAGGTCAGCAGGAAAGGTCTGTTGCACCAGGGTGAGAGAGCAGGACAGTCCAGCACAGGCCTTGCCCCAGCAAACCAGGAGCAGGCCTTGGGAACCACTGAATTAGCAGAGGGAGTGGCTGCTTCCAGAGCTCTCAGCCCACAGACTGTAAGGGGTTCGAACAACTGGTCAGAAGGAGATTACAGGGTTCTCTTTGCTAGCCCTGGGGCAGCACTCTGTTGCTTTGCCCATACTTGGATCCAGGTCAGTCTTGGCTGGGAGTCCCAGGGTGAGGAGGAGCACTGGGACACCAGAAACAGTGGAGCAAGGACCTTCCTCACAGTTTCAGGGCAGAAAAGTGTGCTTGTGGTCACTCACAGACCAGAGCACAGGCCTGGAAAGTAATTAATATCTCTCCATAGATCATACCACCTTGGAAGAACTGAAAACTTACAGGTCCCTAGAAGTATCTCTGAAAACCACAGCACAAAACCCTAAAGCTTGGGATAGTGCATTCTCCACCCTGGAAGCAGAGCCGTACTTAAACAGAGTTAAAAGTCAAGTAATAGGCTGGGAAATGAACAAATAACAGAAAAAATTCTGATCATAGAAAGTGACAAGGAATATCAAAACACACACTCAGAAGAAGACAGCTAAGTCAAAGCTCCTACATCCAAAACCTTTAAGAAAAATCTGGATTGGTCTCAGGCCATGGAAGAGCTCAAAATGATTTTGAAAATCAAGTAAGGGAGGTAGAACAAAAATTGGGATGAGAAATGAGAGTGATGCCAGAAAATCATGAAAAAAAGAGTCAACAACTTGGTAAAGGAGACACAAATAATACTAAAGAAAATAATACCTTAAAAAAACAGACAAAACCAAATGGTAGAAGAGGTACAAAAAGCCAATGAAGAGAAGAATGCCTTAAAAAGTAGAATTGGCCAAATGGAAAAGGATGTACAAAAGTTCATTGAAGAAAATAATTCCTTAAAAATCAGAATGGAGCAAAAGGAAGCTAATGACTTTTTTTTTTTTTTGGTGAACTATAGAATTACACTTCAATCAAGTTTAATAAATATGGCTCAAGATCTCACATGACAGGAAAAGGGAATTTGTCATACAACAATAGCAAGAGCAACAGGTGGATGACCCAAATGCTACATTTACATTGCCTTCCTTTCTCCCTTCCTGAAACCCCAAAAGAAAAAGGTTAAATGAGCCAAAGGAAGGCCTCTTGAGGACTGTACTGGTGGTAGTGAGGGGGGGGGGGAATTCCTCTATGGAGAATGTATTTTTTAATTTTTAGGCAATTGGGGTTAAGTGACTTGCCCAGAGTCACACAGCTAATAAGTGTCAAGTGTTTGGTCTGAGGGTGGATTTGAACTCAGGTCCTCCTGACTTCAGGGCCAGGACTCTTTCCACTGCGCCACCTATCTGCCCCTAAAGATTTTATTAAAAGAAAAGGACAGCAATTCTACAATACAAGAAGATGTAGAAGGGTGAAAATTTACATAGGTTTAGAAGTTCCAATGAAATTTTGTGTGAGTGCTAAAGTAATTATATGTAATAAAGGTGAATTAATTTGAACTTTTCCTAAATTGTTGTTGTTATATGTTTGGTGTTGATGCGCTAAGCCCACTAAGGTAATAAAAGTCCAAGAATGTTACAGTACATTTTACTAAGGAGTTTTATATCCAGTGTTACTGTTGAATGGGATTTCTTTGCTTCAACACAAATTTTTTGGATCATAGCAATTGGGTGTTGTTGTTTTTTTTTTAATTTGCATATAGGAACCTTAGTCAAATATTTATCAATAGGAAGCTAATGACTTTAAGATAAATCAAGAAATAAAACAAAATCAAAAGAATGAAAAAATAGATGACAATGTAACATATCTCATTGGAAAAACAATTGACCTGGAAAATAGATTCAGGAGAGAGAAAATTCTCTGCTGGATTTTTAAATAAAATTTTTTTAAATAAAATTTTAAATAAAATTTTTTTATTTAAAATTTTTTTTAAATAAAAATTATTCAACTATCTGAAAGCCATGATAAAAAAAAGAACCTGGGCATCATCTTTCAAGAAATTATCAAGGAAAACTGCCCTCATGTTCTAGAAGCAGAGGGTAAAATAGAAATTGAAAGAATCCACTAATAATATCCTGAAACAGATTCCAAAATGAAAACTCCCAGGAAAATTCTAGCCAAATTCTAAATCTCCCAAGTCAATGAGAGAATATTGGAAGCAGCCAGAAAGAAACATTTCAAGTATCGTGGAGCCACAGTCAGGATAACATAAGATTTAGTAGCATCTACAATGAAGGATCCAAGGGCTTGGAATATGACATTCTGGAGAGCAGAGGAGCTAGGATCACAACCAAGGATCATCTACCCAGCATCCTTCAGGAGGAAAATTGGAAATTCAATGAAATAGAGGACTTTTATGTATTCCTGATGAAAAACCAGAACTGAACAGAAAATTTGACTTTCAAATACATGATTCAAGACAAGCATAAAAAAGTAAACAGGAAAGGGAAATCATAAGGCACTTAATATGGTTAAACTGTTTACACTCTTACATGGGAAGATGATACTTGTAACTCATTAAAACTTTCTCATTATTAGAGCAGTTAGAAGGAGTATATATAGACAGAAGGCAAAGGCATGAGTTAAATGTGAAGGGATGATATCTAAAAAATAAAATTAAGGGGTGAGAGAGGATTGTCCTGGGAGAAGGAGAAAGGGAGAGGTAGAATGGGGTAAGTCATCACACAAAAGAAGCAAGAAAGAGCACAGTGGAGAGGAAGACAGGGGAGGGGAGGGAGAGTGAGTAAATCTTACTCCCATCAGAACTGGCTCAAAGAGGAAATAACATACACACTCAACTGCATATAGAAATTTTCTTACCCTAAAAGAAAGAAGGAGAGGACAGGGATAAGAGAAGGGGAGGTGGTAGAAGATGGGGCAGATTGGAGGAGCTGGTATTCAGAAGCAAAGCACTTGAGGAGGGACAGGGTAAAAAGAGAGAGAAAATAGAATAAACAGGGTGGGGAAGAGGATGGAGGGAAATACAGGGAGCAACAGTAACTGTGAAAAAAAATTTTGAACCAAGTTTCTCTGATAAAGGCCTCATTTCTCAAACATGTAGAGAACTGAGTCAAATTTATAAAAATAAGAGCCATTATCTAATTGATAAATAATCAAAAGATGAACAGTTTTCAGATGAAGTAATCCAAGTTATCTATACCTATGTAAAAATGCTCTAACTCACTACTGATTGGAGAAATACAAATTAAAATAATTCTGTGGTACTACCTCATACCTATTAGATTGGCTAATGGGACAGAAAAGGAAAGTGACAAATGGTAGAAAAGATGTGGGGAAAATGACACATTAATGCACTGCTGGTGGAGTTGTGAACTGAGTCAACCTTTCTGTAGAGCAATTTGGAACTATGCCTAAAGGACTATATAGCCATGCATATCCTTTGACCTAGCAATACCACTACTAGGTTTGTATCTCAAAAGAGATAAAGAACAAAGAACTGTTGTGCTATAAGAAATGATGAGTAGGATGCTCTCAGAAAATCCGGGAAAGACTTACATGAGCTGATGCAAAGTGAAATGTATTGTGTACAAAGTAACAGCAATATTGTAAGATGATAAGCGATGAATGACTTAGCTATTCTAAGCAATACAATACACCAAGAAATCACTGAAGGATTTATGATGAAAAAGCTATCCATCCCCAGAGAGAAAATTGATGGTATCTCAATACAGACTAAAGCATACTTTTTAAAGTTTCTTTTATTTCTTTTCTGCTTTTTTAGAAATTTTGTCTGTGTTTTCTTTTACAACATGACTATTACGGAACTGTTTTGCATGACTACACATGTATAACCTATATTGAATTGCTTGACTTCTCAATGATTAGGGGTAGGGAGGGAGGAGGGAAGAGCATTTGGAACTCAAAGTTTTAAGAATGAATGTTAAAAAAATTTTTTGCATATAACTGGAGAAAAATAAAATACTAAATAAGAAAAAATAAAAAGAAGAAGAATATCAGATGTCTCAAGCTCTGAATGAGCTGAGGATGACTGGGAAAATTAAGAATTATGACAATGTTGGGTTTTGAATAAGGTCTAATGGGAAAAATTAAAGGATCAATGAAGGGCTACTGGTTAGGTTGGATGGAATTATGATCACTAATAGCAGAGAAAGCAGAACTACATTTATTTTGCTTCTACCAGAGGGAATGACTTTTGAACTAAGTTACCTGGCTCAGATAAACAACCTTTTGGAGTGCTGAAATGCATGGCAGATGTGAATGCCAAATTAACATTGTTAATGATCTTTGAAAGATGGAGGAGAGATAGAGTAAAACCATGTGATCAGAGAAGGGAACACTTTTCAACTTTGAAGAAAAGTCTATAAAGTACAGGCCATGGAACTTCACTTTGATTACTGGCACTCTCTAGAATATATTATTATAGGCACAACTGAATCCAATGAAATTTAACAAAGAAAGAATTAGAATGTAAAATAAAGCCAGGAAAAAAGCAATATACATGGACAGAGAGTATGATGGCAGAACAAAGCCACGGTGAATCTGGAGAGGAATAGTGGGGTATAATAACCCTGTAGAACAAATTAACAAAGGAAACATTTGTCAGATTTTAATGGAGGGTGCAAATTGCAAACAAATCAAAATAGTCTGGCTTTTAACATCAAAGCTGCCTGCAGATTGCAGGATTTATCATAATCAGGGTTATCATATATTATCACAATCATAATGTTGAACTTTTTTAAAAAACTAATGTATGGAAAACATTTAAAAGTAAAAGAGGGTACAAATTCTTATTTCTAATTCTAAGGTTATTTTTTTCTATTTTTTACACATATATAGGGCTTTATGGTTCATAAAGTGTATTCTTCATAGTTCCCTGAAGTAGGTAATGAAAATATGACTATCTCGATTTTGTTCTCCATAAGGAAACTGAGGCCTGGGGAGATTGTAGTTTGAGAGTGTAGGCTGAAATACAATGTAACTCCAGGAGCAGTGCTATATCTCCTATATCACCCTTAGAATTATAAACTTGTAGAACCTCAGAGTTCTAAGTAACCTCAAAAGACTTTCAGTACAGTTCCTCATGTATAAAGATATATTATATACATGATAAAAGCATTTGACTACCCAGGCTTTCCCTTGGGGAAACTGCATACTGGAGGTGTTTCTGTTATGCTCATAATACAGCTAGAGAGGCAGTGGGATTAATGGATAAGGAGCTCTAATTTTTTAAAAATGTATTTCATGGGTGGATCTTTTCAAGAAAGTAAATCCCAGAATGAAGAGTCGGAAAGGAAATCCAGAGACCATCTAGTCCAATCCATACCTGAGTTGCTTCTGCATCACACCTAACAAATGGTTATATCATATATGCTTGAAAATCTTTAGGGAGGGGAAAATGAGTACTATGCATAACAACTGACTACACTTTGTTATTGCTCTAATTGTTGGGAAGCTTTTCCTTACATCAAGTCTAGATTTGCCTCTTTGTAACTTCTACCTATTTCTCCAAGTTCTACTCTATGGGGCCATGTAGAACTCCTTGGAGACAGTATGCCCCTCCCCCCAATCTCCAGTTTTCCCTTTGCCAGTCTACATATCCTTCAAATCATCCTCCTTATTGCATGAACAGAAGCCTTTCACCATCATAGTTACCATCTTGTAAAGTTTTTCCATCTTATTGACAACTTTCCCAAGATGTGGTGTTCAGATATGGTGTATGGGCTTTCTAGGTCCTGCCTCTTTACTTCCTGCTAACCTCATGATAGTCATCAAGGCATAGTTGAACATGAAAATCTCATCCCTAGATCAGCATTATGAATAGCACAATTTAATAAGAAAGACTTTCTAACATTAACAGCTAGCCCCAAACTAAATAGTTAGCAAGCTATCCAGAGGAGCTTGATAACTACAATTTAGTGACATGATATTGAGGATTAATACATCGGGGAGGAAATTAGATTAGATGGCCTCTAAGCTTGCTTTTAGCCTTAAAATTTATGATCCTACAAGTCTTCCTTAAAATCCCATTATTTCTTTTCATTGTTGAAAATTAGATCAAAGAATTTAGGTCAAGAGAGATCTTTAGAGATCTTTCAATAAAATTCCCCATTCCCTCATTTATAGAGAAGGAAACTGAGCTCTAAGGTCCTAAGATAGTAGTTAGCTGAGCTGATTTTTAAGACTCCTGTTTCCAAAGTCAGGACTTTTTCCATTACACCATTCTGCCTCTCTTCAAAATGATAACATAGAAGGCTACTTTCTTTCCCTCCTCTTTTCTATCCAAACTGAAGTTATTCATTCTGGAGTTGATATTTGAGGACATAGTCTGAACAGAATTTTTCATCTGGTGAAGGGAAAAAATTATTTGTGCTTCATTATTTATGTATATTTCAATTCCCACTGATAAGCCAGGAATATTTTAACTATCTTTTATGATTGTCTGAGCTTCTGAAAAAGTATTTGTCCCCCCAAAGATCTGGAAAAAATATTTGCTTTTCTTGAGTCAACATTTCTTAGGAGATAAGAAAGTGTCCTCAAATAAAACCTCAGGAAAATAATGACACATGTAGCAACCTGTTTCATTTTCATTTCTTTGTCATGGAATTCTCATATTCATGGAAATATGATCATCTGCTGAGCATGCAGTACCTATTGCACATTCTGATGTATGCTTCATTCCTTTTTAAAAATATAATCCAGGAAGAAAGGGTTTTGTTGTGGCAAGAAATAGTCTCCCTTTCTAGCTACTAATAGCTTCCTTTCCCCCTTTCCCTCTCACATACCCAACTTGCTTTTTGATAAAAGAGAGTTTTCAAATATATGTCAATTTCCATACATCTTTAATGTACGACAACACCTGTTTTTCTAAGATCCCACACTTAAAATTATTACAAAATGAAATAAAATTAAATGTGGTTCCAACATTGTGCATCTTTGATTTCTATTATGGAAAAGTGCCATGCTAAAAAATCAGTGGTAGGTGGCTGAATAGAATTTCATATACTGTACAAACATTCTAATGGGGTTAATAAAAGAAAAGGATTGTTTGTTCTCTTTTGTTAGGGGAAAGAACACAGCCCTCAAGAAAATGTAAATTGGTAGGCTACTTTAAAGAAATATGTTTCTTCTAGAACATGATTCCAAATTGCCCATTTGCACCTTATTCTTTTTTTAAATATTATTTTAATAGTATTTATGTAAAGACAAATTTTAGCATTCATTGTGTAAAATTTTTGAGTTCCAAATTTTCTCCTTCCCTCCCTTACCTTTCCCTTCTCTAAGACAGTACATAATGTGGTATAGGTTATATATTTTATTTTATTATTTAAACACTGTTAAAAATTTTAGACAAAGAGATGTACAAATTGTTACCCTTCAGTTGAAGTTACTGAGCAAAACAAGTCCCTCAATTTTTACGAGACTTCAAACAACAAATTAGAAAGAAAATGTCTTTTCCAAGTTATATTCCCCTCAGAAAAAGTGTGTTTATGATGGCAACCCTTAGTTTTATTTACAATGATATTGAATGGCACCACCATAATAAAACCAAGGGCTATAGCAAGTCCAGAAAAAAGACTTAGTGATGAAATGATTCTTAAAAACTAAAGAAGTGTTCAAGTGACATCATCAATGTTCTTTTTAATGGCATAATTTACACTGCTTTTCCTAATTCCCAAGTGTGGGATTTGATCACTTGATGTCTTTATTAAGGCAGATAAAAAACCAGAACCCAATAAGTTTTAATGGAGACAAATAAAAGTTGATATGAAATAGCTCTCTTGTTGTTCCATCAGAAAGCTAGCTAACCACAGGGAAACATCACTCTATCTGCTTCCTTTGATAATGCCTCTAAGTTTTCTATGATTCTACAGATATAAAAGATCATTGAGAAAATTATGGTGTAAATTTTTAATTGTATTTGTAGGGGATTTGAAGATGGGGGGAATAAAAGTCCTTTCTATTGATAAAATAAAAATCCCTGATAGCTTTCCTTTTACTCTAACTGCAGCTGAGGTACTGTAAAAATCACAGTTCATGAAAACTTTGGCCTTTTGGGATTCAACACACACATTTTCTTTAAGATTTACATTTGTAAATTGTTTTTATTTTATTTTACAGTAGATCAGGATACTAAACGGTACCATCCAGTTTTTTTCTGGCCATTTCCATATAATAGAGTAGTTGCCCAACATTGAGGGTGGCATGATTACAGAACTATACAACTTTAATTTTCAGTCACACTCCTCTTCCTTAATTAGTAGAGAGAATCTCCTCAGAAATTTATGGTCAGAGGACACTGCAACAGCTCTACTCAAATCTGTGAGGGAATAACCTCTAAGCTTTTATAAGAAAATAAAGCAAAGTTATCAATCAGGTCATTCCTAAGGTAGAAGTCAACCTGGTATCAGTCGTACCTGAAATTGTAGGCACAATGAATTAGAATGAGCCCAGTTTTATATATGCGTACCATGTAGCACAATTGAGAATGGCGTAACAAGCTATTCTCATTATTTTTTCCTTCTTGAGGGTATATAAATAGTCTTGGGGGAAAAAAAGATAGAGAAAAAACAGAGACAGAGAGACAAAGAGAGAAACAGTGACAGAGGCAGAGATCCTTGAACCTAGTCCTTCCTGAATGAGACTGAATTTCTAGCCATGTAACCTATCAATCAATCAATAAACATTTATTAAGTGCCTACTATGTGCCAGGCACTGGGCTAAGTGCTGGGTATACAAAAAGAGGCTAACAACAGTCACTTTCTTCAAGAGGCTTTCAGTCTAATAGTTTAAAAACGAGACTCAATGCCAAGAAGAAATGGAAATAAGTTTCACTTTTGATACATACTGACCACGTGACTCTGGACAAATCCTTTAATCTCTTAGTGCCCCAGGAAGCTCTCTAGGACTCCAAATTGCAGAGCAGGTATAGGCATAAGCATATATTTGGATTTTACTGCACCTGTGATTTTATTTGTATAGAAAACTCCCAGTGAGTAAAATGCAAATTTGAGCCTATTATGCAAATTCAAGTCAGAGAATTGTCCAGGCTTCTGAGATGTAAAAGCAGGTGTACAGGATCACCCAGACAGTATGTGTCTGACATGGGATTTGAACTCGTTCTATTTTTGAGACTATGTCTCCCTTTCTTGCCCAGGCTGGAAGAGTAGCAACCACTGTTCTAATCTTGTAACTGATAAACACTGGAGCTCTTACCTGCTCCATTTCCAGCCTGAACTAGCTCACCACTTGTGCAGCTTTGCAAATTCTCCTCTTTACGGGGTTCATTGTTTTGGTGCCACACTTAGTGCAGACACTCAGTTAGCTTTAGTATACTTATAGATCAGAACTCCCAAGTTCAGGCAATCCAGTAGCCCCAGCTTTACAGGTAACAAGTATTATAGGTTTGTGTGACCACACCTGGCTTGAACCCAGGCATTTCTGACTTGGAGGCTGACCCTTCCAAACATACATGCACATGTGCAAATAAACGTGTACATGGATATAGATATATAGCTAGACATAGCTAGACACAAATATACATGCATGCCTATATAGGAACACATATGTATACATGTATGTGTTTCTGCATATAGCATATTTATAAGAAAATGTGGCTACACAATATAGATATGGAAATGGATATGTGTCAAGGACAGTGTTAAGATGTGGACTATTTATTTGGGACCATATTAAACCATTATAATTACGCAAGTCAATATCTCTTTAAATACAACAGTGAGTTTCAATGACATACTTGTAATGTGGTTTATAATAGAATGAAAATGGTTTCTGGTTGTATTTTTGGGATTGTGTGTTTGTGGGAGGAGGAATAAGATTTTTTTTGTTGTTTGCTTAAATGCCAGTTCAAAATAGTGACACCTGGTAATTCTACTATTATATGCATTTCAGGAAAACTGGAGGATATTTCTCTATTTTAAAACAGCAAGAGAACTGTAACACAGGCAGTATTTTTGCTTATCCATCAATGTACATACAAATCAATTATATTAAGTGGTTCATTCATTGGTAAATAATTGCTTATGTTTGTCTCACCCTTACATGTGACTAACAGAACTTGCAGTTTACCTTATAGGGTTGTTTTGAGAGATGACGCATCACCCATGTATGAAGTACATTTTTTATTTTGCTCATCAATAATCATGACAATGATAATACATTGTAAAACTGATAATGATGAGTAAGTTTTTTTTTAACCAGCTAGTAAATATAAAAAAAAAGATCAATACAACTGTGAATGGCTGCCTTGAAAGATCAACTAATCATGATATTACGAGATATTTTGAATGATTTGGTTAAGATATGAACAACTCTATCAGTGGAGAATGGTACATTATGAACTATACATGCCAAAATAGTCAGAATGCATAAGAAGGAAAAAAAAGGCAAGATGTACAGTAGAAAAAAACAAACAAACAAATGAAATACTATATAGCAGTGATTCATAAGGGTTAAAATACAGTTACGGAGATGTTCTGGAGAGGAAGTCATTAAACACTCACCTTTCAAGTGCAAAGGGCAAGCAGTGCTCGGAATAAGCAAGAGAAAGATTTAGAGCTAGAAAGGAGAATAGAGATCACTACATCCAACCTCTCTACAGATAAGGAAATGGGAGCTCAACAAGGTTAACTAATTTGCCCAAGGATATACAGGTTGTAAGTAACAGAACTGGAATTTGAATCCAGGGCCTCTAAAGTCAAATAGAATGCTCTCTTTTTGGCAGTTAAATCAAACTTGAATAAATTATTTGAGAGTCCAATGTTCTGTGAGTTTTCTATGTAGTCAGTGCCTTCCATAGACACAGAGGCACCTGCTCTTCCATTTACTTATTATAATGATGGCTTACAAAGGGTTGGACTAAATGACCTTTTAGGTCATCTTATATACTGTCAAAACAAAGTAAACATCTATTTATCTGTTTCATAAATGGAGGCAATTTTTTCTTTTCTTTCTTTAATGCTCAAATACCCAAATCCGGAAATGGATCCATGATGTCATGGATTTAAATATTGCTTCCAATGACGATGTATTCTCTCCTACCCATCCTGTGTGACTCATGTTTATATTCTCCCATATGTCCATTGCCATGGAAACCAATTTTTGATGAATGAATAAAATTAAATCTTGGCTTACAATGGAAACTCCCTCAATTTGATTTTTATCAGGTCCATCACTAATAGGACTAAACAAGACTATGGAATGATGGAGCTGTAAGTGCTTGACACTGTCTTGTAGTTATAGGAAAATTAGAAAAAAATGGGGTAAGAATTTGAAGGACAAAATTAGAGGAACCCTAAAGTGTCATCTATCAGAAGGTCTACTCTAAACTTCTCTGATGCCTCTTTGTGGTATGAAAGTGATATTGGGCTCTTGGAAGCTCTGGTTGTGAGTGGTAGATCCTTTAAGTACTGTCAAGCTGGAGACAATTCATGTAGGGGATAGACTACATGTCTGCCAATCAAGGATTAGCTTAGTTAATTTCAGAGAAACTAGTCCCTAGTTTGGCCCCATAATGATGACTTTTTCAGCTGCAGCAATGCAGTAATGCTCTATGTCTGCCTACTAAAGTCAAGTGGAATTGCAACATGCTAGAGGGAACCTACAATCGGAAAGAAAATCTTTAATGTACTGACTATTAGGAGGAAATGGGTTTAGCAGGTTAGAAGTAATAATTTCAACATTATTTAAACTCTATTTCAGTGAAATCTGACAACAGGAAAATTTATAATTTGAAAATGTGAATGTAGAGGAAAAATGCACTTAAGCATTGGACAAAAAGGTGAGTTTCTGAAATTTATTTAAAAGATAATGACTAATGTATTATATGGCTGAAATTTCAACCAAGAATGGGCTCTCTAAGTTCATGGCCCTTTAAAGAGGAACTGTACTAATGTGCAGAAGAAAAGAGTACTGTCAAGAAATTTGGATTCTAGTTCTGGTTCTGTCACTTATTTTGCTGGACAGTTTTAGGAGAAATCATTTAACTCCTCCAGGCCTCAGTTTCCTTATAAGGTAATGGATTAGAGACTTCCTAGTGTCTCTTCCAGCTAAAATACTTTTCTCATCTCTTTCTGTAACAGGAAGTCTAACCTTAAATCATCTGCATGATAGATCCTTGGGAGACTAGTTTTAGCTGATAGCCTTATGATAATCCTTCTTGACAACAAAATTAGACAGAAAGGCATTCTTTCAAATATTTACAAGCCTGCACTTAACTTGAAGTTGGGCCTACAAAACCAGTAATGACTCTCTTATTTATTAATCTATTCTACTCTGCAAGGTACAATTACCCGGTAAATATATCATCCTAACATAGTTTAAAAAGCTAATTAGCTCCAGGTCCTTTGGAAATGTTTGAACATTTTGGTAGCTGGGATAATTCTATTCAGCCCCTGCTATGCTGAAGGGTTCCCAGGTTGCATAAATGGACACCTTCCCAGAACTCACAAATGACTCCAGTCACCATCTCGGCTTTATCTGCAGACTGAGTGGTTTTAAAATTAAATTCAGTAAAGTTTAGTGACCCTTTTTAAGTGACCACAGAAGTAGGTCCTTAGTCCAGAGATAAATACCAACTGGAAAGTTAGGACCTGACTCTCAGTTTGTCAATATCCATTGGAACATGGTGTCTTTGCAGGATAAATGAACACAACACATTCTTCCTAAGCATATTATGCAAGTCCATCCTTTGTCATATTCTGGAGAATGCTTGGGAAATGAACAGGGGAGCAGTAGTAGAAATAGTAACTGGCTGTCAATGGTGTAGTTTGTCATTGTTGCCCAGACTAAAGGCAGACTGTCACAATAAACGGCATTTATTCCTTTCATATTTGTGGCTTAGGGCTGGATAAGGGGAGGTGTCACTGGTGGTAATTGCAGAACACATAAATAATAATAGCAGCTTGCAAATCATAGATCAAAGAAAACAGTAGGAGATGGCAGTGATGAAGGCGAGAAAATGGATGCTTCTAGCGCAAACGAATTTACTGCCCTTTTTAAAAATATATTTTCCTGCATAACAGTAAAAATGGAATACTTTTGTTGCTGCTTTATGCCACAGGTAGAGAAGATGAAACTTCTAAATCATGGATTTCATGAATTATTTTGAACCTGGGCTTTTGTGATCCTGATTATTTTTCATTCAACAGAATTTTATTATTTTATGAATTAATAATTTTACTCAATTTAAGTGCTCTAACTGGTGTTCCTGTTGCTTCCTCCTGCCTCTCTGGCATGTGCCCCACTGTGTTAAAGCATGTAGTAATATACAGAGAGGAAGTCATTCTGATTAGCTTTATAAGAGAGAATATTTTAGCCTGCAAGACAATGTTCTTCATGAGCTATCTGACCATTTCCTTAGCCAGATGTCTAGTAACCTCAAGATTGCAGGCTGGGATTATAGCTTTTCTTTTGGGCTCCCCTCAGCATGAAAAATATGATAAGATGCAATGTTAAAATTGAGTCAGCTTATGATATAGAGTCCATTGCCAACCTGCTCATCCCCCGTAACCTATGGAAACTCAATGGGAGAATTCCCATAGGATAGCAGAGGAGGGGAAACCATCCCTGTGTTATTACAATGTTGAAAGGTTTCTCATTTACTGCTGGTGAAAAGTGTCTATTGTGGCTTCTAATAAAAACCTGTGAAACCACATGGGTGAAAAAGTAATTTTTTTCAACTTTTCAAGCAACTGACAACAAAGCCAAGTTCACTGCTTTCTCTTTGGGTGTGAAGTATGTCACCCTATTTGTGATTGCAGGTTTCTCTCTGTGTCACATCCAATTGTTACAGTAGCATAATTGGAACTTGGCTTCAGATGGGGATGGGTATATTCTTTACATTTTATGTGGAATTATGACCAAAATAGCAAGAGACAGCAAGAATCACAAGAAATCACAAAGCATGATCAGTGGCATATGGGTCATCTCAGCTAGCTAGTAACATTGGGGAGGCCTCTTCTGCAGATGGGACTGGTTTCCACCTGAATGCAGAAGTGTGCAGAGATGCAGGGCACAATCATATTTGGTGGCTGGTATTTAAGATCAGCAGTCAGAAAATGGTGAATATGGCAATGGGATGGTACTGTAAAGGGGATACAAGATGGAGCTCCATTGTGAAGGCTTTTCTTTTTCATAAGTCAGTATTTGTATGGTCAAGGTAAAAACTTCAACTGCTGATATATCTAGCAATTCATTTGATAAACAGCAATTTTGACAGCAGCCAGCCTCACAGCAAACTGCCACAGGAGTTTGCTCTGCTCTGGTGCATCCTGACTGTCACTGCCTGTCAGGTGGCAAGAAGGCCCTAAACCTCATCTCATGTGACAGTGTTTAATCATTCCTATTACTCCTGTTGACTGCTTAGGCCATCTTGAAGTATAGAGCATAGATTTTATTCTTTCAACAATGTTTATTTGGGAAATCTCAAACATTCTTTTGTAAACTGAAAATGCAGCATTTTTAGATCTGAAAAAAAAAATCAAGCAGTACAAATTTCCCTAAATAAAGAAATGCAATCAAAGACTGAAATTGTTGGTCATTTAAATGTCTGGGCATGGAGTAGAATCTCTAAAGGTGAGGCATTAAAAATAAAGGAACAAAAAATTTCCCCTTTCTGCTTGACAATACCTGCCAAGAGCAGAGTTCACATGTATTTTGTTTCTTTGGAAACCTGGACCAAAGAAGGAGTTCTATCTAATGATTAGAGAAGGCATCTGCAAAAAGTCATTG
The DNA here is from genome assembly GCF_900497805.2 of Vombatus ursinus. Classification (NCBI taxonomy): domain Eukaryota; kingdom Metazoa; phylum Chordata; class Mammalia; order Diprotodontia; family Vombatidae; genus Vombatus; species Vombatus ursinus. The sequence goes on from NW_020954599.1 coordinate 34,997,501, forward strand.
CTGACTTCTAGTTCCAGTTACCTTTAGTCAATGAAACTTTGCCCTGATTTGCTTTGCTTTTCTTAGCAGGAAATTATGGATAATGCTGGCTATTGGCCAGTCTCTGAGTTACACTAATTCAAAGGGAGGCTTGTTTAAATATGTGATATGTCAACACACAGGACAGTAGAGGTTCATGGCTGTAGGGCTGGAATAGAGCTTAGAGGTTATCTAGTTCAATCTGCTCATATTACAGATGAGGAAACAGGCTGACAAAAATAAACTGACCAACTCAAGGGCACACAGATAATAAGTCCCAAATCCCTAACTCAAATTCTAATTCTAGAATTCAAAGGATTCAAACTCTAAATCTGGAATTATTTACACTTCATCATGCACATGTTATACGAAAATATATATTTCAAGTGATATTGCGAAAGAAGTTCAGAGACTATACTGTTTTTTTTTTGCTGAAAAAAAACCAAGGGATTTCAACAAAGTATTAGATAACCTATCTAAAAAAATATCTAGGTGGAAGTTCTGGAAGACTGCCTGGTTTTTGTTGGTTTGTTTGTTTTGACCAATGTGCAGAATATGGGATGCTCTTGGGGCTTGATGGGAAAAAAAAAAAGCAAGACACAGATATGTCTCACTGTGGAATGTTATTCTGTCCTTCTACTATTGTGTGGGTAATTGCTGGGGGGAAACAGATGGTTGCAGTTTTGCAGGGGGTATTTAGGAGCCTTAGGAGACAGTTTTACAGCTGGCATATGTGGATTGGTTGGTTTGCGAATATAAATGGGTGACAATTGAGCAACATATCAACTGAGTTACAAGTTACTACATCCATCAATAAATGAACAAACATTTAATTAGGGCTTAGTATGTGGAAGGCACTGAGGTAGGCAGGAAGAGGAGACAAATTGAGAAAGCTCTAGATTTGGAAAATGAAGAACTGTGTTCAAATTCCAGCTCAGTCTCTTATGTGTAACTTTTGGGCAAATTGAATTCCATATGTGAGCCTCAGTTCTTTATCTCTAAAATGAAGACACTGGAAAAAGTTTATCCCTAAGCTTCTTTTAGCTGTAAATCCTATAATTAATACTTAATATATGGCCACTGACCTAGAGAATTGCATGAGTAGACAGGATCTATAATATAAGGCAAAGCAAGAGATACTTATTAAGTGTTTAGTATGTGCCATACACAGACACTGTGATAGGCACTATAAGTAAGTCTATATAAAAAACAAGTGAAAAATAAAGTCAGCTCCTAGTGTCAAGAAGCTTACACCCTAACAAGGGAAGACAATACACAAAATGGAGCTGAAAACTGGGGAGTGCGAGGAGGGAAGATGATTTTGTGGGGGGCATTGTGTTGAAGTCCACAGAAGGAGAAGATGAGAGGAGAATAAAGGATGATGGCCTCTCCCCAAAATAGAGGCCAACGAGGAAACAAAACTATCACTTTGACGATATGATGATATACATAGAGAACCCTAAAGAAGCAACTAGAAAACTAGCTGAAACAATGAACAACTTCAGCAAAGTCGCAGGATATAAAATAAACCTACACAAAACTTCAGCATTTTTCTATATGCTACTAACAAAACTCAGCAGCAAGAGAAAGAAAAAGAAATTCCTTTAAAAATAACTATGGACAATAAAAAAAATACTTGGAAGACTATCTGCTAAGACAAACTCAGATTATTTGATGTTGTTGCTGTTCAATTGTTACAGTCATGTCCAATTCTTCGTAATCCTATCTGGGATTTTTTTGGCAAAGATACCAGAGTGGTTTGCCATTTGCTTCTCTTGCTCATTTTGCAGATGAGGAAATTGAGGCCAGCAGCATTAATTAAGTGACTTTTCCAGAGTCACACAGCTAGTAATGTCTGAGGCTGGATTTAAACTCAGGTCTTCCTGACTCCAGGCTCAGCACTCCAGGTACATCTTGCTACCTTGGGATTATTTGAACACAATTGCAAAATACTTTTCATATGAATAAAGAGAGATCCAAATAACTGGAAAAATATTCATCACTCATGGGTAGGCTGAGCCAATATAATCAAAATGATAATTCTACCTAAGTTAATTTACTTATTCAGTGCCATCTACTTAAACTACCAAAGCATTTTTATAGAGTTAGAAAAAATAATAACAAAATTCATTTTAAAACAAAAGGTCAAGAATATCAAAGGAATCAGTGAAAAAAAGAGAAGGAAGGCAGTCCAGAAATTCCAGATTTCAAGCTATATTACAAAGTGGTTGGTAATCATCAAAACAATCCAAGAAACAGAGTGTTGAATTAGTTGAATAGATTTGATATACAATACACAGTAGTAAATGATCATGGTAATCCAGTGTTTGACAAACCAAGATTTTGGGATGAGAACTCAGCATCTGACAAAAATTGCTGGGAAAACTAGAAAGCAGTTTGGCTGAAACTATGTATAGACCAACATCTGACACCATATCCCAAGATAAGGTAAAAATGTGCACATGATTTAGACATAAGGGTGATATTATAAATTAGAGGAGCATGGAAAAATGTACTTGTAAGATCTGTGGATAAAGAGAAGAGTTTATGTCCAAACAAGAGAGAGAGAGGAAATAAAATTGATAATTTTGATGACATGAAATGAGAAAGTTTTTACACAAACAAAACCAGTGCAGCCAAAATTATAAGGAAAATATGAAACTACGGAAAAATAGAGCAAATTTCTCTGATAAAGGCTCCATTTCTCAAATATATAGAGAACTGAGACAAATTCATAAAACTAAGAGCCATTCTCCAGTTGATAAAGGGTCAAAGGATATGAATAGATAATTTTCAGAAGAAGAAATCAAAGCTCTCAAGTCACATCAAAATGCCCTAAATCACAACTAATTAGAGAAATGCAAATCAAAACAACTCTGAGAGATCAGCTCACATATATCGGATTGGCTGACATGCCAAAAAAAGAAAATGAGAAAAGCTAGAGGGGATGTGGAAAAATTAACACACTAATGCATGGCTGGTGAGGTTGTGAACTAGTCCAACCATTTTGGAGAACAATTTGGAACTACACCCAAAGGGCTATAAAACTGTGCATACCCTTTGCTCCAGCAATACCTTTACTAAAAGTGTATCCAAAAGAGATCAAAGAAAAGGGATAAGGACTTATTTGCACAAAAAAAATGTTTATGATAGCTGTTTTTGTGGTGGCCAAGAATGGGAAATTGAGGGGATGCTTATCAATTGGGGAATGGTTGGATAAGTTGTAGTATATAATTATATACTATACTATAGTGCTATAAAAATCATGAGTACGATGTTTTCAAAAACAACTGGGAAGACTTATAAATTCGTGTAAAGCAAAGTGAGAAGAACCAGGAAAACATTGTAACAGCAATATTATAAGGATGATTAACTGAAAGACTTAGCTAATCTCATCAAGATAATGACCTAAAGCAGTCCCAAGGGACACATGATAAAAATGATATCATCACCAGAGAAAGAACTGATGAACACTGAGTACAGATTGAAGCACGCTTTTTTTTTTTAAACTTTATTTTTCTTGGTTTTTTTTGTGTTTTCTTTTGCAACATGGCTAATAAAGAAATATGTCTTGCATCACTTCACATAGGTAATCAATATCAAATTGCTTGCCTTCTCAAGGAGGTGGGAGGAACATGTGTGAAGAAGAGAATTTGGAACTTAATTTTTTAAAATGATTATTAAAAATTTTATATGTACTTGGGAAATACTTAATGAAATAAATCAAAATACATTTTTATTTACTTCACCAATAGGAAAAGGGACAGAGGAGTGGTGAAATGTTCCAGAGTGAGAAAGTACCAGGTGATTCCTAGGTGAGAAGGCAACTAAATCATGGTCCAGAGTCATAAGGAGAATTAGGATGGGAATATTCAAAGATAATTAACAATCCCTAGGATCATAGAGCCATATGTTTTCTCAGTAGTTATTTTGTCCAACCCCCTTATTTTCCAAATGTTAAAACACTCATCAGAAGTCTGGGGGAAAAGAGTGTGCTAGAATACACAATGGGATACACTGTTCAATGAAGTGTCAGGTTCTTAAACTGGGCCTCAAAGAATGGATGAGACTTACAGAAATGGAATAAAGTGAAAGATATTTCAAATGAAAGGAGCAACACAAGCAAAAGTATAGATGTCACTGGAATTTTTCAGGTGTTGACATAAGGAGTGTGACACATAGTAGGCATTTTAGTTGTTAGGGCAAATGAAAAACTTGTTTGGGTGGAGCAGAGGATACATTTAAGGGAAGAGTGGGAAATGACGTTACGGAGGTTGGTAAGGTTGGTTACTCAGGGCTTTGAATTCCAGGTTTATAATAAATATGAGGGTTATTTTAAAGGCACTGAGGAGTCTTTTAGCAAGTGACTGAATATGATCCAGGGTTCATCTGGCCTGAGACTATAGGATAAATTTGGGATGAAAGAAACCAGAAGAAAGGAAAGCAATTATAAAATTACGGACCCAATCTAGTCATGAGTTAATAAGTACTTCGTCAAGTGAAGTGGTGACGGACTACAAAAAAGGAACATTGAGATTTGACACAGGGAAACTTTCCTAGTAATTAGAACAATATAAAAAAAAATGAAATGTGCAGCCTAAGGAAGTAGGTGGGTTCCCCTTCACTTGAGATCTTCAATCCAAGCCTGGCTCACCACTTGTCAGGTTGGGTGTAGAGAAGATATTTGTTCAGGTACAGGACAGTTAGGTAGCACTGTGGATAGATCTTCAGTTCTTGAATCAGAAAGACCTGAGTTCAAATTCAGATTCAGATATTGTATGACCTTGGGAAAGTTACTTAGCCTCTTTTTGCCTCAGTTTACTCAGCTGTAAAATATGGATCATAATAGTACCTACCTTTCAGGGTTGTTGTGAGGATAAAATGAAATAATAATTATAATGCACTTAGCGTAGCACCTGACACATAGTAAGCATTATATAAAATTTTGCCATCAATTATTAATTATTATGCATTTAACAAGACAGCCTTTGAGATCCCTTTCACTGTCTAAATTCTGTGATTCTGTAGGCCTATGAATCAAAAGGAAAGGCTTATATGGTAGCCATTACAAAGGAAAAAGAAAACACAGAATGACATATTAATTTTGATGCCTGGGAGCACATATTAGGATTAAAAGACACTCAATTTTAGATAGAGGAAACCGTTTCAGAGGTAATGTATTTGAATAGTGAGGCTCGTTTCAAAGAGTCCATATCACCTGTTTTACAACTCCAAGATCTAGCAAAGTATCATTATACTGGTACCATAAACACGTTTTAATTGATTCACTGAATCCATATTTCTTAGTTCACCTAAGTTACTTGCTTCAAGGATGGAGGAAAAGAACAGCTTAAGTCCTGGTGGAAGTCAGAGTGTTCCCAAGAATCATGCTGTACCAAAGAAATGGGAGTATCCTTTGATTTTATTTTATGGGGGACCAAAACAAAGCATAATAGGATAAAAGAGATTTTTTAAATGGCACAAAGCAGTACATCTTAAAAAAGAGTCAAATTCATTCAAATAACTGTTTTCATCCAAAGAACTGAACAGTGAGCTAAGTATATGATTATTTTATAGGAAGCAAAGTATCCTTTCTTCTAGAATTTAGCTAGACTGGTACTAATTTGAAGACAGACATTACTATAATCTTAAAAGGCTAGGAGGCTTTCTAGGTCAAGGAAACTCAGTATAAACAAGAATATCCTCTTTTAGTTTTAAAGAAAAGCCTATTAAATCTACTAAACAAAATTCTCTCTGACACATATGACTGTATAGTGTTAGTAATATGTGAAAACATAAATAAAGTAATGTTTTGGTTAACTAGCACCTGGGAAATGTCATCCCCCAAGCATCTGGAACTATGATTAACCTGGAAGTTGCAGGCAGATGATTCATATCATCATAGAATGTTGAAGGTGGAAGGGGACTTAGAGATTATCTCTTCCAAATCACTTCTTTTACTGAGGAGTAGGCTGGAGAGAATTTAGATGACCCAGAAGTCTCCAAGAGCTGTGCTCCAAACCTGTCTCTCTGAAGCTTTCGAGAAAAGAAAAAAAAAACAACCTTGAGAAATAACTCTTTAAAAACTTCACATATGGTAATTATGACCATTAATGGTCATAAACTTCAGATAGGGAACTGTTCTTTACCCAGTACACCCTAAGAGATTCACAAAAGCATCTATCTGAGAGGTGGAGATTGGAAGAAATAAGTTGTATTTAACATATACTCTTTATGATGGGATATTTTCAAAGTGGTTCTTTGAGTCAAAAGATATAGTTAGATACATTTGCACTTGGCCCTGGATCTCTTGGCTAGGGGTGACAAGAGTTGAACCCAGTTTGGGACAGTGCCCCTGGATGCAGGGGTCAAGACAAGACACCGAGAGTTGGCAAATGCTAAGTTTTAGCCTAATTACCTATCACTTTTATCAAAGAACCTTTGAAGCTGTTTGACTCTTTCAACCACTAGGAATTGTGGTTTGATCTGAGGAAAAGAAGTGATTTCGCCTCCAGTCTAGGTTTATTTAGTTAGTTAAGAGATTCATGGCCAACCTTACATTTATATTTCTATCTGCCTCTCTAATTTGGATGATTTCAACAATTTCTTTCCCTTCCAGTTCCCTCCATTGTTTTGCTAGAGCCATTTCCAACTCCTTAGGTCTCCAATAAAATTTAACTTGAATGGACTTATCTTTTCTTATGGGCTCCTGAAAGCTTTGTTGTTTCCCTACCGGTGTAAAACGGTGGGGAAAGAGTTCATTTTTCCGTCCATGTTTATTCTGCTTTGCTAATGCCACCAGAGACAGCTTCTACTTTGTATTTTTATGAGTCCTCTTTCAAAGTATGTTGACACTGCGGGTTGTTGTCTGCTTGCTCGCCTGCAGATTTATGGTTGGCAAAGAAACCACATTTCTAAAACTTGAGATGTCAACCAGTAGCACTGTGTGAGCTGAGGAAAGAGCTCCTGAAGAAGCAGGTTCTTCCATTTTACCAGGATCTGTTTTTGACCATGGCAGTTTTATTCCATTAACAGATTATACTTCAGGAAATCAGGAACGTTGGCAAACTAAAGTGGCATTTTTCCTAGGTTTACCAATTAATGAAGAGATTATGGCATACCCCTTCAATTAACCCTGTAACAAATATTTAATGGATATTTACTGTGTATCTAGCATTGCGTTCAGATATCAGACTAGCATCTTCTATTACCATGAGCTTCTTCAAAGTAAATAATTAGAACCTAAATTATTCATAAGATAAAGAATTGTAGGAACTGTGGCTAATACTGTCTTGTGAACATAATGAATATAACCTTTTTACAATTCTTCAGATACAGTAGGATTTTGAGCTGAAGAAGACCTTCGAGATCATTTAGCTCAACCTATCATTTTTTTACAGATGAGGAAACTAAGTCCAACAAAACCAAAGTCACTTGCCCAGGGTCATCCGGATAGCAAGTGGTAGAGTCAAAATTTGGATCCAGGGCCTTGTATTTTAAATTCTCTTTCCAATATTTTGTGAGTTCTAACATCAACGAGGAATTAATGACTCAGTTAAAAACAAACAAACCAAAACAAACAAAATCTCAGGCTCCAAGAGAATATTATTTTCTTAAGTACTTTTATAATTTTTATATGCCCCAGGACAACTCAGTTTTTGTGAAACAAATGGATTATCCCAAAATACCCGGCCACTAACTAGACAAATAGCCAAGTCAATAATGAGACATATGGGCTGCTGCTACTGACACTCCATCTGTAGACCATACTACATGCCAGGTCCTGAATGATGGGGAACCGGGAGGGGAATCCAATAGATATGGATTAAACAGCACAGGTAGTCTCTGCTTTCTCTTTTGCTGGAGAGATCATTTTTTCCCTCCTTTATGCTTTGACAGTGGCTGATGAGACAGGATTTCAACCGACCTCCTCATTTTCAGTGTGTTTCTTTATGTTAAACACACCTGACCTCTTGTTCACTGGGAACCAGGTGCAGATCTGATTACCTTTAGGTGTCTCAAAGCTATTGTACACAAGTATTTTAGTCCTTTCCTGTCCTTTGTGTCCATTTTTTCACACTTAAAAACCTGAGAATCCTTATTTCTCCTAAAATAAAACCCCAGCATAACACTTATTAAGCCAAGAAGCGGTTCTGTAGATGAATTATAATAGCATGCTTCCACATCAGGTGTTGGGTTTCAGTGATAAACTCTAAATCTCTGTGGTGTGAATGGAAGCTAGAAAAGGTTTCATACACTTTCTAGCAGCTGGAATAAAATCCCTCTAGTTATTAAATTGCCACTGAGCTATTTTGAGGTGCTTTCCCCTCTGGTCCTCCCCTTTTCCTGGTTACATGATATACCATGATTAATCAGATGTGATTTTTTTTCTATTTTGGAAACAAAATAGCTGGTATTAATGATTTATTGACCTTCATTTTTTCATGAGTTAATTTTCTTTTCTATTCTTTTTATCCATCAACAGATTTTTTTTTTCAAAATCAGACTTTGAGGGATATTATGATTATAATGTCAAAAATGTTAAGTTATCTGATGTTAATCCCAGGCATAAATAGAGTATGGACCAATGTGCTGGCACATCATGAGGGAACATTTTCATTGGTCCTTGTCCTGAGGGAAAGTGGGAGGATCAATAGTAATGCTGACACACTCTATACTCCATATGGGCTTATAATATTATGATATGAGAATAAGGTTTTTTTTGTTTGAGAGTTGAATTTGTAATATTCAAGTATCAAAAAGCTCAATCGCTATATTCATAGTATATTTTGTGATAAAGAACCCCAACAAAAATGCTCCCAAATGAATAAGATTAACAGATAAAGGATTTAGGACCTTCCCAATAAATTGCTATGGTGATTTTGAGCGGTGTAATGAGTACCAGTAGGAATCAAGAATTTCAAAACAAATTAGTAGATAAAGGATTCTATCAGAAATGGATGTTTTCAGAAATGGAGGCAATGATTTGGGATAAAGCAGATAGAGCCAGCTGGGACTTAGGTCTCCACATGAGAGATAAGAATTTTGTAGGAGCTGGAGGAGCAGATGCCCAATAGAAGAAGGGCGCTGGGGATTGATTTATCTAATTATACCTGCTACTATATACTCTCTAAATTAACCTTGGCTCACAGAATAGTCAACTTCTATTAACCTAACTAATTTACTTGCCTAAAGGGTTCTGACAAAGTCACTGAACTAGGTTTTTGAAGATGGACTATATCATCTCTGAATAATACAGGCCAGGTGAAAAAGTTTACAAGATTTTAAACACAACACCAGCTTTAATCTAGAAGGGGACATAATGCTGGTAAGATGATTGAAGAAACAGGTTGTGTAGACGAGATTATGATAGTTTAAAGACCTTGTAGTCTTATGCCAAACAAGACATGTGGCCTCCTTCTGACAAGGAAGGAGAAAAGATGCTAATAAAAAACAGAGATATTCCTTAAACCATGGCCAGTGGGAGGAGAGAAAGAATTTTTTTTTCAGCTTGAGTGAATGAATGTAAAGAAAGAAAGTTATCTATTAAGGATAAATTCTTATACATTCAGAAGGAAGTATTGTCAAGGATTATCCTTGTGGGAGTGAAATGTTTACAGTGTGGCAAAAGTAAATGCATTGGTTAGAGAATGAGGACTAGCTAGTGATAACATTTAACTAAGGACACTATCTAATAAATTTTGGTGGTCAGTCAGACTAAAAGAGAGACAGCTAAGGAAGAAATAAGTTGTTTTTCTCTCTAAGTACATAGATAACAGATTAAGATAGTGTGAAAGACAACTACCTTTGGTTATTATTATAACTTCTACCACAAGCAACACTTTCCTGTAGTAAGAGACCTCTGTTTGGGTTTAGTAGTTTAGTTTAGGAGGAAACTTTTTAAAATACACAATATTAGTAGGAAGTTTCCACGATATTTAAAACAACAGGGGCAACTAGGTGGCTCAGTGGTTAGAGCACTCGCCCTGCAGTCAGGAGGACCTGAGTTCAAATACAGCGTTAAATACTTACTATCTGTGTGACCTTGCTCAAGTCACTTACTCCCAATTACCTCAAAAAAAAACCTCCCTAAAATATTTAAAACAAAGGATATTGTTATTTTCTAGAAACAATGAGCTCTCCTACTGATCAAGCTGAATATTGGAGAATCAAGACCAGAGAACATTAGTAATAGTAGCAGCAAGAAGCCAGGAAAGCTTTCAAGTGAGCCAAGTTCTAGGATTTATTTATGGGAGAGAGAGTATAAAGGTAGAGAGGGGCGTGAAAAAGAAAGCAGCAGGCCCACGGCTGTGCAGCATAAAAACTGCTAAGGCTTTTCTGAAACAGGAAAGAATCATTGGTCTGTTCAGTAGGACAACCATTCAGGAAAATTATAGACTTAAATTTGTATTTCGAGCCCTTCCTACTGAATGGACAAGAGAGAAGAAACAATTTCAAAGATGAATGTCTTGAAATGAACCAGAACCTGCAGTTCTCATTGTGAGGCATTAGAGCCATGGAAAGACAAAAATGAAACAATTGCAATTTTTAATCCAACCAATTATCAATCAATAAATCCTTATTAAGAGCCTATTATTGTTTTGTCAGGTAAGAAAAATGATAGACATGTCAATCAAACTACTATAATGATGGATCAGGAATGGTTCACACAAACACAAGTTGTAATAAAAATGATCTAGTAATGGTCCTGCTTCTGTCAGTGCTGGCTCTAACTAAGCTTGTGAGGTAAATGAAATTCGCCCTTAGCATTCTTCACCTTCAATTTGGGTACTTAGAGTACATATGTGCCTTCTTACACTTGCCAAACACTGAATACCTTCATGTTATCCCTTGACTGCCCTGAGACACCAAAAGCAGTGCCCTATCCAAAGGGGCACCTAGTGGCACACTGGGCTTGAAACCAGGAAGACTCATCTTTCTGAGTTCAAATCTATGCTCAGACACTTACTAGCTGTGTGACCCTAGGGAAGTCACATAACCTTGTTTGCCTCAGCTTCCTCAACTGTAAAATGAGCTAGAGAAGGAAATGGGAAAACCACTCCAGCATCTTTTCCAAGAAAATCCCAAATGGGATCATGAGTCAGATATGACTGAAATGACACAACAAATCCAAGTCTATACATTAACAACGCCTCATCTTCCCTGTTGTATTCCTTTAATTTTCTCTATTATCACAATTTAGTTGTTCTGGGTTTCCTTCTTTCTCAGGCAGCTGTCACAATGAGAATGGAGAACATAAATTAAACCCTGATAAATAAATAATAAATAACTGACAACTGTTTATTTTCTTAACTTTCAAGGGTCATTTACATTTTGTTAATAGGGGATTCCTGGTATATGTGAAGGGAGGAGGATACAGAAAGTGAGACCTGTCAGCATCCTTTAAAATTACACTATTTTGGACCAAAATGGTCTCAGTTAAATAGTAAGCTAATCTAATTGAAAGGAGAACGTGAGAAAAGATGGAATGTTATGAAATTGAAACGTAAGTTATATTCTATGATATTAATAAAAGACCTGAAATTGCTAACCACCAGAGCCATCTGAGAAGTGCATAATATTGCCAAGAAAAGTACAAGAAAATACAATAACTTACGAAAAGAAATAGCTATTTAAAATGCTCCTTGTTACTGGCAGATGAAAAGTCATGAGAAACTTTTCCTTCGTTGCAATCTCATATTTGCCCTAAAACATTCTTCTTTCAATAGGTAGAAATGAGTTTTCTTTTTTAAAAAGCAGTGTTTCAAACAATGTGTTTTCCTGTGATAAGAGATCTGTTTTAATGTCTTCACAAAGGAAGGCCTTCAAAATTGCATGTTACAGGAGAAAGTGTTAGGATTACAAATCACACAGATTTTTTAAAGAGGACCCAAAATTCTGTCAAGTTCCTCCACCCCTTGCCCAGTCCTTTCAGTGAGGAACATTCTCTCTTCAGGAAGATTTATGTGGGAGTTATTTGTTAGTTAGTGCAGCTTTGTGAAAAGAAAAGTCAAAGAAGGACCTCTCTTTAAATTTCTCAAAAGTCAGGTCGTGTATAGCAATTCTAGAAAAAAGAGTCAAGTGAAGGTATTCTGTTCCAAGGAATCTTCCTTAAAGGAATATTATTTAGGAAGTATTCAATCACCATGCAAACTATGCTATGTTTTCTCGCTATTTTTAAAGTCATGCATTACCAACACCTCTTGTGCCTGCAACATCTTAGCAGACACAGGTTGACAGAATATTTATGAAATGTATTTACTGTATATTTCTTTTATAAAAATCTTGAAAACCCCTTTTAGGATTGTACCACAATGGTGTAGAGTTTAAATTATAGCAAGATAATTTATGCATGGTGTATTCAGTGACACCTGGCCTTCGGCCTCTTGTCTAACAATACACTAGACAAGAATTATTATATCGTAATTCACACCCTGTCATGTCTTATTGCTTAATTAAAGCACAACCTTCCTCAACGTGACAAGCAGTTGGACTGTTAACATTATAGATGATTATCCAACCTAACATATTTTATTTTTACAACTTATTCTCTCTTTATATACACAGGTTGTTTCATGCAGGTATGCATATCCTTTAATCTAACAAAAATCTGTTTCTTACAGTTGCTATTTTTGTGTGAATTGCTACTAGCAAAAAAAGCATGGGCCTTATATTTAATACCAGGAGTACTTCATTTGAATAATAAGATATTAGCTCAGTTGCCTTAAAAAAAAGAAAATTATGTATACATTTGAAGAAGACTAAATATAGTATTTTTTCACTTTTATTCATTGCTCTAGGAAAAATTCCCTTCCCTTCTACCACCTTCCCTATATTTTTATTCTTTCTCCTTCCCGATACATACATATATTATCTATCCATCCATCCATCCATCTATCTATCTAGCTATCTGTCTATCTATCTCTATCAACTATCCATTTAGCTAGGTAGCTCTCATACAGATGAATATAGATTGCTCAGCAATCATACAGATTGATAAACAGAATGGTGGAGTAGAGAGAAAGAGACCTAGTTTTCGAGCAAGCATGATCTGGCTTCAAGTCATGCCTCGGATTCATTCTGTCTGTGTGATCATAAGTAAGTCATATAATTTCTCAGTATTCCCAAGGAACTTTTTAAGAATATAATTCACAGAGACATTGCTGTTCTGCACTGATGATGGGATTCTAAAAAACCCTGAAAATAATAGGTTTGGATACTTCCCCCCAAAAAGGATGTACAACACTCTGAATCCATGGTCTCATTTGATCCTCACAAGAAGCCAGTGAGGTAGGTGGCTAAAATTCCTTTTTAAGCGATCCAAATCCGTAATTTCTTTGGTGTTATGAAATCAGAGGTCCACAGTAATTTTACTCATGAAGAACTCAAGACAACTAAGGCTCAAAGATACTACAAGATTTGATCCAAGTCTCAGAGTTCATGAGTTGGAGAACAAGGACTAGGATAAAATGAGACAAGATTTGTAAAGTGTTTGCAAATCTCAAAGATCTATATGAATGCTAGTTATTATTAGAACCCAGGATTTACAAATTATTTAATGCACATGCATATTATGCCAATACTATAGACATATGCCTGTAATTCTTATTATATAACTATTATATACAAGATGTGTACTTTATGTGACTATTTCCGATAATTTTTAATAGCAAATGCTTAATATAGTTCATTTTATAGGTATATTTTATTGTTTTCTTTTTATTTGTTTTGTTTGACTAGGCAATGGGGTTAAGTGACTTGCCCAGGGTCATGCAGCTAAGTAAGTGTTATATGTCTGAGGCCGGATTTGAACTCAGGTCCTCCTGAATCCAGGGCCGGTGCTCTATCCACTGTGCCACCTAGCTGCCCCCCATAGGTATATTTTATTACCTGTATATTTTTTTCTCATAGTCAATTTTGTCAAAGATCACAGATGAACAAAATAATCATAAGTATCATAATAAACTGTCCTAGTAAGTCAATATCTCAAAATTTTCTGTATTAAGAAGCAGCTAAAAATGAAGAAAGTTAATAAAATGATGTTAGAAATGAAGGCACTGACAAACGTACTATTTATAGTATGCTGGTATAAAGATCAGAGAACAATTTAATGAGGCTCTACTGTCCTGTGTGGGGATATCTGGTGACCAGGATGAGGTTGAGCAGGGTAATAGTGACATATGGGTAGAATGTCAACGGCAGGATACAATGGGAAAAGCTGCAATTTTGGATTTGTTCGCTGATGCACAGATGTAGAGTTAATCAAGACAGAATTTATTAGTTGAGTTATAAGAGTTCCCTTCTCAGAGGGTTAGCCTTTGTTATTGTGCTGACTAATCTTTGTAAACAGAGTGGATTGTTGATTTCTCATTCACTTTATTATTAATTCACACTCAATTTATATTAATTTTGGAGATATTGCCCCCAAATATTGTTAAAATATGCCTCCTTAGCTTTGCTAAGAATAGCTGAATTTAAGTAGGATTATCTGCTAATGTTATGAACATATGCTTAATTCTTCTGCTAATAAATATTTCCACAGATATGAGACTAATGAAGCTCATAGTGAGCTATTGCCTTTTCACAATTATAAATATGTTAACTCTCAAGAGGGGTAAGCCTGGATTTAGAGTCTTTCAAGATGGGTCTACATTGTATACTAATTTCATAGAAACCTCCTTAATGTACCAACGCATAATTGGATAGAATCAAAATTAACTGTTTAATCTTCTGAGGTACATATTTCTAGTCCATTATACCTAAAAGATTTTTTTTCTAAAGGTAAATTTGATGCATTTATTTCTATCTTTATGTCCATGATACATTCCGTTTGAGTACTGCCAACTTCACTAGGTTACGAAGCATATTACATAGCAAAGAAGAATATTTCATTTTTGTTTCTATTCTAGTCTAGGTGATCCAATCCTAATTTTAAAAGCATTTTATATTTTTACAAGATTATCAGTTCAGAGTTTTCTGATAGGATTCACATTTTTTCTCTTTTTCAGGTTTTCTCATAGATAATAATACAACTTTCAACAAAAATATTACCATTTTAAGAATTCTTTTTCTTTCCCTCTCTTTCTTCAAATCAAGGCTCCACATTTCACATGGTTAGAAACATTAGGTATGGCAAATACATTATGTCAAGGAGATAAGAATGCAGAAGCGCTGAAAGCAACATACTGTACTTACTATAGGGAAGCAAGAGACTAAAACAGAACCAAGTTTTGGGAACCTAAATGGCATTCTTTGTAATTCTTGTTTTTAATATAGGTGCATGTAATGCGTATTAAATATAACACACACATGTTACACATACATACCTATGTATATATACATGCATTTGAATAAACATATATACATACATATATAAATACACACACATATCTATATCTATATATATAGATATAGATATACATAGATATATAATTTTTCTCCCTCCAAACATTTTCTGGATGAAAACCTAATCTTGCCTTTGATGGTTTCCCGCACCTTCCCCATTCACTGTCAAGTTTCTCTTTACTGCTTAATTGCTTTTTAACTTCTTCCAGTTCTCATTGCAGTCAACATTCACTTCCTCCCTCCTCACTTTTACATTTTATGTAGGAAAAACTGATGCTCATTTGTTACGTTTTTTCCCTGATGAACACACAACCTGCTCTGGAAAAAGTGAGTTCCCCCCCCCCCCCCCACTATAGAAGTGAGGAAGGCTTAATAACAAATTCTGTTAGGCTCAGCATCATCCTTAGAAACAATTAAGGAGATGGATTCTTAAGTGTTATAAAAGATAAGGAGCTCATACCTGAACTAAGTGTGCAGGAAGATGTAGAGCCAAAGCATTTTAAGGATGTAGTATTCATTTTTTTTTTTTTATACAAATGGCACCATAGTTAAATTTTACCACAAAGTCATCAACAACAACACCTCAGTGAGTGTGACAATCTCAACATACAGAAAAATTCCTAGTGCATTGCTTATCATTAATAAACCATTTAGATTGTACTTACCATGGTAAAGTGGGACCTCAGAACACCTTTGAATATCTTTCAGGGTAAAATTAACATGCAGGGCAATATTTCAGGATGGTCTTTTGCCACGGCAAAGGAATGGGTATACTTATAATTAAGTAAGTACCTGAATGCTAAATTCAGTGACTAAGATTGAATTTGATTCCAAACAATCCCTTCATAGTGTGTTTGAAGGTTGCTATGCAACACAAATTAATATCAGCAAATGATGCCAAGTGATCTTTGCATGTAGTAATTGACCTGCAAGGTTTTGCTGCCTAAAAATTATGAAGGGAGTGCGGTTATTTAAATTTAAATGGTTACATTAAAAATGCTAATTTTTATAATTAAAAAAAAACCAACACACAATACGAAACCTACATCTTAAAACTGAAGAAAAGAACTGCCTTCTCTGATAATAAATGTTCAACAGTCCGGAAAGTTTCTTTTCTACCCTTTGGGAGAGCAGAGAGCATATTGAAATAACTTTTTATGCTGGTCTACTCACCTAGCTTCTCTGATGAGTTGGCTGTAGAAAGACTATATGGATGCAAAGCTCAATTAGTGTAATTTATGTAGCCTTGGACGTCAATCATTCCTGTTGAGAGGTGGGACTCACAGGCTCTCAGTGCATTAATTAAGAGCTCATCTCTGCAGAGCTATCTTTCCACCTAAGGACCAAAAAGAAAGTTTTAATTAGATTTTAAAAGCGAATATGTCATATATGAAAGTAAGTATAGTTCTTCAGCTGGCATATGAAGCAACAACTGAAAGAGACTATTATTAACAATGATACAAAGGTTACTAGTCTTTCCTTATATTTAACTTTACAAATAAAGGGAAAAATTCAAACCTAAACACTCGGTTTGTCTGTTGGAAAAAAAAATTACTTCATGGGAATAGTTGAAGTTTTGACAGTGTTGTTTGGATGCCAACATTATTATTGGACCCCTGTCTAATTATTGATGCTGAGCTGATGCTGATCGAGTGCAATTACAGCACTGAGGACAGACAGTATTTCTCTCTGATGGCTGGCTTTTTGTTCCAGACTAGCTTCTGCCTGAATATACAATGGGCAAAACAATGCAACTTCAGCAAAAGTGAGTGAAGGAACTTGAATAACACATCAATTTCATTGGTTCACTGATGGAGTAAGCGTGTGATTGCTGGCTAGCCCTAAAAATATGGGGACTCGGGAGATGTAGAAACTAGCTAGGCTCACTGGTGTCAGCTGCTGGAGGGAGGCTGTTTTCTTGGAATGGATTGTGTGAGGCCATCAAAGATGCTGCTTAGGGCTCACTTGGGAAATAATAGATAAATTATTGATTAAAATATTTATAAATTAGCAGGGGAAAACAAAATTTAAAAGCTGGTTCATATTCTATAAGAGAAGCATCTTGACTAATAGCTATTAATCCACCCTCCTTTCTAAAATTCAGAGGGGGAGAAATTCATGCTTGAGAGAACAAGAATAAATTATTTTCCCAATACCTCGCAAAAAAGAAAATATTGAAAACAAAGGGAAAATGAACTTAACAATGGAAAGCCCATACAAAGATGGAGAGAGCAAATAAAATGCCAAACCCAAAATAAATAAAATGAAAAAAAAAAGGCAATGGTGAAAAAAGTAGCAAAGTTGGCTATCTGGAAGGATACTGATAGCTATACCTGGAAACTAGGGTGTAGTACAAATTCAGTAAATAGCATAATTAATAATTATAAGGGTGCTTCTCTAGCAGACAGAAATAGTACAATAGGAAGATGCATCAGAACATGAGAAGGGTTCACTAGCTGTCTTAGGATAACAAAATGTACATTCTGGTGCTCTTCATTGCTATTATATTTCATACTGCTTTACTAAGGGAGGTGTTTAGGAAATCCAGTTATCATGTGTGCTATAAATTTGCCACCTAACTAGCATACCTGACATGTACTGAATAACATCAGCACAGTTGACAAAAGAAGCAATAGATTTCACGGGTACCTAGTAGGGTAAGCTGCGTTTTTCTAAATGATAGCGCACACATGCAAACATTGCTATATATACATTTTGTCAGTAGAATAATGCTGGAAAATTGTAACACATCATTTATGTTAATGTTCATAAAGATATTTTACAATCCTCTCCCAGCTCTTTCTTCTCACATATTTTCCCATACATTTTGCCTCATTTCTCGTGCCGTTTGCTGTTTATCATGCAATATGTAGGGTAGTACTCCCCAGGTACAAGTTGGCAATTTTGCTCATTACACCAATCGTGTGCGCCTGATAAACGGATGGGCTCCCACATCCTACTCTCCCATATTCTCACTGTGCTCTTTAAATGAATTTTCTTCAGCATTTGCATTTCAACTTTGATACACAGTGAAAAATGCAGCTTGTCACCCATGCATATAGTTCAACTGAAAACATCATGAGTATTTCACGTAATTTATTTTGTATAAGCACGCGCCTTCTTGGAGTCAGTAATAGTGGGAAGGGCATTAGACTTGAATCAAAGATATGGGTTTGAGTCACATCTCAGTCATTTTCTAGTAATGTAGTCATGGCTAAGTCACTTGAGCTTCCCAGTCCTCACTTTTTTTCATCTGTAAGAAGAGGCAGAATAACTTGGTGGATAGAGAGTTGGCCTTGCAGTCAGGAAGAACTACGTTCATATTCCCATTCATAAAAACTAGCTACGTGACTGCTTGGCAATCTAGGTGATGCTCTTCAGACTAGAATTTGTAGAACAGATGTTAATCTGCATTGGAGAGTTAGTTTCCTCACATGGATTTTCTTATGTAGATGAAAGCACAGACCCAATTAAAAAAAAAAGATGGTATATATACCCATCTAGATAGGTAGTACAGAAAATAGGGCACTGAGCATGGCATCAGGAAGACCTGAGTTGAAATGTAGCCTCAGACACTTACTAGGTGCGTAACACTGGGCAAGTCACTTTACCTTGTTTGCTTCAGTTTTCTCAACTATAATACCACTTACATCTGTAAGGGCTGTTGTGAGCATCAAACAAGTAATTAACCTATTGCTTGGCACATGGTAGATGGTATTATTGTTATTATTATTATCTCCTTGCTGTGAGGAAAATATTTTGGAAATGGTAAAGAATTATCCCTTTATTTTAGAAAATCAGAAACTTCATCGGTTATTTAGTAATAACAAGAGCAAGCATTTATAACTTGCAAAGTACTTTACAAATATTATCTCATTTGTGCATTATAGCACAACCCTGGTAGGTAGATGCTATTATTATCTCTATTATACAAATGGGGAAACTGAAGCTGAGTGAGGTTAAATGACTTGCCAATAATCACACAACTACTGTCTGAGGCAGGATTAGAACTCAGATTTTATTGATATTCAAGTTGCCCTTATTTACGTGACAGAAAAATGACAGGAACACATTTAAACTTTACTGGCATTTAGGGCAGTTATTGTTAAGACAGAAAAATATTCAGGATGCACCTTTATGTGAACTGTCTGCTTTATTTTCTTAAGTGAACAAGTGTGCTTAGTCTTGTTATCTGAAGCTTCTGACATTTAACAAGACGGCTCCATTACACATTCCTTGTCAGCTCCTATAGGCTGTGTTTCTTGATTAAGAGCATGACAGTGGTAATAGACACATTCAACTTTGGAAGAGACAGTAAATCTTTGTTCTTCTAACCAAAGATATGAATTTTCCTACTACTTAATTTGTTGTTATCCACAAGGGACATTGTCAAGAACTCAACCTTAGGTCTTTGGGCCAAGGAAAACGATTTGCTGCTGCCTGGGTGTCTGCATCATTTTTATGTTTGTTTTATTTTCTGCTATAAATGATCCTTCCTCCTATTCCTCTCCCCCCTTCTCTCAATTTCTTAACTCAACATGATTGTGAAGTCAACCTCAAGCTGTAGGCCAGCTGAAGTAATAACAATTTCAATGATAGACCCAAAGGAAGATCTGTGACCCATTTTGAATTAAATCAAATTCAGCAGGGAAATAGTCACATAGTTATCATCTTAGTACCTGCCATAGGGTCAACACCATTTGCCCCCAGACGGCCTAAATAAAACATGCTGAGCATCACTACTGCATACTGTCAGGAGATAATTTTAAAAGATGGATGAAGTCATCTAGACTTATCACTCTCTCTGGAAGGAAAAAAAAATCAACTAATATGATTTGGTTTATAAAAGAAAATGACACTGTAGTTTATTAGATAAGCTATTGCTATGTTTAATTATGAAGAAGAATAAATCACTAAAGGAAGACAGATTAGATGTTTTAAAGAAAAATAATTAACAAATGAATGGGAATTCACCCTTTGGACACATTGCTGTATTTAAAAACAGCAATAAATCATTTAGCTCCATCATTCTATTCAAGTATGAACAGAAAATGTGGCCCCACAGTTTTTTCATCATTTACAAACCTATAATTCACTATGGCATATGGGAGAGAGGGCAGGCCTTCAAGTTCATGTCTTGTCTTTGACACATGCTAAGTTTCTGATCATAAGCAAGTCTGGCAAATATAAAGCATTTAAGCTGTGACCTAAAGACTATGTTTCAGACAAGTTACTCTAGGTAGAAGGAGTTTTCTTGTGAAAGGGGCTCCCCATGCCAATGAAATAACAAATTTGAACACAGCATTTGGAAACATTGCTTTGCGAGGCATTTCTGAAATTGAAGAGATTGGAAAGAATTCTATCAACCCTGAATCCAGATGCAAATAACTGTACCCAAAAGGCATCTACTGGGTGACCTATAACCAAACCACAAGGAAATAGAGATGACCTAATTTTTCCTCACCTTGTCTGGCCCTCAGGGAGAAGGGAAAATCATGACACTGAGAAAACATTTGTTGTCCCTTCTCTTTTGATACAGATATAGTGGCAACCACTAATCATATACTAAAGAAATTCTTTTCCTCCCACAAGGTCCCAGGTGATTCTGAGCTGGCCTGCAGTATCCACAGGTCATCCTCTGTGGGGTACATTTACATCATTCAGGTATTTTTAAATAGAGGAGTGGGAGGATGCCTAAAGGGAATATTGTGTGGGATGGGGGTCAGTTTGTTTCATTTGACAGCTTCAGCTGGATTTACTCATGCCACATAGATACAACTTAAGTGTCATTAATGGTTATCTACAAGCCTACATGCACATGAAGCTACATAAGGCTGTCTGAAAAGCAAAGCAGGGCAGACTATTTTGACATGATCAATTATTTATACCCTAAACTGACTAGCCAGCTAATTAATTCAGTTGAAAAAGCAGTCCAATTTGATTGACTTGACTGGTCAAAGGGTCTATTCTCAACAGACACATTTTTAAGAAGAACTATAATAAGTAAAAACTCACTAAATGTTTATGATGTGCTAAGTACTGGAGATACGACCAGAAAATCAGAGACAATCCCTGCTTACAAAGAGCTCACATCTAAGTGGGAATACAAGCTATGGCCCATGTAGTCTTTGGAAATAGTGGCAAAGTGGACAATTGTGCATCACCTTTAATGCCTTGTTCTGTAATAAAACATACACATTTTTGAGGTGGAACCATTTAACAGGGTCAAATATTTTGGTGATAAGAAATTTCTTTTTGGAGTCTTCAGAAGCTATGGAAGCTGAGGAGGCAGCACTTAATGATTGGTGGCAATGGGTCAGTAGTTAGTGGTGGTGCTACTTATCAGGCATATGCTTGCCTCTTTTTTCTTCCTCAGGGTGACTTGCTGCTTCAGCTAAGCTGGCTTCCCGGTCCTGGAGGGTCCATCTTGTTAGCACTTGGGTGAACATGGTAATCTCTTGCTCCACAAGGGTCACTTTCTGGCTGGGCTGAAAGCCAGACCAGTGGTCTAGGTGGGTAGAAATGAGGGATGCTATTACCACCCTTTCTTACCAAGAGTGATTGAGTGTTAAATCTTACTTCATCACCTGGCTTATCTAATTGACTCTGTGAGGAATTAGTATAACACCATTCAACAACAACCAACATTGATTAAGTGGCTTCTATGTACAGACTACTTTGTATCCCACTGTGGTAAGGAGAAAGTGTTGAAGTATGGATTCATTATTGTAGAGAAGACAAAAATAAAAGTTGCTATTATCCAAAGTGTTACATGAAGAATTGCAAAACCAAATGCTCTGTGGCATCTGAAAGGGAAGATCACTACTAACTGGAGGATTAGGGGCTACTAGTTACTTCCTGAACCTGGCTTGCCATTTCCCACCTCTATGAATTCATGCAATCCAGCTTCAAAGATTGCTTGCTTGAATACACTGACTGGACAATCTAGCCTTCTTCATCTCCATCTATTAAAATTTGTTTCTTCTTTTAAGGTTCAGTTCAGTTAGCATTTTCTATGTAAAACTTTCCTTAATTCACTCACCTATACGTGTCCTGTCCCTCCTGAAATTTTCTTAAACTACTGTGCTTAGATCACTCTCTTGCCCATAACACTCCTGAAATAGAATCATTATTCCCCCACCTTGATCTTCCTTCCCTCTGGCAACATGTGGGTTAGGCAATTTTTTTTCATTAAAAAAATAACAAAGCTGTCCCTAGAAACTAGTTGAAACAGTGCCTCTCTTTTTTTTCTTTTTCTTTTCTTTTCTTTTCTTTTTTTTTGCTTTTTGGTGAGGTGATTGGGGTTAAGTGACTCACACAGCTAGTAAGTGGTAAGAGTCTGAGATTGGATTTGAACTCAGGACCTCCTGACTCCAAGACCAGAGCTCTTTCCACTGTGCCACCTAGCTGCCCCAGTGCCTCTCTTTAAGACAGCTTACTGGGTGGTCATTGTGTAGCTTCCTGGACTCTTCAGGTCATACAAAGACTAAGTGACATGGAGTAAGAGCCCTTCAGTGCATGTCCCAGGACCTGGGCAGTCACCACATCCTGCCCTGCTGACCAATCCCATTTCCATATGGAAGGGGGCAGTGCCTACCCACCCAATTTCTGGAATATCCTTGTGAACAGGTAGGGGAGCCAGCCTAGCTAAAGCAGCAAAGCGTCCTGAGTGAAATACAGGAGGCAGCATGTGCCAGGCAAGGCAAACCACCACCACCACCACCTTGATCACCTTCAGACCCTGATAAAGCGGGCCCAAGTACCTCGAGGACAAAAGTGCCACATACCATCAAACCTGCTTTCAACCCAGTCTCTATTACAATTATTAATTGAGGAAATTATCATGGAGAGGGAGCCCAGTTTCTTAAACATCACCAGCAACAAACAGTTGACTAATTGCCACCATCAGACAGATGGGGACAGGAGCCCTAGAAGTGGCAATACCTCTCAATCAATCAATCAATCAATATTTATTAAGCACCTACCATGTGCCAGAAACTATGCTAAGCACTGGAGATACAAAAATAGACAAATAATAGTACTTCTCTCAAGGAGTTTATAATCTAATTGGGGAAACAGTATTTTATATATGATATGTGTATGTACACATGAATGCATGCATATATAAATATACATAAGATACATATTTTATATATGCATAGATATATATATACAAATCAAGCTACATATAGGTAAAATAGGAGATAATTAACAGAAGGAAAGACCTGGAATTAAGAGGGAAGACTTTCAGAAGGAGGTTGGATTTTAGTTAGGATTTAAAAGAAACGAGGTAAGTCAGTAGTCCAAGGGAGGTGGGAGCATGTCCCAGGTATAGCTGGCAGCCAGAGAAAATGTGAGGAGCTAAGAGATGGAGTGTTTTATCCATGAAACAGGCTGAATGCCAGTGTTGCTTCCTGACTAATCCTTACAGTCATCATCCAGGTAAGTAATTCCTATGGAGCTGGATCCAATCATTTCCACCAACTAATGATCAATTGCCATGCATAGAGCAGGCAAACCAGCCCACCAGAAGCAGTGGGACATCCTGAGGGACAGACAAGAGTTAGCATGTGCCCAGCAAGTCAAACCATCACCACTGTCTTGACCACCATTTCTTTTCAGACTCTAATGGACACAGCCTAGGACACTGAGTCCAAGAGTCTTTGAAATAGCAATGCTTCCAGCATAGTTCCCTCAGCTAGTATCCTCTGAAGCAACCCCTCTGGAGATGCAGTCTGGTAACTGCTCCTGCTGAGGCTACAGTCACAGCTCCCGAAGACCCAGAAAAGGAAGTTCTTATCAATAAAGTCCTTGGGCATTGTCAAATGGCTCAACATCACAAACATATATGATTTTATCAGTATAAAGGGAATTAAAGAGGAGGAATTAAGAGCTGCTTTGCCACTTTTCTCTAAGGATCAGGGGACTTTCTCTACCTGACTTGAACCTGAAACTTTCTATGTGCTATCTTCCCATTAGAATGTGAGTGCCTTGAAAGCAGAGACTGTATTACTTTTCTATTTATATCCCCAACACTTGGTGCACTACTTAGCATGCAATAAGGACTTAACAAATGCTTTACTCATTCAATATTCTTTTTATCCTTTGGCTAAATAAATCTCAATTTTTGAAATGATGAATGACTTATAGTATCTCATTTCATTCTAACGTTAAACCCAAACTAAGAGGGGATGGGCCTGAGTCAGGCCAACCCATTACACAAGGATATGAACTTCTTATTATACTTATCAATATAAATGCGATATCCCCTTGCATATGGTAAGCTTTTATAGGTCAAAGGTCATGTCCCAGAATCACAGATCTAGAGCTGGAAGAAATCTTAAGGGTCATCTAGCATGGTCCCACTTCTTTTACAAATAAAGAAACTGTAGCCTTGAAAGTTTAAAATGCTTCTCCTAGGTCTCATGGCTAATAAACAGGGGAGGTGAGATTTAAACCTGAGCTGTCTGATTTTAAAATGATTGTATCTCTAGGGGCTAGGATGGTGCCTTGCACACAGTAGGTGCTTAATAAATCCATTTTGAGTTTGATCAAATTTAAGATGTGGGTCTGAGGCTCAGACATGAGCTTAGGGCTGAAGGGAAACATCTGAGAGTCATCTACATTAGATGCTAAAGACATAGGAGTGAGTCAGGTTGCCAAATGAAAAAAAGGTATTGAGATAGGAGAGAAGTATAAGAATAGATTCTTGGGAAATATCCACACTAATCAAAAGGACAGGAGTCAGTAGAAGGGGAACACATCTAGAAGGCTGTGGTACATGTGGTCGAGAGAAGTTATTTTGTGCAAGGAAGGGATGATTGACATAATCAAATATTGCAAAAAAGGCAAGTCGGATGAGAACTAGACAAAGGTCTCTGGCTTTTATAATTCAGAAGTCACTGATGGTGATAGAGAAATAGAGAAATATTGCATTGTTTGGAAGAGAAAGTAGGCAGTGAAGAAATGGAAGCATTGGCGATTTATTTAGTTACAGCATACCTTAAGAATGGTTCATATCTTTGATACTGTGTCTACATGAAAGAGTGAGTTGAATTACAACTTTAGGTTCCAGGCTCCTTTTCTTAACATTAATGAGAATTTTTAGGAGGTTTAAAAAGGAAGGTTTGGTCTGCATCCTTCGTGGACTATGGAAATTACAGTTTCTTATTAGTGAAATCTCACATTGCTCTCAAATCTAAGTGGAATTTGGAAATTCTAATTCAATCTAATGGCTAGATAGACTGTCCTGTAGTCATCAAAATGGTGCTGGGGTGGAGTCCTAAGTGTCTGTTAGAAAAGGAAATATATGTATAAGGTTTATTTGGTTAGCTAGGCCCTTTCCTAGGACATATTGGAGAACTGTCTAGGTAGGTTATGAGTCTTTTATCTTTGACATTTTATAATTTAGTTTTAATGTTGTCATATTTTATTGTACATAAGCCTGGAGGTTTTCTGCTTTGATATGTTTATAAGTCAGAATAATAAATAAATTATGATTCGGTCCAACATTGGTGTCGGGATTGTAGTAGGTTTTATGTTTTCTTCTTTCCCATTTCTGGATGAAGAGAAATGATTAAATTTTTTTAATTTTTTTCCTTAGGAACAATATTTGGGAGCAGTGAAGTAAGGTAACATTTACATGTAAGTTCTCATAACGATTCACATTTACATAATGCTTTAAAGTTTGCCAAGTACTTTCTTTCAACTCTATTTATTAAGCATTTATTGTGTAGTTACTCTGTTGGGTGCAATATATAACACTGGGAAGGCAAAGAACGAATCATAGAAGTTCCTGCCATCAAAAAGCTTATATTCTACTGCAGAGAAGGTGATATGTACTTAGATAAATAAATACAAAACACATATGGAGCAATTTCAGGGTAATCAGCAAAGGCTTTTGTAGTATGTGGCATTTGAGCTGAAGTGCCTGAAGTGCTGAAGGAGTTAAGCATTCCAAAAGATAGAGAATTGTAGGGAGGGTATTCCAAAAATGAGAAACAGTATAGGCAAAGTCATGGAAGCAAAAGATGGCATGGTATGTTGGGGGAAAAAAGTGGATGAGTTTGGCCAGAGTATATAGTTTGGAAAGAGGAATAATGTATAAATCAGCTTTGAAATATAGGCTACATCTTGCCATGCTAAAAATATGAGTTTTGTATTTTACTCTAGAGGTAAAAGGAACCACTGAAATTTGAACACAGAAGTGACATGCTCATAACCTATGCCTTAGGAATGTCAATTTTCTAGCTGTATGGGGAACTAAGAGATTGGATGCAGAGAGACCAATTAAAAGGCAAGTACAATAGGCTACTAGAGAGATGATGAAGATTATGGTGGTTCTGATGTGAGTAGAAAATAGGGGAAGGGTATGAGAGATGCCCTGGTGGTGGAAATGATCATTCTTGAAATTTACTTGGATATGAGGAGTAAGAGTAAAGAATGTCAGAAAACTTGAAAACAGGTGACTGGAAAAATGGTGGTATCCTTCACAGAAATAAGAAAGTTAAGCAGAGATATGGATTAAGGGGAAAATATAATTTTTGGACAAGGTGAGTTTGAAAGGCCTAGGAGACATCCAGGTTATATGTAGCAGGCAGCTGCAGACATGAAACTATAGTTCTCACAGATGGAGACAGATAGAAGTGACTATTATTGCATATATCACTGTCCCCACTTTACTGAGTCTCACTGGTTAAGTCATTGGTCCCACAACTAATAAATAACTAGTTGAGCTGAAATTCGAACTAAGACCTCCTAAGTCCAATACTCTTTTCATTTAACTCTATTACTTGTCAAGTGATGTCAACTCATACACATGGCTTTAAATGCTATACACACACACACACACACACACACACACACTTTTATCTTTTCCCAGTTAAAGGAATTATGGGTTGCAATAAGGAATAGATCTATGATTACATTGGGATGGAGGACTCTGGTTGAGGAAACTCCCTCTACCAATGAAGGGCAATATTTTCTCCAAAATTTACAGAGATTTGTCTATGATACTGAGGAGTTGAGTGACTTGCCCAGGGTCATTTGTCTAGTATGTGTCAGAGGCAGGACTTTAACCCCAGTCATCTTGACTGTCCATCCACTATACCACACTATCTTAATAGTTCAATGAAATGATATTAGCAATTAACTGAATTCAACCTGTGACTACAAAGACCAATCCCTTCTAATAAAGGGATCAATGGCAGTCATCTGGACCTCTCAAATATCATTCCTTTTCATTGTTGTCTATTTGGAGAATTCCACTTGCAAAATAGTGAGGAAATTATTATTTTCATTCAAAGGAACGATTTTTAAAATATATACATATTTCTGCCCTGTAGTAGTAGGCAATTTATGCCTTCTTTACCTATGTTTTCCTATGCCAAAAGATAGATGATTATTACTTAAGAACAATGGGTTTAATTGCATTTTCTCCATTGTAAATGGTTTTCTTTTCAAGAAAGCTGGAAGTGGAGAAAATATCTGCCAGATATTCAACATTCCAAAGCCATCCTGTAAATGTCATGACACGTGGAAAGTTTAGCTTTTATCATTGCATTACTTTGAAGTGCCCGTGGAAACACTTCACAAGAGTTTTTTTTTTTCTTTCTGTAAAGTCTTTAGTTCTTCTGTGGTCCCATCCACATCCTTTCTTCCAGTAGTTAACAAGTATGACTTATTATTATACCATCAACAAGTCAAAACAACAAAAGAAGTTATGGAGATATTTTTTTCCTTTGTGAAGTCTTGAAGTTCAAGGTCATATGTTCATTCTGATATACTTTCTGTATCATTCAAATCACCTTGAAAATTATTTATCTGTCATCTATAACACTTCAAATACAGATGGCATCTATTATCCCAGCCAACCAACCTTTTCCCCCCAAACCATTAGAAACCACCACCACTATCACCACTACTACTAAGGAATGAATAGGGAGGGAACAGGAGTCAGAAGAAATAGGTAGCAGTGTACAGTGTACACAGTGAAATCAGGGCATGTGAATGTAGAAAATAACCTGAGCACTGGTCCTTTTCATCATTCAGTCTTTCCAATTATTTTTTTCAGTTTGTCATGTCATTTTTATACAATTGCCAACTTTATAACTTTCCCTTTCCATAAACATTTCAGAATGTGTTTCACAAAATATGTTTTTCTTAGGTATTAAAGACTGATTTGCCATCCCAGATGATTGAGAAAGCAATTCTAAATTACTTCTAGGCATTTAGTATAAAGGCAAATTTTCAAAGATATTTTTATGGCTTAATAATTAAATCTGGGTGAATATGCCTGCTGGGAAATTCTGCAATAATAAAGTAGGTTGGCAGGTTCCAGACCTCAAACAAAGAACATTTCTTTCAATAGACTGAGTCACAAAATATTGCACATTTAATAGCTTCTGCACTTTTAAATATATAATGCCAGAATTCCATCATGAGAAGTCTTGAGGAATTATTCAAGTTAGACCCAAAGGGGTCTGAAAGTTAAAGGACAGAAAATACATTGTCAACAAATAATCATTCCAGAAATTTTAAGCACCACAGAAAAATGAGCATAGTCATTTTATAGCAATCTTAGCAACTTCTCCCCATCCCTGCATGTCATGCTACAGAGACTGGGGTCATAAACAGCTATTCCTAGTGTTTTCCATGCCCTGCTCTTCCCATTAAACTTAGATGATGGTATCCATATTCAAATAACAGGTAGTGATAGAGCAAACATAGCAGGTTAGATTGCACAATGGATAGAGTGTTGCCTCTGATATCAGAAAGACCTGAGTTCAAATCTTGTCTCTGATACTTAGTGGTTTATGTAGCTAATATATGGGAAAGGTAGGACTTGAGCCCAGGTTTCTCTAGTATGAGGCCAAGTCTTCACCCTCTATGTTACAGCTGCAGTATGTTGCTTCTGTGACCAGCTACAACTGCCTTATTATTCTTACAACCTTAAAAAAAGAAGGGCATGGGAAGATACACAGAGCTTGTTTCAGGACTGTGATAAATACAGTTTTTTTTCTATTCTCAATGAAATGTTCATAAAAATAACTGAAGTTGACATGAGCAAAGAAGTGTTGGGGGCAGGTAATTTTTAGCACTTGTCGGGTGGAAAAAATGTACCTACAGCACATTTAAATTTAATTTGTATTATTAATATTTTCTCCATCACTTTCTTAACAATGAAGAGCATTTGCCATTTTCTATGTGAAAATTTAACAATTGTTTCTCTTGAGCTTATTTGAGCTGGTTTCAGAATCTGAATTGGAAATACATAAATTTTCTGGATATTGCTCAGAATATGGCCTGTTGTCCACAGAACATTGGCTGTAATGAAAAAGAATTATATTGTAAGCCTTACCATTTTAACTTAAGTGAATTCTAAGGAACTCATGGTCCAGTGTGGGAACATTTAACAGTAAGGGACAGCTAAGTGGTACTGTGGGTATAGGGCCAGACTTGGAATCAAGACTTATGTTTGAATCCTGCCTTAACCACTTTCTATGTATGTTATCCTATGCAAAACACTTAAATTTCTTCAGCATCAGTTTCCTCATATGTAAGGTGAAACATAATAAAAACATCTGTCTCAAGGGTTTGTAAGGACCAGATAACATATAGAGGAGTTTGCAAAGCTTAAAGACCTAAATAAATGCCTGATGTTGTTGTTGTTGTTAATTTAACTATTAAAATTCTATAGTCAAGAAGAAATCCTTTTCTCAACACTACACTGGACACTGCTGTGTCCACTTTCACTTACTGTGAAATTAGACAATGCTTAAGGTTAATTCAGGGGATCCAGGACAAGAATCCAGTTTCTAATTTCCATTTATTTATTATACTTAGGCAAAAAAAATCATTACAAAACTTTACACTACTTGTAAGAAATTATGAAAAAGTCAGGAAACTTTTCATTTGTGTTCATAAAGTTTCCTCAGTTCTTTCTCAATAAATAATGAGTAAAGAACAACTGCATCTGTGATAATTTCTTTAAATATTCTAACAAAAACAAAAAATGTTTTTCTGTTGACTAAGATGTTATCCACACAGCATCTCTCAAATGACATGAAATATTTTAATTTGTTAGTTTATATCGGAATTGGGCTTTCCATGACATAATGCTCCAATAACTATGGTCTATAGACTTGCTCAGGGTCACCCAGAGAGTATGAGTGAGAGAGGGGACTTAAATGTGGGTCTCTCTATGAGCTTTGAGACTGCCTAATACTATGTCTTTCCACAATTCATAAATAGTTGAAAATCCAAAAATGGTTTTTTTTTTTAAGTTAACTTTCTTTATAGGGAATCTAAAGTATATTACATACTCCCTCCTCCCCCACCTTAGTAAGTGAACATAATTTAAGCTTTTTCTTGATGACTCAGGGTCATCATTATAAACATCATTTATTATACTAGGCTCAATGTAGGGATGCCCTGAGGGGCTATTGAAGTGTATGAGGCTTAGCTAAGTTAGTTTGCCTACTCCCTGAATTCTCCCTGACTGCAGTGCTTTCTTAATTGGTAGCCATCCCCCAAACTGACCGTCTGCTTCCTAAAGAACGCTCTAACATAAGGCAGAACTGAAGGTTGCCAGGTGGAGCCAGATAACCAAGAATTTCCCATAATACTCTGTCAAAAATGTTTAGGGGCTCAATGAGTAAAGTGCATGGGCTTCAGGAAAATGATTTACACTGGGTAGAGAGGCATTTTGTGGTTCCTTCTACCTTCTGGACTTCCCTAGAAGGTTCAAATTGCTGTAAGTCTGATTATTACTTACCATATATATTCTCAGGGCACTGAGATGATCTAAATAACAATTTTCAGTCATTAGGAAAATACTCTATCCACAAACTATGATCATTTGCTCTTGGAAATTTTCTTTGGCTGCCTTGGGCACAAAGAAGTGATTTCTTAAACTGAAACATTTGACGTAATAGCCTCATACTCTTAAATATCGTATGGTATGTGTGTGCCCAGATTTATGTGTGTTGTCTTTCTGCTTCCCGTCACCTACCACCGTAAATAGCAATCATTTAATACATGATGCTTATTGATTAACATACATGTATCATAAATATATTAGAGTCATACATATGCAGCAATGGTCTTTTTTTTTGTAAATTAAACTTTTTTCTTTAAAATGGTACCTTTAAAGTAGAAGGAAAAAAATATGAGAAAATGACTTTCTTGGATGCTCTGGCTCCTCAGTATTAATCAGAACAATCTGCCATCTGATTTTTGCTAAAATATCTGAGCACTTAAAAAAAAAAAAAAACATCTCCATGGCCAACTGAGATAACAGCGCAAACTTCTGTCTTTATTTGAGAGGCTGTGGAATATCAAATCATGTGGTGCCCCAGAAATTAAGTTATCATGGCTCTGTGATTAATTCTGAAGTTAACCTTGTATATTAGCTATCAAGTCTAAAACTTGAGTTGATCCTTATGAGCCCAGCTTCTACCAAATTAGAATTCAGTAATATATTTGTATTTTCTTTTAAATCCTGCACTTAATACTTAAAAAGTAGTAATTAAAAATGAGCAAGGCTCATGCAGGCTTTAGTAATAAATTTATGAATTTTATGCAACTGCCAAATTTATTTATCCTCAAGTATTCCTAACAAGAGGATATCACACAAACTAGTAAATAATTCTCTCAATTTCCCTTAGTTATATTAAATACAAACTACAGATGGGCAAGATGATATAGTAGAGAAAGCTTGGAGTAAGGAAACCT
Organism: Vombatus ursinus; assembly: GCF_900497805.2. Taxonomy (NCBI): domain Eukaryota; kingdom Metazoa; phylum Chordata; class Mammalia; order Diprotodontia; family Vombatidae; genus Vombatus; species Vombatus ursinus. The sequence goes on from NW_020954599.1 coordinate 35,029,598, forward strand.
CAGTTCAAGTTCTGGCTCTTACAATGACTAGGTGGATGACCCTGAGGAAAACAGAACTTTTCTGAATATGATTTTTTCTCAACTGTAAAATGGAAATAATAATAATACTTGTATTATTTATCTTCCATGATTGTTGTGAAATAAGCACTATAGAAACCTTTAAAGACCATTGAAATACAAATTTTTATCATAAATGCCATTCATAGTGGTTCCTTAGATCTATGTTTCTCAAATTGCTGCACTGAAAAAAAATCTCATTTTTTAATGAATCTTAGGTTGTTTATTAATATGTGTATAAATAACAATTTTGGAGGATTTTATTACAAGTTTTCTTCCAAAGTTTTACTTCCACTGAAGGGTTCTGCCACCCTGAAAAAAAAGTTTAAGAAACATTGCCTTTGATGATTATTTTGTTATTTTTTTACACTATAAAAACATATGATATCCTTTTTTCAAGCTTCTTTCGTAGCAGTCTTGCCCAAGGATGTGGTGGGTAGTAGAACAGAATGACTGGTGAACTTGAGGTTTATAAGGTTGGCTCAAAATATTAGAGATTACTAGAAGAAACAAGTGCCCACTCATTCTACCTCTATACATGATGTTTAATTAGTATATCCTCAATGACAGTATTGGATCTATGATTTTATCATCCCATTACACGAGTGGTGCAAAGAATATGAAAGTACTTCCTTGGGGAACAAATACTGAAGATTCTGAAACATAAAGTAAAGTGGAGAGATTGAATTGCCATAGCCTCGCAACAATTGTTTCATTGGTGGTGATAAAAGAGTAGGTTAGAAAGGATAACAGGGAAATTATCTTTAGTGAGAGTGATAAAGGCATTTCCAAAAGAGATGTTGAAACATTAACCCAAGAGGTCTGAAACATAGGCTCACAAAATTGGAAGGGAATTTTGAGTTTATCTATTCCAAATCTCTGCTTGGTACCTATATCTTCTCTAAAATTTCACTCTTTTCTCCAGCTTGGTAGAACAGAAAGAATAATATACTTGGAGTCAGGAGAGACCTGAGTGTAAATCTTGACTCTGATAATAGTTTTGAAATGATGCGCAAATAGTTCATATTCTTGAAGCTTCAGTTTTCCCATCTGTGAAATGAGGATAGTGATGCCCATTTTAAAACTTTTGCTTTGAAGGCCACAAGAGAGAAGCTTTTTTATTCTCTGTGAAATATATGGGATGTTGACATAGCCTACTGGATAAAATGATGTATTTACAGTCAGGAAGTCCTACATTCAGAGCCCGCCTCTGACAGTCACTATATGTGTATCTATGGACAATCAAATTCAGCATTTAGATACTCATTTTCTTATTTTTTAAATGGGTATAACAATACCTACTATATTTATTTTGTAGTGTTGTTGTGCAGATCAAAAGAAATTATGTGTGTAAAATACCTTTCAAAACCTAGAGTGGTAGATAAATGTAAAACGTTATAATTATCATTTCCTTCTCCAGGAGTCTTTGTAACTTATCATTTGCAGGCATTTTACCATTACAGTTACCTTTCTGTGTTTGCTTTTTAACTTGTCAATGTAGTTCCTTCCCCCCATGAAACTGAATATAATACTCCAAATATGGTCTTACCAGTGCAGAGTACAATGAAGCTATTACTTCCCATGGTAATTTTTGAAGTCAAAGAATGTGAGTTCAAGTTTTGTATGTGGTATATTTATTAAGTGTGTTATCTTAGGTAAGTCATTTAATAATTAAACAATCCCTCAACAAGTATTTATGAAGAATGCACTAGAAACTAGGCATGATGCTACATGCTAAGTTAGAAAAAGTGAAACAGCTCCTTCCCTCTAGGAACCTATAGTTAACAGTTTTGGTGTCATGACTGACCAAATGTCAGAGGAGTTGTTTCTATGAATGTACCAGAATGCCCTATTGCATAGAAAACACATCACCATCATCATCATCATCACAGCTCAAAAATACATAGTACTTTAAGGTTTACAAAATAATTTACAAATGTCACCTCATTGGGCCCTCACTCTAAGCCTGGGAGTTAGTTGTGATTATCCAATATGCCAAGCCAAATATTCCCAACGCTGAATCTGTGATTCTATTTTAACCTAAAGTCAGGATTTCACATTTATCCTAGTTATGGTACATTACAAAAAGCCTAGAAATTCAGCCTGATGAAATAATATTTAATCTTGATTCTGGCATGTAGTTTCTTATGTGTCCCTCCAAGCTCTGAGTCATGTTTGAATTTGATAGACATACTTTATATACATTTATGTGTCATTGAAAATATGCCATACTTAATGTAGCAAAGGATGTAATCCTAAATTACTCCAAGGAAGAACTCTCACTATTGCTAGGGCCGTTAACCAATTCACTTTACATATGGTTGTTAAAACAGCAGTAAATCCACTGAGCAATAACAGCATTTTGCATTCACTTGACCATCTTATCCAAAACAGGGCCGAATGTCTGTGTGTATATATAGATATAGACATAGATATATCTTCTTTACATTGCATTTATAATCTAATAACCTAGGAACCCTATCAAAAAAGAGAAATTAAATTAGTTTTGGGTTGATATATATTCATGAGTCCATTTTGTTTCCCAATGAGGAAAATAATTTCAAAATGCTTACAAACTATTATTTTTATAAATCTAGGATTTGGTCAGGGATCAATATCAAACTTATTATTCTTCAGTTGTTTGAAATTACGCTTTCTTTCTTTTTTGAAAAGTGGGATATTTTCCCATGCCTAATCTTCTGGTGTTTTTTTTTTTTTTTTTACCCAATCTGTGTTTCCACAACTACTTATAATTGCTTAAAGATTTTAACTACAAGTTCCTTCAGCACCATAGGATAGTAATTCTTTTGGGTCTGGAGACTTTAAGGAGACTGAGTTCATTAAACGGAAGGTGTTGAACATAATAGGAGACAATTAATTTCTTGAGAATGAGAGATACTTGGGAATCTATAAAATGAGGGAGAATGGATCCAGTGGAAGCACAAAAGAAAATATGGCCTAGATCAAAGAATAGGGTAAGATCAGAAGTCTAGAGAGTTTCTAATGCTGTATGTGTCTCACTATCCTGGAGAAATAATTTTATGTGTGTGTACGCTCTCCCACCCATATTGTTTGTCAAAAGCAATCCCTCATAATGACATAATAGACATGCTTTAGGTACAGAATTAATTTCAGTTCTCAGTGGCCAATTATAAACAATACCAGATATGGTTATAAAGTAATAAGTAGACTTTCTAGAATGCATATATAAAAATGACTGCTGCCTCCTTTAAAAATATGTGTATCCCAGTGTTTATGTCACTGCTCAAAACATTTGTGAAAATATTTGGGGATTTCCACCAAAGCTAGTCTATAAGCCATACAAGAAAATCAATCTCATTATTATCTAGTTGCAACTTATTGCTTATCTAATGCAATATTATCCCACTTGATCAACTTCCTTATCCACAAGATTTAGTTCTGTATCATTTTGGGCTACTTCCACAAATCAAATATACCCTCAATGGATAAATATTTGTCATTAGTTCATTAGAATGATGTAACAGGAAGATCCTTATGACTAGAGTTGAAAATATATAAATGAAGTCCCTTGATAACATTAACTAGTCGTGGGAGCATAGGCAAGTTCATTAAATACTCAAGCCTTAATTACTTCACTTGTAAAATGGGAAAATTAATATTTGCTCTACCTACCTAAGAGGATTATTGTGAAAACAATGTTTTGTAAATCCAAATGCATTATAAGCATTTAATGGATATGGACTGGCCTATGGGAGCCATTCCTTAGAACAGTTGTAGATATTCTCTGCCTGGTTCTTGTCCAAGCAGCTATGTGGAAGTTTTGGCTAAGCCTACTTCTAGCCATAATGATCCAGGGATTTTATGCTGTGTGAACACAATTAGTTCTCTTCTGAGGACAGAAAATGCAAAGATTCTCAGGAATGGCTGAGTTGGACATCAGTGTGTATACAAAAAGAGGTAGGTATCATCAATGTCATCTTCTTCTTCCTTTTCTCCTTCTCATCCCACTCTTCCTATTTCTCCTCTTTATTCTCACTCTTTCTCTTTTAAAGCTATAAGGCTGCTTTGGGCTGTCTCTTTATGCGCCAAAGAATGACTTTGATATTTCTCAACCAGAAACCATTTGTATATGAACACATTGCTCTTTCTATCTCTTTATTGTTGTTCTCTTTTGATCATGGACTAATGGGTGTACTAAGATATCCAGGTAAGGACCTTGTGAAGTATAAATGGGATGGAAAGTCATCAAGCCAGTGGCTGTGGGTCAGTCAGTTGCAAGGTCCTTCAGAGTCAACAGCAGTATTTAAGAGAATGGGAAGACTCAATGTCAGCAAAAGCAGTTATATCAGATATGGAATTACAGTTTGAAGAACATGTTTCTTTAAAACCTGAAGAACATCCATTACAAGGAGCATGACCTCTCATGGCAGGCAGAGGTTCTGACTAAGAATTCTAGAAAGGGAGAAACCCTTAGAGCACAACACAGAGCTAAACCTAAGGGGAACTTCAAGAGCACTCTTCTAAGAAAGCACAAGACTTCCATCACAGGAATCATGAGTTCCCTCTTTGCCACACATCTTTCTATGTGTGTGTCACTATCATTGTACTCTAAGTTAAAACCCATTCTCCTCATGTAAATTCTGAGTATTTTTTGGCACTTATATCTGAGGTTTTGTAGGAGGAATGTTTCATATAAATTGTTCTTACTATGCTTTCTTAGTAAATACCTTTTCTAAAAGCTAATGAATTTGGCAGACAGTTAATGGGAATCATACCAAAGTGGGTTCAGGAGCAACACTACTAGATAGCAACAATGATATCTAGGTAACAACAACAACAACAACATATTTATTTACCACTTTAGGATTTTGCAAAGTGCTTTGAATACATATCATCTGATCCTAAGAAGTATATATGTTGTAGGATTTTTCATTAAAAATCACGCTAATTTATACACCTGATATGTGCATTAACTCTAAATAAATACACATTACAATGAGACACCTCAAATAAACATATATCTGAGATATAGGACAAGTCTGGGCACACAGAAATAATAACCTAATGTTTTACAGCTAATACTTCCACCTCATCGAGAAACCAGTTTCTTTCTAATATTTTCAAAACGAGCAGCGACTTCAAAACGAGGCTATATGCTAAATAAATTACTTTCACCAGTGACTGGAGACAAAAAGACCTGAGGAAGAATAAAAATGCACTCAGTTACCTCACATACAATTAAAATGCTGTTATACATCAGGATAATTACATCAAGGAAAGATGAAGTCAGAAGTGGTTTCAGATAGAAACATCTTAAGAGAATGGAAGGATGGAGGCTCAGATTATTAATGGGAACACTGCAGTAAGACTAACAAGAAAAAAAAAAGACTAACATGGAAATCTAATCAGCTATTTTCCATGTGTTCTTCCTTGTTTCATGAGTTCACTGTGGTAACTCCTTATATTGAATTTAGCTTATTTCATTGTGTCATACACAAATGTGGATGTTATTATCTGATATTATGCTTCCTCTTGATGAATAAAATTATCTTTGAGAGAAGAGATAATGCAATATTGGTGTAGAATATTTTAATGTGTTTATTGTTTTAGCCTCAAACCACATACCGAAGAAGAGCAATGTCTATATTTTCTAGGACTTGGCAAAGCTTCAGATTATTCTAAACCTGTTTATACTAATAACCCAGTTATCACATTAAAAGGTTTCATACAGTGTCAAGAGAATAAAGTTAACACAGATGTCATGAATGAAGCAGGAACAAAAATTGTAATTTAGGAATCAGTGGGACAGCTGTAAATCAGCAGGAAATGCAATCCATTTTACAATAGTTGTCTAGATAGGCTAAATTTTTATTTTTATTACCGATTTTTAATTAAAATTGATTTTTAATTAATAAGCATTTATTTTCTCTCCCTTCCACTTCCCTCCTTACTGAAAAACAACAAAAACAAAAATCCATGTAAGAACTGTGAGAAGTCAAACAGAAAAATTAACATTGTGAGAGGGTCCAAGTTTATTTTGCAGAGGTGAAATTCCTCTAGGGTTTGAAAATGTCTCTGTTCTCCAAAAGTTTTAGTTGTAGCATTTGCTACAATGGGATTTGATCTGTGTTCCTTATGGTAACAACAAACTCTGGATACAGAACTCTAATGGATAAACTGCAAAGAATAGCATCCCTTCTAATTAGTATAATTTGAGAAATTTTGAGGTTCAAATGTTGCCTTTGTTTAAAAACAAAACAAAACAAAAATAACCAGATCAAGACCAGTCACTTAGCCAAAGAGAAAAATTTTACTAGATAAACGAGGGGAAAGGAATTCAGATTATTTTGAGCACTGTTCTAATTCTATGTGACATAGCTTTACATTTTTGTGTGCTTAAAGGGAGAATGGCTTAAGCAAATTGTGGGAATACGTCAAAACTATTAAAACATTCCATGTTTCAAATGTTTTCATTCTAATCTTTCAAATCCATGCTTTGCATTCTAAAATATTTTGTCTTAGAAGTGTGCTTGTGATTTTATCAGAAGGTCCTGACTATCACTTCTAATTGTCAAGGTTGCTCCAGGATAAGAGTTCTCTTTTTCTTCATGTTCACTTCTATGCTAATGACTTTCAAATATGCAGTCCATCCCTGGTCTTACTGCCTGTGTCTCAGGTATTTCTAAGTATATTTTTATATCCACTCAAATATTCTCTTATTAGTTCAATATGTCCAAAACCCATAATTCTTTTATCCATTTTTTTTATTCCTTAATGCCACTGGCACCACTGTAGCTAGAGGCCTGTAAATCATTGTGAACTCATATTCACTGGAACCTTATCATGAGTCACCCTATCCTGTTCATTAAAATACCTATTGAATCCAAATTCTCAACATAACCACTCTAATCCCACTGTCACTTTAATCCAAGTCCTTATCACCTCAATATTTTAATTAGTGTCTCTATTTTCCCCCTTTTTTCACCCTTCCAAGTCACAATAAGCTAGTTGAATAGACTGCTGGGCACTGAGTCAGGAAGACCTAAGTTCAAATCTAGCCTCAGATACTTACTATCTATGTGACCTTGGGCAAGTCATTTGACCTATGCTTTTGTTTCTTTGCTCTGAGAGAAATTTTTGCTTCAATTTTCCCAGCTGTAAAATGGGGACAATAGTAGCACCTGATTCCTGGGGTTTTAAAGCACATAGCACAGTGCCTGGTACACTATAGACATTATATAAAAGTTATCCACTATTAAAACATAAATTTCATCGCATCACATTCAAAATTCTCTAACATCTTGCTGTTGCCTACTGGTTTAAGTCTAAATGATATGACTGTCCTCCAGAATGCCTCGATTTAGTAAAGCTTTTCATTCCAACATAATTGCTCATGATGGACATGAGCTGTTACAACAGTAACAGTAACTCAACAAGCACTGATTAAGTACTCACTGTGTACAGACACTGGACCTAGCATTAAGATATAACTGTTACTTTATATTAGAATCTTTTGCTCCATGAAGTCTGGCCACCTCATCTGTTATATTAATGTATTTTCTCTCATGTTATTTTCCCCAGTGAAACATGCTTCCTTTCCCACTCTAGCAATGTAAAATAGACTTTTCATTCAATGGCCAAGGACTATAAGTGCATTCATTTATTCTATTTGTGGCTCAATTTACTCAGTTATAAAATGATTACTGAGTTAGAAGGAATTTAATAATAATAATCAAAGATTGTTGCTACTAAAACAAATGTATTGAGTTTTAATATTTGCAAAATACTTTACATGTATTATGTCATTTGGTAGCTGAGAGAAGTTAAGTGAATTGGCCAGGGTCACACAGCTAATGAACATCTGAAGTAGAATTTAAATTCAAATCTTCCTGATACCAGTCTAGCCCTCTAACCAATGTCCCTCCTAATTGCCATAAGAACTCTTACAATTTTATGATCCTATTTTAACTCCTCTCTTTTCCAATAAGCCTTCTTGGATTATGACAGCCTTTACTGATCTATCCCTTTTTTGAGATCCTACATTAAAGTTAATCATCAAATAATTTAGCTCTTATTGAGTAGATATTGTAAACATACACTTTCATTATGATCTAATTGTTTGGTGTGCATTAGTCATCTCCCTTTTTAGGAGACAACTGCCTGTATGGAACATATTTTTTTTTGTCCTCTGTGGTACACCCTAACCCCATCAAAGTCCTAGAGTTTCCCATGCTGGCATCAGTCCTGAGGGTTGTGCTCTCAAAACCTATTCCAATGGAAATGTGAGCTTTGACAGCTAGAAAACTGTCTCTGTCATGTTAGTTCACAGAAGTTAAGTTCATAGAAGCATGTTACTATGTTGATCACAGAGTGAATTCCTCTGTGTGTGTGTGTGTGTGTGTGTGAGTGTATGTGTGTGTTAGGACTCAAAGATCACAGGCAAAGTTGTAGAGCTGTTTTGTTCTACAATGACCATAGGATCATTGATCTATAAGGGAAGGAACTTCCAAAATTATCTTATCCAAGCCACTTATTTTACAGAAAATGATACTGAGGCTCAATAAGTTTAAATGACTTATACAAGGATACACAGTAGTTAACATCAGAGGTAGAAGTGAAAACTATCTCCTCTGTTCCCGGAGCCAAAGTCCCCTTTTGATGAACTCCCTATGTATTGGATATTTATGGAAAGGAAATAACTGATCCTTCTAACTTTGAATTAAGTGCCCCATACAGAGCACATCATCATTAAATACTTGTTGAAAGACCCTTGAATCTGTTTCTAAAGAGAGGACAAGTGATGCTTTTCTGGGGTAACACTGAAGAACATTAATTGTTGGACAGCTCCATGGTTAAGGAAGACTGGGAAGACTGCGCATTTTAGTCTGTATGTATCTTTCTGCACTGCAATTTCCTCTCTCCTCCCAAACCCACATACTGTAACAAATTGTACACCAATTCCTAGGTGAAAATGTCTGGAAACTGTTCAGCAAGTTTAATTGATAGGAAATAAAAAAGGAAAGATTTTCTTTGAAAAAGTAAGTTAAAAGTGTAAAGTTAGTTTGAAGCTGATGAAAAAACTTGGCAAAATTGTTATAGCTTTAGGGCCTGCTACCTTAGCAGGGAGAGCAATAGTGAGGGATATGTAACTGCTGTGAGAATTATAGGTTCTGTATTATATTTTTAGTGTGTTTAACCAGTGAATTGTTTTGAATATCATGTAGTATCAATTTCCATATTGGAGTATTGTTAATATTTTGGTATTTTAAATGTTTTATCAAGCAATTTAAATATGTACTTCACATAATTTTATATGATAAATGGTTTATTCTTAAGTGCATTATATTATATTCCTTGACATTTTCTCAATATAAATAATATAAAACTGAGACAATGAAAAAAAATTATACTTCATAGCAAATTTAGTAGTAAAATATCCATTTTTTTAAGTTGAGAAATAAATGTAGACTCAATAGAGGACTGCTTTTTTTTGGTACCTTACCTAGCATATAACACAATGAATTAAAAATAAAAGGTTTTTAATAAGTTTTTGTTGAATGAATGAAGTATTACTTATTTACACCTACATAGATTATTGTAAAAACAACATGTAATCTTACATCAAATCTCTCCTCTCTCAAATCCACTAGTTTAAATCACTGCCATAATAATATAGTGTTAATAAATGTATACATCTATACAGGCATATATAATTTTAGCAGGTTTTATCCATATGTATTTATAGATATAATTTTAGATATTGACATATATGTGATGTGCAAATGAAAATGCTAACTACATTGATTTGCTTGAGCTCCCCAGTGATCCAGGTAATGCAGGGGAGTTGTATGAGACTGACTAGACCAATCAGGATACAGAGCTGCTTAATCAACAATGATCCTTTGGAGATGCATGTAGCTATTAGAAACCACAGATCCAGCCTTGATCAACTCCTTGCAACCTTGAGCAGAAGATACAGATTCAAGACCTTGAGTACTTTCTAAACATCTTGCTCCTCTCATCAGTACTCAAGCCTTGGATTCTCCACATCATTGTGCTTATCTCCATGTACCAAGAAGTCAGTGCCCCTGTTCCTGGAACTCTCCCCACCTCTTTTCCAGAACTCTCCATCCATAACACGCCCTCTTCCCTCCCCAGAGCAGCCATTTCCCACTTCCCTTTGTCTGAAAATAATGTAAACTGCTCCCTGCTTTCCCCAAACTGAGCTCTTTCAGCATTAGGTTGGTTCCTCCACATGATCATGTCTACACCTGCCTAATAAAGATCATTCTTGACTTTTACAGGTGGTCTCCCTCCAGTTTTCTTCCCACGTGCAAAAAGGGACATTGATCCTGCAGGACTGGTTTATGCATCCTCCAGTTTTCCTCCCTCGGGTAAAAGGGTCCCAGGTTCTGTAGGAGTCAAGTTTCAGTTTACAATGCATATATGTATATATCTCTATGTGTATACACACATGCATACGCGCACACGCACACACACACACACACACACACACACTCCTAAAAATATTTAGTGGTTCCCTATGTTAAAGTCCTGTGCCTGGCACTCAAGCACTCAAGGCCCTCCATGAACTGGTAGCACCCAGTCTTTCCAGCTTTAACTCACAATATTGCTCAATATACTCTAGACACAGCACATGACCTTTCAATATCAGCTATCTTCTCTTAACTCTTTGTCTTCTGTCTGACTGGTCTCTTTTTTCTGGAGTGAACTCTCTTTTCTTCTCTGTCTGTTCAATCCCTACCCATCATTCAAAGTTCAGCTTAGAGAGAAAACCATTCCTATTTGCTTTTCACATGAAGGTTTACTTTAAAAAAATCCTAGTAAATCTAGAAACCAACTGAAATCATTAACAGTTTCAGTAAAGTACCAGAATAAAACAAAATTCTAAACATTAATAAAGGAATTCAAAAGGGCATAATAAGAAAGGAAGTTTCATTTAAAATAAAAATGAATAAAATATGTGTACATTCATCTGCTAGTTGAATAGGTCAGTTAAAAACTGCTCCTTAAGATATAAAGAATCACCTAAAGGAAATGGAGGAATATTCATGGCTTTTGGCTGGCTTGTGCCAAAGTAAGAAAAATGACAATACTAGATAGCATAATCTATAGATGTTGTGCTATAACTATCAAATTACCAAGAGGTTACTTTAAAGAGCTTGATAAAATAATAGCAAAATTCTTTAGGAGGAACAAGACATCTTGAATGTTAAGGAAATATTTAAAAAAAATAGGAATGAAGAGGGAAAAGATCTTCCAAACCTCAAACTACTGTAAAGCATTCATTATGAAAACTATTTTAATATCATTAAAAATAGAAAAAAATAGATACACAGAATAGCCAGCATTTAATAACTAGTATTTCTTTAGCACTTACTATATGCCAGGCACTGTGCTAAGCACTTTAAAAATACTGTCTCATTTGGTCTTCACAACAACGCTGTGAGCCAGGTGCTGTTATTATCCCCATTTTACAGATGAGGAAACTGAAGCAAACAGGTCAAGTGACTTGCCCCAGGGTCACACAGCTGGTAGACATCTGAGGCTGGATTTGAACTCATGTCTTCCTGACTCTAGACCCAGTGCCCAGTCCACTACGACAGCTCCATGAAACAAACAAGGTAAGAGAGAACTAGAAATAAATAAACTCAATAAGCCAGTATACAATATACCCCCAAATATGAATTCCTTAGAAAATAAGTGTATTTAACAAGTATTTCTGGAAGAAACTAAAATGTAGTCTAGCAGAAATTATATTTAGACAAAGATATTACACTATATATCATTATAATCTTTAAAAACTTTTATATATAGCCTAAACAAAAGAAAGTTGAAAGAGAACCTGGTCAGAAACATTTCAGAGCTATGACCAGAGGTGATTGATTTTTTTTTAAATCAGTCAACATATATCAAGTACGCTATGCTAGGTACTGAGGATTGAAAGACAACAGTACCTGGGAAAAAAGGTTACATGCAACTGGGAAGGGGATATAATACTATATGTACAATCCAATACTCAAATGGATGTAGTATTTCTTTGGATTGGTTGCACCCTCTAAAAATGCAGATTACATCTCATCCATGCCAAACCATACTGTGAAGCTCTTATCTATGTTCTTCTATAAGTTTGTCATAGGACATTCACTAAGCATGCTGGAGGCCTCCCTATTTTTCTTCTGATATCTCAAGAATATGACTGTCTGTCTAGTTGACAATCCCTATCCTCAGCACCTGACCACCCCATCACCTCTTCCTATCATATACTATTTTCAAGATATGTAGTTCTGTTGCTCTTCCAATTCCTCATTAGTTACACACTACAACTACGTGCCTCTCTTACCTGCACCACAGCCCTCTCATCATAAACATCAACTGAAGCACGAAATGGGGAGATGTATCATTGACAGGAGTATTTCCCACTATGATGAAGATGATCCAGCAAAGAATTGGGGGTGGGGGTAAATTTTAGTCAAACACATGAGTGAGGTGACTATAAAGCACTATAAAAGATGAAATAGATAGTTTTGATTATATAAAATTAAAAGATTTTGTATGAAAATTACTGCAGTGAGTAAATCAATAAGTATTTAATAAACACTTAATATTTGACTGGCATCCTGTTAGGCATATAAAGGAAAATGGATAAGAAAGACATTGCAGACTAGGGAATATATCTGTATCAAATATATCTGAAAAGAGTCTAATATGCAGCATATGTACATGAAGAACAAGTATATATGAGAACAAAAAGTCCTGCCCATGTTTTCACAGTTATGGGAGGGAACACAGTTGTCACTTGACCCCAGGTCTTGTCATTCCAGTCTACTTCTCTTTCCACTGCACAGCAGTAATTACTTTATCTCATTAAATATTGGCAGCTAGGTGCCATAGTGGATAGATCTTGTGACTCAGTTTCCTCATAAGTAAAATGGGGCAACACCTATCTCAGTAAAGATCAACTGAATTAACCTATAGCAAATGGTTTGCAAATTTTAAAGTGCTATATATTAGCTATTATTATTCTGCTTCTAACACCAACTTACCATGAACAAGTCACTTCATCTCTCTCAAACTGTCTTCTCAACTTTAATATGGGAATAATAATCTCTCTAGTACTACTTCATAGGATTGTTGCGAGGCTCAAATGATATAAATTATGAAAAGTGTTAAATCTTTAAACAAAATTTAAATGTTAGGTATTGTTATTTTCAGTATAGATGTTACAGTATCTATTTAGCAAACCAAATCAAGTAGGTGAAATTTACTCACCTGTACCTCTTTAAAACAAAAATAAAAAGTGGAGAGGATTCTGGGAAGATGGCACAGTAGGTCAGAAAACGTCAAGCTTTTCCTCCACAAAAGAGATAAAATAGCACCTCAGGGCAAACATAGAGTGGTGAAAATAAATAAGAGAAGGGGCAGAACAGGAGTCCTCCTGGGGCAATCTGAGAAGATCTGAAGAAAAATCCCAGGAAGAGGTTTCCTCCCTGTGAAGAGTCAACACCTCCAGGCAAGGGACCTCTTAAACAACAAGCAGCAAGCTGGGGCTTTAGCTGGGTTGCCAGACTGCCTCTGTCCCAGCCACAGGAACAGTGAGGGGAGTTGGGCTTCTGAACTGGGGAAGATCTAGGGAATCTCTGCTGACAAGAAACACCAGACCCAGCTGTGTTGTTGAGAGGTGGTGACGAGAAGGAAATAACACTCACCTGGTGAGTACAGAAGCACTGGGGTGAGGATGCTGCTGGCTGTGGGCATTTACAGGAGGCTGGAGGTCTTGGCTTGAGTTCAAGGTCAGATGTCAGATCCTGAAGAGGATCTGAGGCCAGAGGCACCATCCCCCATACCCCAGGACTAGAGGTGATTATAGAAACTGAACTATTACAAAAAATGCACAGGCAAAGAAGAAAGAATCCAAACATATAGAGCTATTATGGGAATAAAGAAGACCAGAGTTCATCTTCAGAGGAAGATACTGAAGCAAAGAAACCCTCTTCCATCTCAAAAAGTAATGTCAAATGGTTGCCTGTCCAAAAAGAATTCATTGAAAAACTTAAAAAAGACTTTAAAAATGAAATGAGAGAGATTAAGGAAAAACTAAAAAGAAAAATAAGAATAATTCAAGAAAAACAGGAAGTTATGAAAAGAAAGTCAACCAATTAGAAAAGGAGATCTGGAATCTTAAGGAAGAATATGTCTCCTTGAAAATCAGAGTTGGGCAAGGGGAAGCCAACAAAGTCATAAGAGATGAAGAAATAAAAAAAACCAAAACATAAAGAATGAAAAATAGAAGAGAATGTGAAACATCGCATAAAAAAACCACAACTGATCTGGAGAACAGATCAAGAAGACAAAACATAAGCATAATTGGACTACCTGAAAGCTATGATAAAAAAAAAAGAATCTTAATATAATAATACAAGAAATAATTAAAGAAAATTGTCCTGAAGCATTAGAACAAGAGGGAAAAGTAGAAATAGAAAAAATCCACCAACTACCACCTGAAAGAGATGCTACAAGGAAAACTAACAGGAATATTATAGTCAAATTCTGAAACCCCCAGCTCACAGACAAAATGCTATGAGAAACAAGAAAAAAGAACCAATTTACAAATGGCTGTACTACAGTTAGTATCACACAAGACCTAGCAGTGGCAACATTAAAAGATCACAGGTCTTGGAACACTATATATCAAACAGCAAAAGAACTGGACTTCAGGCTGAAAATATAATAACCAGCAAAGCTAAGTATAATTCTGAATGAAAAAAATGAACATTTAATGAATTGTCAGACTTTTAAGATGTTGTTTAAAAAAAACTGAACTCAGAAGATTTGACATACAAGAGCCATGAGAAATATAAGGTACATACCAATGACAAGGAAAAACATACCAATGTTACAAGGAAATCAATAAGGATGGAATGTTTACCTTTTATGTATGTAAAATGTAATACCTATGTCTAAGATGGTTATCAGCAATTAGGTAGCTTATAAGAAAGATTGTGGTAGATCTGAAGTGCAAGAGGAAGAACCAATACAGAGGAATTAGATGGGGGGGGGGCTGTCAGTTCTGGAAACCTACTTTCATTGGGAATGGGTTCAAGAGGGAAAAATACATATATATCTGGAACAGTATAAAAGTCTTCTAAATCAAAGAAATAAAACTCTAAGGGGATAGGGAGGGGGGAGAGGATAAAAGAGGGATCTTTAGAGGGGAGGGTGAGGAAATGGGTTAGAGGGGTGTACAAAAGTGTGTTTAGATTTATGGGAATAAGAGGATAAGGGAGGGATCTCTGGGGGTGGGGTAGGTTAAATAATAGGACGACAAGTTAGCTGGTAGAAGTAAAGTAGAAGAGTTAGGGGAGATAGGAAAGAAGAGATACACACAAACATAAAAACAAAGATTAGGAGTAGAATTTTATAGGGAAAGTATATGTTTATGTATGTATATATGTATGTGTACATATGTATTTGTGTATGCATATATCAATATCCATATATAAATATATCCACACTTAATTGTAGCCTCAGAGTGAGGGTAGGGGGCAGGAAGGGGGAAAAAAGAACAAAATAAAAAGTGTACAGCAGAGAACAAAAGAAAACCTACAAGGAAACAAAGAAAAGATGGATAACTTTCAACATAACATGCAGTATTTAATATATAGGCTTTCTTGAAATGGAAAAGTTATTGCAATATATTCTGAGTCCTCTCCTACATTCTGCTGTGTACATAGCATTTTTTTCTTATTTTATAATTAAGTTTAATAATTATGTTTATAATGTGTTTCTTTTTCTTTTCTTATTATGTATTTAAGTTTTAGTATTTGTCTAAAATTTAAAAAAATGAAAAATGAAAAAGCTATCAATTTTGGGAAGGCCCCAGGTTGTAGTCTGGGACTGAATAAAACAATTTGACCCTCAGTAATAAGATTCTACTTGCCTGAATTAAACTAGCAATGACTCCATCTTTTACAAGTTTTTTTAAAAATAAGAATAACAAAGTACTATATCTGAAGACTTGTACTTGATATCAAGGGCAGAGAACAGATCTGTTGCCATTCTCTAAATATGAGTTTCATGAGAGTTGGATGGAATTAATGTAACCACTCACCTTAATAAATCAATCAATAAGCAGTAACATTTTACTAACATACCTAATGCTATTGATCTCTGAGCAATGGGAGATTTAAAAAAAAATTGTGCAAAATTATCTCTACCCTTAAGTAGCTAAATAGTTTAAGTGGAGAGATGAAGATCACAGGAACAACAAAGTATGTAAATGCCAAATTGTATTAAAAGTTGTTTTTTTGGACTGTGCTGTTGAGAGAAGGCTTGGCAGAGGAAAGGGAAATTATAATTGAATCTTTAAAGATATGTAGAAATTAAAAGTGACATAGATGAGGGAAAGGGTTATTTTAGACAGGTGAAAGGGTATCAAAAAGTGTAAGATTGGGCATATTCATGGTATACACAAGGCATGATGAGTAGACCAATGTGTGAGTTACATTCAAAAAAGTAGTTGGAGATAGGGTGGGAAAAGAACTTTGAGGACAGATTATATGTAAAGCTTTAGGGAGTTTGATTTTTACAGTTAATGGTAGAGTGGAGTCATGAGTGGAGAGCAGCATCATGCAACAGAAAGTTTACATAGGATCAGAAGTGAGATAGTTTTGAATCCTGCATCTGAAACCTGCTAGCTATGTGACCACAGGCAAATCATTGACACTCTCTGAGCTACAACTTCCTCATCTGTCAAATGAGAATAGTAGCTGACTGGCTTTCAGAAGGAGATAAAATTAATATAGATAAAATTAATATAATATAGAAGGAGATAAAATTAATATAACATTTTCCAACCTTACACACACACACACACACACACGCACATGATTGGAATTTATGGAATATATGGAGAAATGTTGAAATACATACACATAACATACATATGTATTCCAAAAAATCTTGGTGCAGTTTTAATCTTTGATAGTTTGTATACATATATATGTATATATATACACACACACACACACACATATATATATACATGCATGCATATACACACATACACATATATACATAATTTTCATTAATACCATGCTTTTTGCTATTATTAATTATTATTATTATTATATTATTAATATCTGTACAGGGGACTGATAAGATTTTATACAAGGTCCCCACCCTTCGTCCCATCACTCTCATTATTTTCCCTCCCAATGCACATTTAAAATACTTAGGTGATTGTATTAGGATGCCAGTGGGCCTGGCAATTACTTCCATTTCATATTGATATCCCATGATAGCACCATTCATGTTAAATACATAGGCCTAACTTTCTCACATCCTCTGTAGGAAAAATGTTCTTGTTATTTCTTGCAATAAACTGGTATCTATAATAATTATTTCCTTCATGTGAAACCATCCTTTCTATAATGAGAGGCTATAGCCTAGACCCTAACACAAAGGAAGGAACTTGAAAATTGAAAAAAATGCATTAAAGCAAGATTTGCATTTCATACAGTGACAATATGAAAAATGTTTAATTTATCTTATTCAAATAGGTTGTCTTTAACCACCCCCAGCACAATATCATTGAATACAATGGTACTGGCTTTTGTGCCACCTAGTTTTCAGACGGTAGGAAGCAATGAACAGAGAATCATGCTGCAGACAGAGATATATCAGATTCATACAATGCCTTTCTGAAAAGTTCACAAGGGATTTATCACAATAAAAGTGGCCCAAAGAATCTGGACATTTCTGGGTTACTGTGCTATTCTCCATGCTGCTCCATAAGGGTCTTAGACAGGCTGACAGAAACTATTGTTATCAGTTTTGCTGGTGTCATCTTTATACACCACTTGGATTAGGCTATAGTACCTCTAGTAAAGCAAATACTGTGATGTGTCTTCTCAGTTTGCACACGGAAATTTTAAGAGCTGTTTGTCTAGTATAGTTATAGTGCCTAATAGTTACAGTGCCTATTGTGATTAGCATAACATGGCAACATATCAAGAATAAAGGAATGCTTATTTTACGGAGAATGACAGGAAATTAAAAACAACAACAAAATACCTTCCACTGTGGCATTTAGCATCTTGTAACAATACAACATCATCCTCTCATCCAGATTGCACACAAAAAAGTCCATCATCAGGGAAAAGCAAAGAAATAAGGCAAGGACTGTGACTGCCATATGGCAACCTTCTATTAATCATATACACTCACTCTGCTCTTGGATCATTCACATGCGTTTTAATGCATGATATAACAAGGCATGGGTTCAACAATGAAAAAAAATTAAAAGATGCTGTTGTCTGCATATATTGCTATTTACTTAGAAGTCAGCAGGCAATCTCTGAAACCAAAATTACACAAACCTAACACGGTGAGGGATCAGAATCAAATCAAAGTCCTAAGACTCAGTATCAGAGATGGCTAACAGCCTATTGCACTCTGTGAGACTGTTTATCCTCCAAAGTTAGGAAAAAGACATGCTAATAATCTAAAACTGAAGGAAACATTATTAAGAGTGACTTTTTCTTGATGGGATATAAGCGGGGGGAGTGACACATGTGTCCCACTGAGGGAAGGACACTTTGGATATCATTTTACCACTTTAATCATTTACCACTACCTTAGTTGAGTAAATTTTGTGGTTGTTTTTTCTGCTAACATGTGAGGGAATAAAATATGTTTTTGCAACTAACAGTTTCTTGAAAAAAAGATATGAGAGTGGAACTGGGGGGACTGTTTCTAATCCTGAGATAGCTATTAATTAGATAGGTAACCTTGAGCTCTTTGAACCCCATCTGTCAAATGACAAGGTTGAACTAGTTGGTCTTATTTCCATAGACACTTTCAGCTCTCAATTCTATCATTTAATCATTTTAAGTTATCACAGAGAACTAGAAAAGCAAATCCAGACTTAGATGTTTAACTCATACTATAATTAATATAATTGTCATAGATTATGTACCAGCATAACAATTTATAATACAATAATTAGAATTAAGACTTTAGATAAAGGCTATTCAATGAGCTGATTATAGGGATATTAGTTATTTTCAAAGGTTATTGATGACCTTATACCTCATATGTAGCAGAATGGAATAAGATCAATAAAAAGAGGAAATAAATAATGTGATTATATCTACAGATAGCTTAAGTACATTGTTAGATATTAACTTTAAATGATACAAATTTAAAAGGTCATTTATAATTATATAAGCTTTAAAAGTAAATTTAGAGTCCTTACATAACATGTACTTGCTTTGGATTTTTTCTCAATCTCTCTGTGAAGAAATTATCTTATGATTTAGCATCATCCCTAAAATCTTTGAATACATAAGGATTCAAGAATAACTGCCCTGATATCCTAAATCCAGAGGGTAAAATAGAAACTGAAAGACTCTACTGATCATCTCCTGAAAGAGATCCCAAAATGAAAACTACCAGGAATATTACAGCCAAATTCCATATCTCCCAGGTCAAAAAGAAAATATGGCAAGCAGCCAGAAATCAACAATCCAACTATTGTGGAACCACAGTCAGAATCACACTAAAAGATCGGAAGGCCTGGAATATAGTATGCTGGAAGTCAAAGGAACTAGGATTATAACCAAGAATAACCTACCCAGCCAACAGAGTATAAACCTTCAGGGGGAAAAATGAACATTTAATGAAAAGAGGACTTTCAAGTATTGCTGATTAAAAGACCAGAGTCAAATAAAAAATTTGACTTTCAAACACCATACCGAAGAGAAGGATAAAATGGTAAACATGAATGAGAAATCATAGAGAAATCAATAAAGTTAAAATGTTTGCATTCCTTTATGGGAAGATGATAATTGTATTACTAGGGCAGTTAGAAGGAGTATATACAGACATCATGGGTATGAGTTGACTATGATGTAATGATTTTAAAAATTAATTTAAGGGATGAAAAAGAGACATACCCTAGGAGAAAGGACAAGGAAGAGGAAGAATAGGGGAAATCACCTTACATAAAAGAAGCATGAAAGGAAGAGCTTTTACAATGGAAGGAAAGATGAGGAATGGTAGACAATGTTTGAACATTACTCTCTTCAAAATTGGCTCAAAGAAGGCATGACATATACATACAGTTGGGTATAAAAATCTACCTTACCCCACTGGCAAGTAAAAGGGGGAAAGGATAAGAGAATGGGAAGGGACTGATAGGAGGGAGGGTGGATTAAGAGTAGTGGTAAAAAGCAAAATAGACTCTTAAAAAGGAAAAGAGGGGAGAAAAAGAGAGAGAGAGAGAGAGAGAGAGGGAGGGAGGGAGAGAGAGAGAGGGAGAGAAGAAGAAGAAGAAGAAGAAGAAGTAGTAGTAGTAGTAGTAGTAGTAGTAGTAGTAGTAGTAGTAGTAGTAGTAGTAATAGTAGTAGTAGTAGTAGAGAAAATGCACAGTTAACAACTGTAACTGTGAATGGGATGAACTCACCCACAAAATAGAAGCAGATAGCAAAATGGATTAAAAATGATGACCCAACAATAGGTTGTTTATAAGAAACATTCTTGAAACAGAGACACACAGAGAGAGTAATAATAAGGAACTTGAGCAGAATCTATTATCAGCTAAGGTTTAAAAAAAATAAACAAACAAAGGTAGCAATCATGATCTCAGACTCAACAATTTTCTCCAGACAGTTACCAGATCTAATTAAAAGAGATAAGCAAGGAAATAGATTTTCCTCAAAGGTACCATAGACAATGAAATCACATCAATACTAAAGATATATGGACCAAGTTGTACAGCATCCAAATTCTTAAATGAAAAGTTAAATGAGTTAAAGAATGAAATAGAGGTTAAAATAAATTATTGGGGGGCCTCAACTATCCCCTTTCAGAACTAGATATATATATAACCATAAACTAAATAAGAAATAAGTTAACGAGATGAGTACAATTTTAGAAAAGTTAGACATGATAGCTGTCTGGAGAAAATTGAATAGAAATAGAAAGGTATATATCTTTTTCTCAGCAGCACATGAAATCATCACAAAAATAGACCATGTATTAAGGCATAAAAACTTCACAACCAAATGCAGAAAAAGCAGAAATAATAAAAGTATCCTTTCAGACCATAATGCCATAAAATATTAATCATTAAAAGGCTATGGAAACACATATTAAAAATTAATTGAAAACCAAATAATCTAGTCCTAAAGAATGAGTGGGTCAAAGAATAAATCATAGAAACAAATGATAATTTCATTAAAGAGAATGACAACAATGAGACAAGACACTACAATTTATGAGATGAAACCAAAGCAGTAATTAAGAGCACATTTATAGCTCTAAATGTTTACATTAATAAAATAAAGATTAGATCAATGAATTGAACATGCAACTGAAAAAAACTAATAAAAAACCAAATTAATAATCCCCTATTAAACACTAATTTGGAAATCCTGAAAATCAAAGGAGAGATTAACAAAATCAAAAGAAAACCATTGAATTAATAAATATATTAATATTATTCATTGCATTCATAGATTATATATTATATATTAATTACACACTATCAAACTAATAAATAAATTAATAAGTGAAACCAGGTTCTGGTGATAAAAAACAAAAAAGATAAACCATTGGTTAATTTGATTAAATAAAAGAAAACCAAATTACCAGAATCAAAAATGAAAAGAGTGAATTCACCACAAATAAAAATGAAATTAAAGCAATTATTAGGAGCTATTTTGCCCTATTATATGCCAACATATCTGACAATCTAAATGAAATGGATGAATATTTACAAACAGTAAATTGCCCAGATTAATAGAAGAAGAAATAGAATACTTAAATAACCATATTTTAGGAAAAACACATTGAACAAACCATCAATGAGCTCTCCAAGAAAAAGTACCCAGGACCAGATGATTTCACAAGTGAACTTTACCAAATAGTTAAAGAACAATTAATTCTAATACTATGTAAACTATTTGGGAAAATAGGAAAAGAAAGAAGCCTACCAAATTCCTTTTAAAACACAAATACTGTGCTAATACCTACACCAAAAACAGAGAAAGAAAACTATAGATCATTTTCACTAATGGATATTGATGAATAAAATATTCTCAAAGAGATTATAGCAGTATATCACAAAGATCATACAATATGATGAGGTAAAATTAAAACCAGGAATGCAGGGCTTGTTCCATATTAGTAAAATATTAGAATAATTGTATCAAAAAGAAAACCAATGAGATCATATGATTATCCCAATAGATGCAGAAAAAGCTTTTGAGAAAATACGTTTATTCCCACTACTAGAAACACTAGTAAAACATAGGAATAGTAAAACGTAGTAAAACACAGGAATAGTAAAACATAGTAAAACACTAGAAAACATAGGAATAAATGAAGTTTTCCTTAAAATGAAAAGTAGCAACTATCTCTATCTGTAATGGGCATAAGCTACGAGCCTTCCCAATAAGATCAGGGGTGAAGCAAGAATGCTCATCATCTCCACTATTATTCAATATTATTCTAGAAATGTTAGCTATACCAACAAGATAATAAAAAGAAGTTGAAGAAAAGACAACTGTCACTGTTTGCAGACAATATGATGGTATACTTAGAAAATCCTAGAGAGTCAACTAAAAAAACTAGTTGAAATAATTAACTTCAGCAGAGTTGCAGGATATAAAATAAACCCACAGATATTATCAGCATTTCTATATATATTACCAATAAAGTACAGTAGCAAGACATAGAACTAGAAATTTCATTTTAAAAAACCCACCTACAATATAAAATATCAGGCAGTCTACCTGCCAAAACAAACCCAGAAACTATATGAAGACAATTACAAAGCACTTTTTACAGAAATTAAGTCGCATCTAAATGACTGGAGAAATAGTGATTGCCCATGAGTAGGCCAAGCTAATATAATAAAAGTGACAATTCTAGCTAAATTAATTTACTTATTCAGTGCAATACCAATCAAATTGACAAAAATATTTTATAAATCTAGAAAAAAATCATAACAAAATTAATCTAGAGGAACAAAAGGTCAAAAATATCAAAGGAATCAATGAAAAAAAATTAAGGAAGGTGGCTTAGAAGTACCAGATCTCAAACTTTATTATGAAGTGGTAATCATCAAAACAATCGGGTACTTGTTAGGAAACAGAATGGCAGATCAATGGAATAGATTAGGTACACAATACACAGTAGTAAATGACCATAGTAATCTAGTGTTTCACAAACCCAGAGATCCAAGATTTTGGGACAAGAACAAACTATTTGCCAAAAATTATTAGGAAAATCAAAGAGTAATTTGGAAGAAACTAGGTATAAATCAATATTTTATACCATATATTAAGATAAGGTCAAAATAGGTCCGTGATTTAGACATAAAGGGTAATATTATAAACAAACTAGGAAAGTAAGGAATATTTCACCTGTCATATTTATGGATAAAGGAAGTATTTGTTACCAAACAAGAACTCAATATACATTCCCAGATGTAAAATTGATAATTTTTATTACATCAAATGAAAAAAAAAAGGCTTTGCAGAAACAAAACTAATGTAGCCAAGATTAGAAGGGAATCAGAAAACTGGGGGAAATTTTTATAGCAAATTTCTCTGATAAAGACCTCATTTTTCAAATATATAGAGAACTTAGTCAAATTGATGAGAATGTGAGTCATTCCCCAATTAATAAATAGTCAAAAGATATGAACAGGTAGTTTTCAGAAGAAGAAATAAAAGCTATTTATAGTCATATGAAGAAATGCTCTAACTTACTATTGATTAGATAGATGCAAAACAAAACAACTCTGATAGCACAACACATAAAGAACATTCCATATGAAACCATGAATCTCCATTTCACACTGTTTACTTTTTTTGGAAAACTATGCAATAAATACTACATAATAATTTTCAAAACTAAAAAAAAACTCTGAGATACCACCTCATACCTATTAGACTTGCCAATATAACAAAAAATAAGAAATATTGGAGGGAATGTAGAATAATAGGGACACTAATGCACTGTTTATGGAGTTATGAACTTATCCAACCATTCTGGAGATCAATTTGAAACTCTGCCAAAATGGCTGTAAAACTGTACATTCCCTTTGATCTAGCAATACCACTACTGGATCTGTATCCCAAAGAGATCAAAGAAAAAAGAAAAGGAGTTATATGTACAAAGATATTTATAGAAACTCTTTTTGTAGTGGCAAAGAATTGGAAATTGACGGGATGCCATTCATTGGAAAGTGGCTGAGTAAGTTGTGGTGCACACTTGTGATGGAATACTATTATGTTGTAAGAAATGATGAACAAGACGCTTTCAGAAAAACCTAGAAAGACTTGCATCACCTGATGCAAAATGAAATGAGCTGAACCAGGAAAACACTGTACACAGCAATACTGTACAATGATCAACTGTGAATGACTTAGCTATTCTCAACAATATAATGATTCAAGACAATTCCAAAGGACTTAAAGATGACAAATATTATCCACCTCCAGAGGAAGAACTAATGGAGTCTGAATGCAGATTGAAGCACACTTTTTAAACTTTCTTTGTTATTCTTTTTGTTTGGCATTTTGTGTTGTTTTTTTTTTAATCTGGGTTTTCTTTTGCAATCTGGCTAATATAGAAAGTTAAGAAGGGATCCTTCTAAATATATATACAAAATCAAAAGAGATCCAATCTGGTATATGTAATGTATGTAAGAATATATGTAATGTATGTAATGAATGTAAGAATAATGTAAATATACATCAATCTTAAGTATCTATTATTGGTACAATAAATATAGAACAGTTCTAAGGAAATTTAAAAGGATAGGTTTAGGATAGGTTTAAAAGAAAACAGACTGTGACCACATTAGGAATTCTCTATCAATTTAAAATTCAACAAAGAATAACAAGAGTAGACAAGAATTGAATAACACAAGTAGTTGGCCAGTTGGTTGGAATATGGAGTGTGAAAGGCAGAAATGTGCAATCATCCTGGGAAGAATGGTGGAAACCATATTGTAAAGGACTATAAAGATCAAATAAAGCAGTTATTTTACCCTAAAGGCAAAGGAGAACCTTTGAATCTTCTAAAACAGGGGAGTATGGGGTTAGACCTCACTTCAGGAATAATAGTTTGGTAGCCTTTTGGCATACACATCAGAGAGGTGAGAAATTGGATGTAGGGAGAACAAAGAAAAGTTTATTGCAGTCATTCCCATAAGAGGTGATGAGGGCTAGAACTCTGGCAATTATTGACTGACTAGAGCAGAGAGGATGGATTCAGGAGAAACACTCACTGAATTCTCTTCTTATTCTATTTAATTGTAAAACAATTATGTATTATGATCACTGACAATGATCATTAAGTTACAAAGGACGCGCTGTTCCTACCAATAGTGTGTATCACATATGATGAAGTGTTAGATTTTAAACAAATCATTACACCCTCTTTTTCCACTTGTAAGGTGAAGAGAATAAACTTCTTTTTTCTTATGTAGCCAAGCTTTGGGGAGGATAAATGAATTAGCACCCATATAGACTTTATATCTTAGAGGGAAAAGATATAAAAATTAAGTTTATTAAATAGTATACATGCTACAGTCATTATTATTATTAACAATTATGATAATTATTATCCAAATTGGTATTGATCACTTTTTTCACTTCTAAGGATATAGCATAGAATCTGTCTGGCTAATGAATTTTGTTGCTTAAGATAAGTCAGGATTGTTTCTCCTTTATAATTTTTGTTATGCCTTAATTTCTAAATAGCATGTAAATAAATCTTAAATAGGATAGATTCTTCATATTTTTCTTATGAGAAAAATATTATTTAATAACTAATAATAATAGAACTTAAATAGCACTTTAAGACTTAAAGACATTTTACAATTAAAATCTCATTTTATCCTAACAATAACCCTGGGACCAAGGTGCCATTAGTACCCTAATTATACTGAAGAGAAAACTGAGGCAAATAGAAGTTAGTGACTTGTCCAGAGTCATAACGTTAGTAAGTGTCTGATGCCAAATTTAAACTCAACTTGTTCTGACTCTAAGTCCAGTGAGCTACCCACTGTATATCCACTTACCATTTTTAGAAACTTCAGTAAATATTTTAAAATTCTCTCTTATAGAAACTTATTTCAATATTTGAAAATATCTGTTTCATCTGCTGGATACTCCTTCTCCTGATGTGGGTTGTTACTCTTTCACAAATTAGTACCTTTCACACCCAGTTTCATGAGTTGCCATGATCAAGGAAAGAAAAAAATGGTTATCATCTTTTAGGTTTAAACTATGCCCTAGAAATGCATAACCTATTCCTGGATCTGCAAAAACAAACAAACTAATAAATAAAAGCTTGCCAGAACATGCAAATATCTGCAACAAACAAGGATCACCTGTCAGCCTGGGATAAACCACCAGCATAGGACTATGATGGAAGCTCATCCAGAAAAATTCAGCTAAATATACTGAGAATCATAAGTGATTTTAATGTTCCTTTCCATACTATTAAAGGTCACAATTTCCATTTTAGGTCAGAATAATAAAGTACAGAATTTTAAGCTAAATCTATAGGGGAGAAGGACTGGACATGTTATTTCACCACTGTAGGGAACTCCCATATAGGGAGATGCCCTCTATCAATCCAGGTCTATAATTTTTCTGCAACTTCTAGTCTTAAGGAGTCAATTTGGGAATTGAAAGTCTGAGTGACTTTCCCAAGGATACACAACCAGTACCATCAAAGGTGGGTCTCGGAGAGACATTCTTGATTAGGAGGTTAGCTCTCTATTCACAGGACCTATTCCATTTTTCTGTCTAGTATGGTACATGGCATAAAGAAATTACTTAAGACATGCTTGCTGATTAATTGATTTTCCATATATCTATTTCCACAAAACTGAACTCATAAGAAAATGAATTTATAGTAGAAGATTAGTTCTACATAAAACAACATGGACAAAAAAGTTTTTTATGATTT
Organism: Vombatus ursinus; assembly: GCF_900497805.2. Lineage (NCBI taxonomy): Eukaryota > Metazoa > Chordata > Mammalia > Diprotodontia > Vombatidae > Vombatus > Vombatus ursinus. The sequence continues at coordinate 35,056,655 of NW_020954599.1, forward strand.
GATGAAGATGAAACACAAGAAGATAAACTACAGAAGAAGCTGGATAGGTAACTTCTGATTTTTCTCAGTAAGGTAGACATGTCAGAGACCTGGAGCTAGAAAGGATTTCAGGGACCATGTCATGTAATTCACTCATCTATCCCTGGCAATCTTTCTCATTAATCAATCAGTAAGTATTCACTAAGAAACTAATATGTGCCAGGCACATATTAGCAATACTAAAACAGAAGTGAAACAGATCATACCCTCAAGGCATTTCTATTCTATGTTCACTGCCTTGGTCTTCCATCTTTTCCCTTCAATCTTGACTTTATAACTGACAAATTCAAGTGGAATTGTTCTCCACTCTTAAATACTCTAGCTTTTTTGCTCTGACAATCCTCATCCCCAGATCACCCACACTATCCACTTTCTTCATTCCCTATTCCTGGGCTACTAGATACTGCTGGAGGAAGTCATGAAATCGTGAAAAGTGGGTGACTAATTTCAATCCACTTCAATTTTGGTTTCTGAAATTATCTACTGCAGAGTTGCCAAATTTTGAGCTTGAACCAGATTAAAATGTATTAGGGAAGTATTTAACAAAATAAATAAAATACAATAAAAAGAGATATCATTACATTTAAAACTAAGTCAATACATTTCTCAGAGATCCTCCTGTATGGTTTAGTGACTCCCATTTCTATTTGGAGTTTGGACACCACTGAACGTACTGAAATAGTTCTCTCTGAAACTGAGAGATGTCAACTGCTAAACTTGATGGTCTCCATATTTAATATAATCAAGAGTGTCTAAAACAACAATCTAGAATTCATTCTTAAGTTTTATAATGTCACATCAATATTAACACACTATTCAAGTCATATTACACACACATACACAGACACACACATACACTGAATTTTCTATTATATATTACATCATGTATATACATTATATAATTATGTACATTATACATTATATAAGGCTGAAAGAGGAAGGAGGTCACGATTTCAGGATTCACAGAATTAAAGAGTTATAGATCCCCAAAGAACCTTAGGGATCATCTAGTCCATCCCCCAAAATATTATAGATGAGAAAACTATGGCCAGAAGAGGTTGAACAAATTTTCCAATGAACTCCGCATTTAATGTTTATTCAACATCATATCAAATAGTTTATAAGTTCTCTAGATCCCTCCAAAGAATGTCTTTATTTCTACCCATTTGTGTATATTAAAGACCTCTGGATCTCCACAATTTCCAAATCTGTATGGAAGTCACATCAATACAGTAGGAAATAATTTCATGCAAACTAAATCAACCACAATGAATATGAACTCATAAGTACATTTATTTTTAACTATTAATAGATTAGCATCTATTACAGTAATATGGATCATGTTCATTTCTATTGGTTTTTCCAAGTTATTCTGTCTTGTGCCAAATAGAGACAGAAAAATAGAAAAACTTCAAGATTTTGCTTCCATAATTTAGGAACTGGTTCATGGGATTGTGAAGTATTTTCTAGTATATCTACTGGAAAATGCAGTGGCCTGCCATGCAATCTGTCTCTTCAATCAGATTCTAACTTGTGGGAGATCAAGAAGCAAAAGCCATTGAACATTCTTATCTGGAAGCCACCAGGACAAGAAAGATTGTAAATCCACTGATAGCTAAGCTTGACAGCATTTGGACTCAGGAGATCAGTAGTTAGATGAAATGGCAGCAAATGAAAGAACTCCCATAACACACACACACACACACACACACACACACACATACACACACACAGAGAGAAAGAGCGAGCGAGAGAGAGACAGAGAGAGAAACTTAAGATAACATTATCAAGACAGGAGAAAATTAAGTCAGAAATGTGAACTTATTCATTTTACCACCCATTTCTTCCTAAGACCCAAGATATTTAGGGCCTTTGGATAAACTAGTTCAGGGAATATGGAATCTTCTTAGCAAATGTAGTGTGTAACACTTACAAAGACAACACATTTTTAACATTCCTTTATTTTAATCCACCATTCATTACACATTTAATACCTTTTTTCACATTTAATACCTTCAAAATAATTCTTTAATTCTTATTCTCTTTCAATAAAATAGCCAAATGTTTGGGATAAAGTTCTACTGTATGATTAAATGTATAGCTATAGAAAAGTTACTCATTCCACTCTGCTTCAATCTCATCCTCTCAGAATGGGAATTACACCTACTATTTTTGAAACCAAAGAAGTGTAGAAGAATTTAACAAAGTAGACACTATTTCAATAAGTGATGTTATGAACACCACAATTTCACATGATAAAAATAAGACATAGAGAATCTCAGTGTTTAGTAACACTGTTTTCACTTATAAACATCTACCACTAAACCATCACCCATAGAGAAGAGTAGCAATTAACAATATTTCCTTAATTAAAACTGAGAATTCCTACAGTGGGAGTGAGAGATGTTAGATCTGGTTATAATATATACACTTTTTTTGCTGTTAGATCCAGAAACTGTATTCATTTCTGTGTTGAAACCAGAGCTTTCTCTGGGGTGTGTTGTATGCCATAAACAGGGAATACTAAAGAGTACAGGCAGATTGATTCTCATACTTTCTGACAAAGATTGTGCTATTCACAACTGAGCATCAGTTTGGATCCTGTAATTATCATTTCTTTGTCCAACCTAAAACTTTTAGAAAAGAGTGGCCAAATGGCAAATTCTAATTGCTGTATACAGTAGCTCAGGATTCATGGCCAGCATGTGAATGTGCATTTCCTAAAGTAATAAATTTATGAAAAAGTGAGACTCAGAGGGGTTAGCCTATTTACCCACAGACACACAGCTAAAATGTGTCAGAAATGGGATTTGAATCTAGGGCTTCCTTACTCCAAGCCCAGCATACTATGTACTAGGTCATGTGAAATTCCCATGCTTTTGGGTCGAGATCAGAATGAACTCCAAAAGTATGCCTCAACAATCCATTGAAAGTGGTCATGTTAATCATTTTATATTTACCTACTATCATTAAAACAAATGGAGAACCTACTATATTATGTGGAAAAATAATTAGAAATTTGTTAAGTGCCTAACCATGTTGATTTATTTTCTATTTAAAGCAGATACTAGTCATTAAAGGGACAAGATTTTTTTTTTAAATTAAGTCTTAGCAATAGTAATGATGTGAGCAAGTTGTAGAAATGACCATAATAGGGGAATTAAACTCTGACTTGAAATGCAGATCCATTGAACTAAAAAAACCTTTTCCCATGCAGATCAATGAGAAATGTGTGTCATCTTAACAGATACTCATTTCAAAGTCAGTACTTAGAAAGAATTGTAAAATGTTTATAACATGAATTATGGAATCAGTGTTCGTTAAAATTTCCTCTGAATCATTTAGCTTGCAAAAAAAGCCCACTCATCATTTTAATTGTGTTAAATATTTAAAAAAAATGTTTTTTAAACAGAAAAAACATAACTAAAATTTAACATTGGAGGAAGGAGAGATGTGTGTATACTTGGTCATTCCCTTTGTTCCCATTTTCACAAAAGGCTTTTATGTTAGTATGATGATTCTTACCTAATTACCGCTAAGAAAAGTATGTACTGTATCTATGGATCATTTTGTTTTGCAACAGTTCTTCTGCTTTTGTGGAAAAGGTAAATGTGTTTTGAAGCCCTGTTAGCAATGGTCAGACATTTTAAATGGTGAATTCTTCAATTTTATTAAGCTGCTTAGATATGAAGCAAGGTAGCCATGCAAATTAGCATTAGCTCAATATTTCTGGACCTTTAAAAAGTTGAACTGAGTAAAATGAGACATACAGTGGTTTGGAGAATATGAACCTTGAGGAAATATAGGACCAAGGTTGTAAGCAATCCTATCTAAATTATTACATGTATCTTGTATTCTAATTCAGGGTCATTAGATTCTATTCTTTTAATCTATCTGCAAGACTATGGACAGGTTCAGAGATAATACTACAATCTGTACTACTCTCATACTATATTCTATAGTATACTGTAGTATACTATTCTTATGATATACTTATAGGATATACTATATCTTAAGTATGAATATATAGACTCTAAGTAAATATACTTATGCTATAGTATGCTGTACTCATTTTCATACTCTTATTATTATACCATATTATACTCTTATACTAGAGGAAGGAATGGACAGTTTCATTTTTGCCCTTTTATCTGCAGAGTCTAATACTAAGCACACAGTAGGTATTTAATAAATGCTTGTTTAATTGAGCTAAATACATATATGGAATGAAAGAATGAATCAAGCAAGCTAGTCAGCAAGCAAGCACTATTAAGAAGACATTGTACTAGGCACTGTGGATACAAAGACAAAAATCAGACAGTCCATTCCCTCAAGGAGCTTATATTTTATGTGCATTAACTCTGCCCCTCTGATGGAGAATTTAAATTTCATGAAATCTGAACTTGCTACAAATGAAACATACATCTATGCATGCACATATCATTGTACTACATGACTGTAGTATAACAGCTGATCATGTAGATTTCCAGTTGCCTCAAAGACAAACTCTACTGCTCACTTAGAATAAGTTTAAAAATTAGGAAACCTCATTGGGGGTGGGGTGGGTAGAAAGAATCAAGTTTTTATTTCAATGCTCTGTGTATTTTTATTACTTTGACAAATTGAGCTTGAAAAGTACATCAATTCAGATGACACCTTAGTTCCCAAATTATGTGCGCAAACTTGGACTTAATGAAATATTTATTCGAAATCAACAAACTGCCTGGCACAAGTTTTCTACTGTAAATGCAGGTGTTTCATTTCGCATACTTTGTTCTGACCTATGGCAATCTTGCAGCAGCCTATATTAAGAAAACTTTTTTTTTTTTTCCAGATCAGACAATTGAAACAGAAGGTAACCTTGCCATACAGGTAAAACCACTTTCCCCTGGCTATTACTTAGCCTGACCACAGGGCTTTTTGGAAACAGCAAAAGCTTTATAAGTGTCAGCTCATGGCTAAATCAATGTTTATGCATGATGTACCTCTGAATAGCAAACACTTGCTGCCTGCAAGCTAAACAATGTTTTTATCTGTTTGCCTATTTCTGGTCCTTCAACCACAGCATAGAGTGTTGCGAATCGCATTTAGCTACAATTATCTGCTGGCATTTCATGAAAAGGAAAGTAGTGTGATTAATGGAAAGTGACACACACAGATTACTTTGCTATGCCAATCTCCTTGGTGAATGAGTGACTCGGATGAACTATAGCCTGACCTCTGTTACCTTTAACGAGGTCAACGTGAATGCTAAGTGCTGGGAAGATTAGCTGCTACAAATGTTCTAGTATTATTTAATGATGCTGCCACTAATGAACCGCAGGTAGCCAATTAAATATAACGATCCAGTTTTCACCTCGGTAACAAAGGTTGAATTAAAAAACAAAAGATGGCATGTTTTCTATTGAGGTATGTAAAAGAGAACAATTAGAAATCTGATTCAGTAATATTAGCCATTCAAAAATAACTGTTCGACATCTTTCTAAATTTGTCCAAACTTAATTGTCCAGTCCCTTTGTTTCAAAACTCTTTCTCTTTCGGATCCAAAATATTGTTAGACAGTATGGTGCCATGGGTGTGGAACACAGAACCGTTTTGTCTTCTTCTTAGACTTGGCAGTGATGAGTGGGTACTGTGACTGAGTGCCAGCGATGGTTGCCGCAATGAACACTTGAATTATTAGGGTAACTTCATTGTGACCAATGTAGATCAGCTGGCTTGTAACAAAGTTGTTCACAGGGTAGACAGTACATGGACAGAATGATAATCACACATGGGACAAATATTTAGTATCTACATCTCTTCCTCTCTATTTGTCTAGTTCTGGGGGCAGTTATAAGCGGCACTGACAACACAGACAGGAGAAAGCATAGCGAGAAATTTAGAAATTTATAAAGTAACAATATTACTTCACTTCTTAGCTAACCATTTCTATGAAAATGCCAAAGACATAACAGATAACAAAAGAGATCATAGGTTCAGGAGAGCTGTAAGAGAACTGAAATCATCTATTCTAACTACTTCATTTTGTAGATAAGAAAATTGAGATTAATTGACCTTCACAAGTCAGATAATGATGGAACCAGGACGGAACCATGGTTCTTTACCTCCAGAGCCAGTACTCTTTGCGTTACATTTCAGGAAAGCAGGTGGCATGATGGATATAATAATGGATTTAGAGTCCGAAGACCCAGGTTTGAATTCTACACCAAACACTTTCTATGTGACCTATGGTAAGTCAGTACCAGTTTCCTCATCTGTAAAATGGGAATAATAATAATGTCTCCATCACAGAATTGTGAAGATTAAAGGAGATAATTACATGTAAATTACATGTAATTACAGTAAAGCTTTGTAAACCTTAAAGATTATATAAAATTAGCTATTATTTATGATGATACATTTCCTCATATTTCTTTTTGATTTCATGGTTCTTTATCTTCCAAAGGAAGATATTAGTATTATCAAATATTATCTATCAATGCATAATTCACTATAACTTGATCTGAATTTACATAATGGCAGGATTCCAAAAATGTTGAAAATTTGGTGTGTAAAGCAATCAAATGTCAAATCACATTTTCCCAAGTATTTACAGAGATATTCTTCCACAGAACCAAGTTTGCCCCTGGATTATAATCCAAATCACACTTCAATCCCGACATTTACTTCAAGAAGAGTTGTCTTGTCAATATGCAATTTATGTGCATTTTATTTTTCCTCACATATCCTACTTAAGAAGGTAGTCAAATGGACAATCTACTAGATGATACATTACACCACACTAGTAATATATATTATTGAGAATTCTCAATGATCTGGCATATCTTGAAAGCTTAACAGAACAGGATCATTAAACTAGTTTTTTTTAAGCATTAAACAGAGCTTTCTAGCTTGGGGAGATAGTGTGAAAGTTTTGTTTCCTCTTCTCCCCCAAAAGAGAACTCACTATTTTTCAATTATTAGTGAATAGTTTGGTTAAATTTTGTAGGTGTTAATTGATCCATCTTCCACTTCTGTCTGGCATTCAGGAATCTTCCTACCTTTCCAGCTTTCTTAAGTATTTTTCCTCTTGATGTTCTTCATACACAACACTCCATTTCCCATCTCCAGGCTTTTGTGCTGGCTAACCTCCATGCCTAGACTGTTCTCTCTTTTCACCTCTGCCTCTCGGAACTGTGAACTCCAACATTTAGTTCCAGTGTTTCCTTCCACATCCAAATTTTTTGATTTACCCAGCTCCAGCTGCCTTCTGCCCCAGGGTTATTATGTGTTAGCTCTATATGTGTTTTGCATCTATCTATCTGTCTATCTATCTATCCATCCATATTTTGTCTAGATGTACATATCTGCCTAGACATACACATGTTGTCTCCCTCTTTTAAATGCAAACTTCTTCTCTAGAGAACAGTGATTATTTTGGTTTTATCTTTGTATTCCTAAGATCCAACACATTGCTTGTTGTTGCATATTAGACACTTGATAAGTGTTTCCTTTATTGACCAGTTGTTAAGTATTATTACTACAGTGCCCTACTATGGTATTGACGTGACACTGGGCTCTCAAAGGCCATTTCAGATCCCACTGAAATAAAAAAATCTTTAACATGAGACCCGGAGATGGATCACTTGAAGTCAGTCTAAGTTTCAAGAAGCCTATTACCACAGGTTTGACCATACAAATTCAAATCTTTCATGAGGTATGAAGGATTTGTGATCTGTTTTGGAGGAGAGAAAATACTCCCTGGATGGAGCCATGGATTTGTTCAAGAAAGAAACTCAACTATGATGGATATTTGAAATTTTTTTCTTCTGCCATTGGATGTAGTCATTATCTTTAAAGACTTCTTTGGTTCAAAACAAAATAGTACGTGTAAGATGCCCAGATATGTAAGTCAATGCTGATTAAATGCATTAATGTAAACTGGTAATAAATGAGCCTAGTAAAAATAATTAACCTGTACTTTCTTTTCCATTCAGAATACACACACACACATACACACACGTATGTATGTACCCATATCTATCTATCTATCTATCTATATATATATATATATACATATACACATATATGTATATGTATAGTATCAAGAAGTTCTTATTATTTTTTGGAAAATGTATACTTTACCAAAAATAATACGTTAAGAACTTGAATGCAATTATAGAGATTTCTTCTCCCTGCTGCATACAGGTCTTACTCCCTGTTGGAATAATAGGTTAGGCACTGAGCTAGCCACATTACTTCATTTTGTTTAGCACCTAGCACTATGGAGGGACAATTTGAACTTGCTCTAAATAATGTCATTATTTCCTTGTTCAACTTCAAAGCCATTATATATTGCAAACCCTATGCATCAACATATTCTCATCCAAACCCATTTTCCTTTAGAAAAAAAATAAGGAAGAAAGATTTGAAAGAAATAAAGATAATTTACAGCCAGCTGTCCCTAAGTACCTGAGTCCCTATCAGTGAATTGCCTAAACCCTGGGAAGTCTAGGGCCTTAGCTTTTCAAAGATTGGATCCCCTTAATTCAGGACACATGTGAATTGTGAACAAATAATTGGAAAATTTGTTTTACTAAAGAAAGTGAAATGAATTTTTTTTGTGCAGAAAAAAATAAGCAGAGAATTTGAGAGTTCAAATGGACCTTACATGTCATGGAGTCCAACCCTTTCATTTTGCCGTTGAGAAAATTAATGCCCAGAGAGGTTAAGATAAATTAGCCAAAGGCACACAGGTAATTAGTGATAGGACAGAAGGAGAATCTTGAACTCTTGCCTTTTTCACTGATCTTTCTGCAGCACCAAGTTATAAAGTAAATGCAGTATATAACATAAAACCAAAGTTAAATTAAAAAGCAATTTGTGATCTTGAACAAGGTACTTCTCTGGGGCTTAACTTTCTTATTTCTTACCTAAGGAAGCTGGACCAATGCTGTATGAGTTCCTCTAAGTGGGTCATGTGAAGGCATTTTAAAATTGACACTTACACAATAGAACTCATTATTTCCACCCCCACTCCCCCCATTCCCATCTTTCCTACCTTACTTATTTCTGTAGAGGGAACAATCACCAGACTGTGAGCTCCTTGAAAGCAGGGGCTCTTTTTTGTTTTTGTTTTTTATTTTTATTTTTGCCTTTTTTTTAGCATCTATTACTCTTAACACAATGCTTATCGAATATTAGACACTTAATAAATGTTACTTGACTGACCATTCTTCCAATCACCCTAGTTCCTAGCCTTGAAACTGTCTTGGACTCTTCACTCTCCCTTGTGGCACACGTACAACCAGTTGCCAAATCTTCTCAATTCCACCTTCTTAATACATCTTATACCATAAGAACATGGCTATCCTTCTAGCTCGTGGTCATCTCTCACACAAGGACTATCTCAATTCCCTCTTAATTGTCCTCCCTGCCTCACATCTCTCCCCCTTCCATTTCCTCTTCGTCATAGCTTCCAGAGTAATATTCCTAAGCATTTGTTGTTCTTCAGTTGCCCAGTCACGTCTGATTCTCTGTGAGCCCATGGAACATAGGACGCTGGGCCCTTCTATCCTCCACTACCTCTCGGTCTGTCCAACTTCATGTTTGTTTTTTTCATGACATTATTTTTCCATCTCATCCTCTGCCATCCCCTTTTCTTTTTGCCTTCAACATTTCCCACCATCAGGGTCTTTTCCAGTAAGATCTGACTTTTCATTATGCAGTCAAAGTAGTCAAGCTTCAGCTTTAGTATCTGGCCTTCCAATGAATAGGTTGAATTAATTTCTTTAAGTATTGACTGATTTGATTTCCTAAAATACAGGCTGACCATTGTCACCCCCTTGATCAAGAAGTTCCAGTGGCCTCCTAATGCTTCTAGGATCAAATACAAATGCCTCTGTTTGACATTTAAAATCATTCACAAACAGTCTCTAGACAACTTTTTTTTTTCTGTTTATTACATATTAATCCCCTTCATGTACTTTACAGTACGGACAAAATGGTCTACTTAGTGGATAGTATGTGACACTCCATCTCCAATCTCCCTGCCTTCTCTTAGGCCCTTGTCCATATTCCCTCCTCAACTGTGCCTCTTGGAAGCTCTAGATTCCTTTAAGCATCACATCTTGCAAGGGGCCTATCATGATCACTCCCAGTTGATGGTGCTTTTTATCACCATCCCCCAAACACAGCTCTTCACAGTCTGGTCCTCTCCTACCTTTCCATTCTTCTTACACCTTACCCCTACCTCCCCAATCCTCACTCTGTGATACAATAAAACTGGCTTCTTTGCTATTCCTCAAACAAGATACTCTATCTCCAGACTCCAAGCATTATCACTGACTTGTCCCCATACATGGAATTTTCCCCCTACTCATCTGTGCCTTGTGGCTTTTCTGGCTTCCTTCAAATCTCAGCTAAACTCTCATCATTCAGCACAGTGCCTAGCATATAGTAGGTGCTTAATAAAAGCACATTGATTGACTGACTGATATAACCTCTCAGGGTCTAGGCAATTCTCTAAGACTATAACTTGAAAATCACATGCTGATCTTTACCAGTAGAAGGAATTTATTATTTAGTAGTGTCCTATACCAATGAAATCCTAGACTTTATCTCCCTCTATGCCGCATATAATTATATATCCAGCTTATATCATATTTTACATATCACTGACAGAGCAGCTGCTGATGTTGGAAATAATTGTTGTTGTTCAGTTGTTTTTCAGTCATGTCCAACTCTTTGTGACTCCATTTGAGGTTTTCTTGGCGAAGATACTGGAGTGGTTTACCATTTCCTTCTCCAGCTCATTTGACAGATGAAGAAACTAAAGTAAACAATGTTAAGTGACTTGCCCAAGGTCACATAGCTAGTATCTGCAGTCACATTTGAACTCAGGTCTTTCTGACTCTTAGACCAGGCACCATCCCCTGTATCACATAGCTGCCAAATGGAAGTTAAAATAGCAATCATTTATATAGTACTTCAAGGTTTGTAAAGCACTTTACAAATTGCAATCAATCTCACTTAATCCTCACAACAATCCTATGAGTTATGTTCTTTTATTTTCTCCATTTTAGAGAAAAGGAAATAGGCTGACAGATGTTAAGTGAGCTGCCTAGTGTATTATAGCTAGTAAATGTCTAAGGACAGATTTGTATTTATGTCTTCTTCATTTCAATTTATCCAATTTATCTACTAATCCACCTAGCTGCCTTGAAGCAATTTCATCACCTTGAGTTATCTACTCTGATGAGATTACAGGTATGGACCCACACTGCACTAAACAAACAAACCTCCTTCACTTAGACAAGAAGATGAAGAGAAGTCTTAGGGGTGGGGGTGGGAGGGATCATGATTGCTCTCCTCAGATATAAGAAAGGATCTCACTAGTATCAGGCTTCCATTGCGTGATCCCAGAAGGCAGAATTAGAAGGTTTGTGTTGAAGTTGCCCAGATATATTTTAACTCCATACAAGGGGGAAAAAAGATGCCTAACACTTAGCCCTGTCTAAAAAGTAAAATGGGCAAGAAGTAGATGTAGAATAGATAGAAATAGATACCTATTTCAAAAAGTTCTACTGGAGGCAGGCTGACCATATGCTATAACTTTTGTAGAGAGGATTACTGATCTGGAAAGGGCTAATAAGGACTTCTGTGATACTTTGCAACTCTGCAATCATATGCTTTCATGATCTCTGAGGACCCTTCTAAATCTAACACTGTTATGATTCTACACTAGAGCTGACATAATCTTGACTCTTTATATTCCCCACTTTTGTGTGAAAGGCTTTAGTGATCAAACTGTAGTAAGAAAATATGGCTGTCACCATCTATGTGTCTTTGGATCCAGTTAAAAACTTTGGAAAGAAAACAGGAAGAAAAGGGGGCCTAGCCATTCAGATCTCAAACTATACTACAAAACTAAAATAATGGAAACAATTTGGTACTAGGTAAGAAATAGAGGTATAGATCAATGGAGTAATTCAGGTACACAATATATGGAAGCAAAATGAGCAAAGTAACCTAGTATTTGATTAATCCAAAGATTTCAGCAATTGAGGCAGGGACTCACTATGAAAAAAATGCTGGGGAAACTGAAAAGTAGTCCCGAAGAAACTAGGTATAGACTGACACTTCAAACAATATACAAAGATAAGCTTCAAATGGGCACATGACTTAGACATAAAGGCTGACATCATAAACAAATTAATGGAATATGGAAGAAACTATATCAGATCTATGTACAGGGAAAGAATTCATAACCAATGAAGAGATAGGGATGCTTACTGGAGGTAAATGAGATAATTTTGATTACATAAAATTAATTTTTTTTGTACAAACAAAACCAATGCTGCTAAAATTAGAAGAAATAAGAAAGCTGGGAGAAATATTTGTAGCAAATTAAGTCTCATTTCTAAAGTGTATAGGGAATGGAATTAAATTTATAAGAAAGAGAGCTATTTTCCAGTTGATAAATGATCAAAGGATGTGAATAGGTAGTTTTCAGGGGAAGAAATCCAAGGTATCCAGAGCAACATTTTAAAAAATGCTCTAAATCACTAATAATTAGTAATATGCACATTAAAACAACACTGAGCTACAACCTTATAAACACCAGCTTGGCTAATATCATGGAAAAAAAAAGAAAAGAACAAATGTTAGATGGGAGGGGGAGAAAAGGTACGAATCTAATGTTAGTGGCCCAATTCACTAGCCCAACTACACTAGCCCAACCAATTTGGCAAGCAAGTTTGAAACTAGGTTCAAAAGGCTATTAAACTATGCACACTGTCTGACAAAGCAATAGCTATGAATGTAATGGAATACTATTTTGTTGTAAAGATGATAAAGAATATGCTTTCAGAAAAACCTGGGAAGACTTCTATGCACTGATGCAAAGTTAAGTGAACAGATCCAGGAGAACATTATATGCAATGACAGCAATATTGTAAAGTCAATCAACTTTGAAAGACTTAAAAAATCTGATTAACATAATGACCAACTACATTTGCAAGGAATTCTTGCTAAAGATGCTATCCATGTCCAGATAGAAAGCTTGAGACTCATAATATAAACTGAAGTATAGGTTCTTCTCTTTCTTTCTTTCTTTTCTTTTTTTTTTTTTTGGAATATGGTTTGTATGGGAATTTATTTTGCATGAATATATACATATATACATATACATATGTATGTATGTATGTCCATATATATTTGGGAATTTATTTTGTATAAGTATATATATATGTATATATATGTATATACACATTGTATATGTATATATGTGTGTGTAATGGATTTAGTTTTTTTCTTTCTCAATGGGAGGGGAAGGGGTAGAATGGGGGAAGGAGGAAACAACATAATTTGTAACAAAATAAAATAAAATTGAAATAAAAATACCAATTATAAACAAAACTAAATGCAGATCATCAGATCAATCTTTTTAAAACATTCTAAACACTAAAAAATCTAAGTTGAGCAATGAATTTGGAACATTTAAAAAATGTTGGAAAACCAAATATATTTCTATATGCACAGGTGCTTTATACCTATTAGGTGCTCTATAAGTGTTTGTTAGATGAATGAATAATTGTATTTTATTTTTCTTAGTGGGAGATGGGAGAAGAAAACCTGTGATTTTGTTGGTGTGGGGAACCCTTAAAAAGTAAAATCACCTTACCAATTCAGGTTTGCACTTGTTCTGTAATTCATAATCCTAGGGAGCTGCCTGAGAGGTTAACTAGTCAATGTGCGTCAGAGAGTCAGGCAGGATCTAAAACATGTCTCTGATTCCTGTTTCGGGATTCCTTCTACTATACCTCAGGGAACAATCTCAAGGTTAATGATTTGGTGTTTATATTTTTAACAAACTCTAATAAATGAAATAATTATCATATATAACTACAGGAAGAGCTCTGAAGTAAGAGTTACAAGCATGAAGTTGAAAGATTTTGCTTGACCAGTTAACAACTATACATGCTGTTATGTTTTATAGAGAGGACAGAGAAACAGATCAGTGTGTGGCAAAATTGTGAGTTGAGTTACCCCCAACCCAGGCACCCAGTGATTTATTCCTGTGCTGGCCATGTGTTCCCCAGGTGGATATCCTACCCCATCCCCCAATCTTTTATGCATTTTAAATCAAAGAAGTTAGTCATTCTTTTAATACAGATGACCTTAGTTTGATAGCTGGAGGAAAGTAATATTTAAATGGAAAGACTTCTAACTAAAGTGTGAATGATAGATAATACTATAGGCTTTCTTTTTTAAATTATATTTTAAGAAGGATCTTGCCTCATGTGAAAGAATGTATCTAAATAAAGAATTTCAGGAAAGATGACTTGAAATGGGAACGTCTGTGCAGTTTCACTCCTATTACAAAAGAAACATTACTATTCTGTCTACCCATTTATTCAACCCTGCCTGAAAATATCACCCCTTAGTATTTACAGGGCTATCTTAATTGAACTTCTTATGAATCAGGTGAATACGTCTACCCAGCCATAGGTTTCAGGTCATCCCATACATCCCAGAATACATAAATACAATCTTTCTTATGCTAGTGACCCACAACATTCAGAAGAAGTGTGATTAATTGTCACTTGGGTTAGTACTTAAAATAAAATGCTCAGTGGCATGTATCTCATTAGATCTGAGTTGGTAATTACCTTGCGCGTTTTAGAAGTAACCTAAAACTTAAAACATGACACATACTTTCACACGCTGCATTGATTGTATGTCCTCAAAATCTTATACGTTAGCTTCTTAAGCCTCTAAACGATGGTGTGAACGAGTCCATAGTGAAAATTAATTGTGTATGCCAAACACTTATTCAACAGTGACTCTTTTGCAGAAAGCATGAATATCTTTACTGGAGCAAATTTTTCAGTTGATTATCAACGTGATATCTTACCTCTTAATACATTCTACAATTTGCCCGTAATGGTTCCAAGGGAACTTGTAAACCATAGTAAATCATAAAATTCATTTTGCTCTGTATCAATTCATTCATCCATGCACCAACTAATCACCTCATTTCAAAATTCAATAAACCTAAATACCTAGATTTATGATATTTTGTCAGAATTAACAAGGGAATATCAACAATGTGGAATTAGAAGCCTATTGCAACTTAAAGAAAAGCACCTAGTTGAAAACAATTAAAAAAACTCTGCAGCAATAATTATATCCACAGTGTTAGCAAATAAAATAAATTAAAACTGATTTAATTTCTGCTCTGGGAGATGGAGAGAAACACTGAAAAGCCTTAATTTAGTCAGTTAAAACAATGAAGTTGTTTTCCAGCAAAACTTTAAAGAGACAGTGAATTGGCAAATATTCCAGCAAATAAAAATGCACACATAGGTGTATTTTTAAGAACATATTGCTTGGTCACATTGTATAATGGTCACAATTTTTCTTAAGGTTCTCACTTTCCTTGAAGGAACTTTGAGGTAAAGACCTTATTGTAGGATTCATCTGTTTAAAATTCATTTGCTGCACTCGAATAAGAATAAAGCCTTTTGTTTAGACAAATGAAAATACCACATATGTTAAAGAGAGCTCTCTTTGTTAGAAGTGTATTTTTCAAGTTTGTTTCTCTATTTTAGAAAAATGAGATTTTCCTCTTGTATTAAGCCCTTTCTTAGAGATCCTTCCAGAACAAGTCCATCATTTTCCTGTTAAGCTTTTGAGCATAAACAAATAGTGTGTGTGTGTGTGTGTGTGTGT
Organism: Vombatus ursinus; assembly: GCF_900497805.2. Taxonomy (NCBI): domain Eukaryota; kingdom Metazoa; phylum Chordata; class Mammalia; order Diprotodontia; family Vombatidae; genus Vombatus; species Vombatus ursinus. Next base: position 35,072,411 of record NW_020954599.1, read on the forward strand.
GTGTGTGTGTGTGTATACACATGGGTGGACAAGAGAAGAGAGAAGGGAAAGAAACATAAAAATAAATGTGGGATATTTGGGATAGTGTGGGGGAGGGGAGGAGAGAGAACAGGGAAATAAAATGTAATAATATTTGGCATTTAAGTCAGAAGTAAAACCTGGAGTCATTACTTATCAGACGAGCTTGTTGCTCTGACTTTCATTGCCTGTTTCATTCAAAGTCAGTTCTATGCTATTATAACTATTGGATGCCTTGGATTTGACTCTTAATATGTTCTTAATAAATCTTTCCCATAAGAGTAAGATGATATAAAAAAAGAAAAATAACATGAGTCTAGAAACACACAGCATTTAGGGGGGAAAAAAACAAAGCAAAGGGATATAAAGCAGTCATATTTTCTCTAAAAAAGGCTTAAAAAGGTATCAGATTGTTCGAGTCACCAAAGGTCTACACGCTTTTGTTGCCCCTTTAATTAAATTCTTAGAAGTAATCAGATGCAAAATGACAAATGACAAGAAGAGAGCCTACCACTGCTGAATAATTTTATCATTTATACCTATAACTGTCAATCCACGAAGGGCTATTTTTTATACGTCTCCTAAATCATAAGAGCTGGTACCTTTTGCTGTGATTCATGTTGGCCCTGTCGTATGATTTACTGCTGAATTATTTCCCTTCTCTTTCAGAGAATTTTTTGATCTCCTTTCTGTGATTAATCTCTCTGGTATGAATGAGCAAAGCTTTTTAGATGAGTGAGTATCACAATTTGGTTGAGCATAAATTTTTTTTCAGTATGATTTTTAGCACATGTTTTTTTTTCCTAATGTGCTTAGAAAAAGCAATCATTTGTATAAAGTCTTACAAGCACATTTGTAGCCCGACTCAGTTCACTTGTATATTCCTACTTTTTCCTCTCAAAAGACAGTGGCTCTCTTTCACAGGATGTGGTGACATGGGTTATTGGCAACCTTACTGCAACAATAACTGAGCTTGCTCACAAAGTAGATTGCTGTGGTTGGAGTGATTTAAGGCTACAGAACATCTTGATGGGTAGTTTCCTTGTAAGAAAGAGTGCTAAATAGGGCCATTTTTTTCCATGGGCCTTCCTGCTGGCACTTGGATAGTCATATGCAGAGAAGGCAGGCATCTGGGTAACAGTAGCAATCTCAGAATTCTAGCCCTTTGAACAGGGAGAGCAGATGTTTCAAACTGCCCTAATGAGCTCCATCAACTAGATTTTGTTGCCATATTGGATACCTGCAAGTCACATTTGCTTCAGACAGGCATTCACAATGTGTATATGACAATGCTTCTTAGAACAACTGAAACTGTCTCCCATCCTCAGTTTTCTCTGATGGAAAATTCTATTCTTAAACTATTTCAATATTGAATAGATATTAAATAGATAAGTTTTCAGTTATCAGGTTGATGGGGACCAGAGTAGCACAAATAAATATCCAAACTCTTCATTGCCAGAAGAATGTAACTTCCTTGAGGTCAAGGGCTTATATTTTTTTTCTTTGTATTTTTTTTTCTTTGTATTCTCTGTGTCCATTTTCATGTCTGGCATGTAGTAATAATATAATAAATGTTGAATTGAACTGAAATCTCCAGGTAAATGCCTGACTTTATTTTAATGTCTACCATACTTGTCAGTTCTCTACTTATTCAAATGTTTTACCAGATTAACAAATGGTCAATGGACACGCCGAAAAGATCACTGGCTCTGGAATCTGAGGACCTGGGGGTCTAAATCTTTGCTGGATGAACCTTGTCAAAATCACATCATCTCTGATCCTCAGGTTCCTCATTTGTAAAATAACAGGGTTCTACTAAATGGCCTCTATGGTCCCTTCCAGAACTAGGTCTATGATCTTATGAACACCACTGAAAGTCTTTGAGTTTTATCACATTTCCCTTACTTTTATCCTTCTGCTAATAGAATTGTGAAAGAGTGAGAAATATCCCAAATATGTGTGACAGCACCACATGGAGAAGCAGTGATAAGCCTAGGATAGTCCAGAAATTGGCTAATTAGAGCCACTGAGTCAACATAATTATGGCTGTTTTTCCCTCTATACTCGTTTTTATCAAAAATGTTTTTAAAGAAGGCTGAAGTGCACTGCTTGGCTCAGTAATGAAGAGTCATATAGGTGGCTGGTGTGCCTAAGTTCAGCAAAACATACCAATTTAGGAAGATTCTTCATCTTGACTTAAAGAGAAAAATTAAACTTATTTTGAAAATTAGATTTGTAATTTTTTTCTTGAAATCTGTTAGAACATGGAATACTTTTTATTTTCTCCAACAGCTGTGCATTCCAATTTCCTGTTGCCTTTCACTCTAGCTACAGTGCTGACATATAATGAAAGATGCTTTAAACACAACTTTGGAAAATGGAACTCTGAATGTAGGTACTTGTCAGCTGCCCAGTGACTGCATGAGGAATAGGAAGGGATTCATCCCCGCAGTGAGGGGTGGCCCAATCTGCCAGAGAGTTGGATGCATCTCCACTATGAGGCACGTCATTAAGCTGTAGATGAAGAGTAGCCAGGATGGATTGAGCCCTCTGAAAGGGAGAAGTGAATTGGAAACAAATGATAATCCTGGTGTTTTCAAAAAGCTGTCCAGAAACTTTGTTCTCTTGTGATCTCCTGCTCAGTGGCTGATGACATGCTCTTAAAGCCTGAGTGTTGTGGTTTCTCCTGACTGCACACACACACACACACATATATACACACAAACACACACACACACAGACACTGTCACAGGTCCCTCTTTCAAGGGGAAAACTGTTATCCATTGTCCATTTTACAACAGGAAATGTTGAAGTCAAGATGCTCAGTGGACCACAGTGACATTTATGGGTCAAGATCCACATTCAAATGCAAGTTGATTTTCACAAGAGAGAATGTGAGACACAATGACACCTACTTGCAAACCCCTCAATGCTGATTCTGATCAAGATCAAAAAAAATTTTTTTCCCAAAGACTGCCGCACATCAGTTGGTTTCTCTCAAGAGAAAAACTTAACTTTGTTTGGCTTGAAGACATGACTTGCATGAGAAAAAAGGGAATATTTTTTGTTGTTGTTTCCCAACTAAGCATGCAATCACCCAACTAAAAACTATTCAATTTCCACATAGCTCTTTTGGGAGGGGGTGTTAGAATATAACTGAAAAGTTTAGGAAAGTTTCCAAATCCTCATGGAGAAAGTCCTCATCTCACAAAATCATTTGTTTTTCTATTAAGTTAAACCTTGTTTAGTAAACCATTTAATGGATTTAAATTTATTGATTATAGCTTTTGTAATCAAGACACAGGTAATTTAAAAGTTGGGTTTCCACATATCACAGTAGATTCAATAGAAAAATAATTTAGCCTCAAATTCATGATACTAGCACATCCGGGTTTCCACTGTTTGTGAAACCATTTTAGTTCATGTTAAATCTATCTGGGCAGCTAGGTGGTACAATGGATAGAATATTGGGCCTGAAGTCAGGAATACTCATCTTCCTGAGTTCAAATCTGGTCTTAGACACTAATTAGCTATGTGACCATGGGCCAGTCACTTAATTCTGTGTGCCTCAGTTGCCTCATCTGTAAAATGAGCTGGAGAAGGAAATGGCAAAGCACTCTAGTATCTTTGCCAAGAAAACCCCAAATGGAGTCACAAAGAGTTGGACACTACTGGAAAGACTGAACAACAACAAAAAAATTGCTTACCCAATCTTACCATGATGTTGACAGATTCCTATGTCTTTTGCATATGGTACATGTTAGAAATGGTTGATTTCAATGAAATAGAGAACAAGAGAATCTTGGGAAACTGACTCCTACTAGTTGTGATCCAGAGAAGTTGTGTTGGATCAATCTGATCTAGGAATATTTGTTCTCAGGCAAAACCAGGGTATGGTAGAGGCTAGAGTAAATCCAAATCCCAGGTGACTATCCATCCAATTGTCTTGACTTCTTGGCAGATTTCTGACTTGCCAGTGGCCTAGGATCAAGTCAGGCTTTTTTGAGGTTTCTCTGAATCAAACGTCTACCTTTGAGACCTCTGTTCTCTAGAGCAGGATATGTACTAATTCTTAGGAATGGGGGAACAAAATAACAATTATCCAGATTTTTAACTTGGTGATTCCTTTCCAGACTTGATAAACAGCTTAAAGCAAGTCTTCATGTCCCCCAGTACTCTTCTCCCCTCCCCATCCCATTCCAAATGATAGCAGAGAAAGCTTCTATAATACAGCTGGAAAGAAGACAAAAGGAAAAAGCTACTTTTAGATTTAATAAATCAGTCTGTGCTTCCCTTATGGCAAAGTTAATTTTAATGAAATGGAAATCACTATATACCCCACATATTAGTCACTGGGGTGTGGGATTTGAGTGGTTTTGTTCCAAAGCAAGAAAGAATCACAACAATGAAAAAGGCAGAGCGATAATCGTCTTTTTCAGTTAACAGATGGTCCAACAGCCCTGACTGTGCAAACAAATGTGTTTCGTGGTCATCCTTGTTTGAATTATTCTCACACTTTTCTTTTTTAAAGGCTATTAATTTTGCAAATAATATTTCATCCTAAAGAACCAATTATTAAATGGACTAATGATAAAAAAAAGACTGATGCTTTTACAAAGCAAACGATACTTTCCTTCTCTATGAACTGCTTCTTTTCCCGGGATGACTGGATCACAGAGCCAGTGCTACAGTGGAACTTAAAAATGCTCACGTCCTGTGCCTTCTTTATAAAAATGCAAAAATTGAGAAATTAAGTGATTTGTCTATGGCCATCCAACAGCAAACTAGGATCATGAGCTCAAGCCCTCAATCACCTAAATCACTGGTCTTCCTAGTATACTCTATTTGACAACAAAGGTCATCAAAATATACTTTAGAAAAAAAGCTGAAAATTTAAAAAGCACACATTTCAATGATGGCTACTATAAAGTACATGGTTAGGGAAAGAAAGTAGGTAGAACCAAAAGAAACAAATGAAGAATGGCATCAGAGTAATAAAGTGGGGGGGGGGAGCTCCCATGGTGACACTCAGAGGACATTTTAGCTGCAGATAAAATCTTGTGAATATTACAGGAATTTTTATTGAAAATAGACGAAGTGTTATTTGATTAAAAATAATCTACAGAATTAACTTAATTGGAATAATTATTTTTAAGGAAGTAAAGCCATCATCTTCCATTAAAGGAAGCTAATATAGACTGTGAAAAGTTCTATCAAGAATTTAGAAATAGTTATTCTCCAATAAGATTTCTTATTACTGAAATAAGAAAAGCTACTGGCCATTAAATTATGCAAAAAAACCAATCTGTGACTATGTATTTCTGTCCATCAAAAACTCCATTCAGTGTTCCCTTCACTGAGAAAAAGAATACACACCTTTTTTTACTTCAACAGTTAGATTTTACTATTTGAAACAGAAGTGAGTAAGATTACTTAGTATGTCTTTTGAAATAAGTAACTATCACAATTAAAATGTGTTACTGAGAGTTTTAGAGCTATCCTGAGAATGTTTAAGTGGGGGAAAAAAAGGTTATTCCTTGTTATTTAGGCTGCCAGATTGTCTTTGTAAGACTCTTTGGTATTTGAATCATTCCACCCGTCTGCAGCTGCTGAGTTCCAAACCCTGATGTTACAGTGGTGTTTATTGTGCTGCGCCTACAAAGACGAGCAAAACTAGTATGCCCTTGCATCGAGAAGGGCATGGTGACTCTGAAAAATATGCATACCCATTCTCCCTGGCTGATTTTCATTTGTCATCCTACTCTTTTGTCTCTCAAACAAAAAGACTTTCAATCATGAAAATGTCAGGATAAGTCAAACACATGGTAGCAATTTCTTGAAAATAGTATTTTAAAAGTTAAAATTAAACTAGTTTCTGAGTACCACTCATTGGTAGATAAGGAAATATGTAGAGTTTTTATATGGTGATTTGTATTCTCTTTTTTGAAAACAACTCAGCTTACCACTAAATGCAGGCTGTCTCTTTTAAATAATACATAGTACATGATCATATATACATTATCAAAAAAGCATTCCTAGGAGTCAATCAGACTTTGGCATCACTCTGCAATTACTCACTTTGGACAATGGCAATGCTTTTACGCAGAAATCTCAAAGTACAGGTTTCATGTCCATATAATGAAGAAAATTCTAAACATTTCATTGTTCAAGAATATAGACTTAATAAGTGTTATTCCTAAATGAAAAGCCACTAGAAAAACAAATATTTTGTCATCTCTCCCTCCCTTCCCCCCTCTGCCTGCCTCTTTATCTTTTTCTTTCTGTCTCTCCCCTACTCCTTTCTTCCCTTCCCCCATCTCCTCCTCTTTATCCCTTCCATCTCTCTTTCCATCTGTCTCTGTATATCTCTCTCCCTCTTTGTATCTCTGCCTCTGTTTCTCCCTCTGTCTGTCTTTGCTATATGTTTATATACACATGCACACACACATATATTTAACATGAAATTATTTTCTTTTAGTTCAACAGAATCAACTCAATTTTATCTACTGACATACACAGGCAACTCCTAGTAAGTACATTAAGATCTTGCACTGCATCTCTGGGCAGACTTCGTAGTAACACATATCATTTGAAACCTGACATTTCATTGTCAAGACAATTTTCAACTACCAACTTAAAATGAATAACATTCATACAAATAAGTGCTCAGGTTTCAGTCCTCACAAGCAAGCAGGAACATTCTATTTAAATAAGATAAAGTCTTCACAGGTGAGAAGAAGAGGACCTGAATTATATAAAACAGAAAAAACAAGAGCAAAGGAGTAAGGTTTTGTATTGACTTCATTCCATTTACATCACTTTCTACCAATATCTTTCTGGATGGCTATGAATAGGAAAAAATATGAACCCATGCCCTCTTCAGTTTCTCTAAAACCTCACTATGATACCTGATCTTGGTCTAAATGCTACTGAAGGTTCCAGAAATGCTTCCATTATGGGTCTTTTAATGAACTATGTACTTGTTATTTAAGACTTGGCCTAGCTAAACATGGTAAGAGACTTTACCAGAGGGTTGGCCACTAGGTAAAGACTTTTTTTTTTTTTCACAGCAACTAGTGAAACCATTCGCTGAAGTGTGGAGGGTATGTAATCTATGTCAGTAGAAGTATCCATGCCATGACAACAAAGTTTCCTTGAAGTACTGAAGTAATCTCTCAAAGAAAAAAATGGATGTTATGCCCATTAAAAAACCCCTTTGAATAATAATTGTTGGAAGGGGATGTAGAAAGAAAGGCATGCTATTACACTGTTGGTGGACCTGGAAATTGGTTTGACCATTCTGGAAAGCAATTTGAAATTCTGCTAAGGATATAATTGAAATATCCATAGTCTTTGACACTCAGATTTCACTATTAAGCATTAGGTAAAAAAGACAGTTTCCATATACACCAATATGTGTATAGGAGCACCTTTTTTGTTGCAGAACTGGAAAAAAGCATATGCCTGTTGGCTAATTGGGAAATGGATAAAGCAAATGTGGCACATGACTGCAATGTGATAGCATACATCTCATCTCTCAATATCTCATCTCTCCCTCTGGATAGAACTTGAACTTTCCTCCCTTTGCAGAGTCAAGGGGTTATGAATGTGCATAGTTGCTACTGAATCAGATTGGGTTGATATGTTGGTTAGTTTTGTTGAACTTAATTTTTTTCCTCCTTTGTTCTTAGTTACAAGGATTAGTTCTTTGTGTAGTGGGGAAGGGGGGAAATCTATTTGGAAATAAAGATCACATATTAATTAAAAATAGTATCTTCTATTTCCTGGCTTGTCCTCAAAATATTACTGAAAAGTACACATAAAGAAAAAAAAGTCATTCCAACAAGGATAGCTTACACCTGACAATATCTACGCCTTAAAGCACTATGAGAATAGTCAGATAAGTAAGTACTGCCTGAGAATTCAAAGGAGTGCTATTTACATTGGATCCTAGGACTTAGGGCTGAAAAAGAGCTCAGAGATCATCTAGACCAACCCCCTCACTATCTCGAGAAGGAGAATGATGTGAACTTCCATTTCATTTAAAATATATTCCTTGCATTTTAATATAGATCCCTGGAGCCAATGTAAAGAAATAAGACATAAAAAGGCAAAGGAAGTCACTCACAGCCAGAATACCAGAAAGACAAGGGCAAATGTTGTCTTTTTATTGGATGGTGAAGGGGGTACTGGAACAGGAATAGATTCTACTGAAATGGTTTTTAAATTTTATATTTTCAAAATCACTTTTCATAAAAAAAATTGAACTGATATTGGAAGGTAGGGATTCTTCTGTGTTTTGAATCAGTAGAAAAATCATGAATAAAGATAAAATACATTTATAAACAGATGTAGATGTCTAAAATCTCTAATGTTTTAATTTTTAGGTACAAAGCAAACTGATCAAAACCAATGCATAAGCCATAGGGACAATTAAGAAAATTAGTGTAGATGTTAAAGAGTCCAAAAGATGTCAGTGGAGTTAGTGCATTTCTTTTTGGAAAGAAAAATACAGTATCTTGAAAATGATGGATGATAAACCTGATTTCTACAGAGGAGAAAATAGTTGGAAAGCATAATTAGAAATTAACTTGTATTTGCCTTAAACATAACTGAATTCTTGCTAATAAACTAGTATGGTAAAATAAAAGAACAAAATCCTATTAAATTAATTTCATCTCTTTTCTTCTCAGATAAATCTGGGTACCATCTTGTTTAACAAATTGAAGAGTCAACAATGAGTCTTTTTGCTTAAAATAATATAATGGGGAGAATGACAGATAGAGAAAAAGACACAGAAAGAGAGGCAGAAACAGAGAGAGATAGAAACAAGGTAAGAGGTAGAGAAATATGATGTGAGGCATGGAAAGGGAGAAAGGGAGAGGAGGAGGAGGAGAAACAGAGGAAGGAGGAAGAGAGAGAGAAAGAGAAGGAAGATGAAGAAAGAGAAGAAGGAGTGAGGGAAAGAAGGCAGGGGAATGGGAGAGAGAACCCAGTAAAAAAGATACATAAATAAGTCAATAAAAATGTGGCAAATGACCTCTTAGCGCAGCTGATAAAAGCATGATGCCAAATGATTAGGGTCTAACATCTCCTTCCCTTTTGTTCTGCCTTTCTTCCCTTCCCCTAAAGTATGATTGTGTTAGCTCCACTCTATTCCTTAGCCCCAGAATGCACTTTGAACTTTGACCTCACAACAAAGCCCCTTAGTCACAAGTGGGACAGGGTGAAAGAGTCCCATTAAAGAGGGTGGTTCAGTGGAAATCAATGAACCAAAGGACTGAAGAGTAAAATATATTGTACCAAAATTACTGACTCTGGATAATAGACCTAACTGATCAGATTCTTGTTCAGGGATAGGTTGCAACAGAATACACTTGAGGGTGCTTTATAACACTGAAATACTAAAATTCTATGCCTTATGGCAATACTCCACCCAAACCACAGTTAATTGATGAGAATGTATTCAGATGACCAAGATTAGAGGCAGTGGAGCATAGTGAAAAGAGCACTGAACTAGGAGTCTGGAGAAATCAGAGCTGCTCTCCAGGCTCTGACACTGATCACCTTTGAGACCCTAGGAAAATCATTTGGTCTCTTTAGCCCTCAGGGTTGGGGTGACCTAATATTTATAAAAGGCTTAGGTAGCATGGTGCCTGGAACATAGTAGGCACTATATAAATGCTTATTCCCTTCTTTTCTCCTCTAGCGATGCAGAATACCTGCCCATCCTATGAGATTTTTGTCCCTATCCTCCCATCAATTTAGCACATGGTGTGCTCTCAGAGTAGATAGAAAGGATGCAAATGAGAACACAAGTGCATAGGGTGAATCTAAAATTCTCTGGGATCACAAGAAATTACTCTTATTTGCGTTGATGAGAAAAGGCTATATGAAGGAGGCAGCATTTGAGCTTGGCCTTGAAGGATGATTAGAAGTCAATAGGCAGAGGTGGCTGATGGGAGAGTGCATTCTAGCACAGGAAAGAAAGAGTGTGAGCAAAAGAGAAGAGGCAGTAATAATTGCTTAGAAACTCATATAACGTTCCTGAATTACCCTTTGGCATCATTTTCTCTAGTAAACAACTTAGTTACTTTCACTTTCGTGTTCTCTATTTATCTTTGTGACTCTCCCCTGGAACTGCTTCAGATTTTCACATTCTTTGCCATTGTGTAGTACACTAGAATATTTTACAACTCATGCTTCTTAATTCATTGTGACTGGTGTTAAAGTATGCTATTTTTTCATCATGTATTGACTTCTGTTGGACTGGAGTGCATGTGGGAAACTACAGAGCCCTTTCACTGTTACTGACCTGTATTGTGCCACTAACACTCATTCTGTTGATGCAATATGCCAATGAATCATGAAAGATAAATGATTTTGGGGTTGTTATAAGATCATAGATTAGGAGTTAGAAGGGAACATAGCAGTCCATTGAGTCAAGCTTCCTCATTTTACAGAAGGGAAACTGAGATACAGTAATTATCACATTTCCTGGGTCATATAGCTAGTGAGTATCTGATGTGGGATCTGAACTCAGGTATTACTGACTTCAGATTCAGTATCCTATTCATTACATCATCCTGCTTCTCAGTGGATGAATCAAAATTTAAAATAATCAGTAAAGTAATAGAAAGTTAGATTGTGAGTGTAAGTAGGCAGCATCATAGTCAATAGGAGTAGTGTTCAAGAAGTAGTGTCAAGGCAACAAGTATTTATCGAGCACCTACTATGTGGCAGGCCCTGTGTTAAGTGGTAGGGACGCAAGGAAAGGAAAAAAAAATAAAGAAAAGAACTAAATCAAATCAAGTCAAACTAAACTGAAATAGCCCCAACACATACACACAAAAAGACCCTGTCCTCAAGAAGCTTATAGTCTAATGAAGGAGACAAGCTATACAAAAGATAATTGAAGGTAATCAACAGAGGAAAGGCAACAGCATTAAGGGGGATCAGGAAGAGCCTCTTAGGTGAGGTGCATTTTTAACTAGAAGGTAGGATGGTAGAGATGAAGAGGGAAATAATGCCAGGAATGGGGGAAAGCCAGTGAAAATGCGCAACTGGGTGTTGGAAAGTCCTGCACGAAGAATAGCAAGACCACTGATGTCACTGAACCATAGAATATATAGGGGAGGAGAGAGGTCAGTGTTTAATACTTAATCATTTCAGCACCTGATTGACAAAGTGAATCAGCACTGAATCGCGAACTGAGCATCATTATAAGTTAAATAACCTACGCTTGGATTACAACTATGTTACATAATTTTCATTTGGAAAGCTTGTCCCGAAATAAGGTGAGACTAAAGATTAATAGTTTTATCTGCACTAAGGCATGAGTTCAATGAAACGACTGTTTTTATCGACTTCATGTCACTGAATTTATGTGAATCAAAGAGATATTCTTTTAATGGAGAAAATATTATGGGACAAAATATAGTCCAAAAGAGATAATCTTTTCAAGGAGGAAAATTTTGAAGTTAAACCCTTGGTGGGCTAACATTTTTTTTTTCATTCGATGGCTTTCCATCACTTTACTGATTATTTTAAATGTTGATTCATCTACTGAGAAACAGCATGATGTAATGAATAGGAAGCTGAATTTGAAGTCAGAAAGACCCGAGTTCAAATCCCATCTCAGACACTCACCAGCTATCTGACCCAGGACATGTGATAATTTCTCTGTCTTAGTTTCTCTTCTATAAAATAAGGAAGTTTGACCCAACAGAGGAAAAATTTAAAGTTAAACTCTTAGTGGGCTAACATTTTTTTTTCATTTTTATCACTGCTAGCTCCTTAGCAGCAACTGAATGCTTAGAAAGGCTTCCTGTTTAATAATTTATTTAATTGTTTCATTGTTAATTGTTGCATCACCTATATTGTGGCACCATTAGATTTAAATCTGTGGTACTTAATTCCGAAATCAGGATTAAGTGACTTGCCCAGGGTCACACAACTAGTAAGTGTCAAGTGTCTGAGATCAGATTTGAACTCGGGTTGTCCTGACTCCAGGGCCAGTGCTCTAGCTATTGTGCCACCTAGCTGCCCCAGTACGGAGCTTATGACTCTTAATTTTGTCACTCAATGTTGGAGATCATGACATAGGATACTGGAACATTAGATTAAGTAACATTTCAAATCCACATATAGTTTTAAAGATTGTCAGTGCCAGGGGTTATGTAATTTACACATAATTATGTATAATACAATAAATAATTTACATTTCTATGGTACTTTAAGATTCGCAAAGTATTTTTGTCAATCTTATTAGGTAGGTTACCACATGTATTATTATCCCCATTTTACAGATGAAAGAAATAAGGACTAGAGAGTTTAAATGACAGCCCATGATCACAAAAGAAGTATCTAAAGTTCAGCGTTCTAACCACTACAGCATGATGTGTTCATTAAAATCAATGCCAGTATCTCTATTTACATGCATTGGTGTTTTAAGTATGACTTAGCAAAAGGTTTAGAGAGAAGTGTGCTTTCTGTTTTCTGTTTCTCCCCCTTGATGGTTGTGTTATTTAGGAAAGGCTGTGCAAGTCTGACACCAGATTTTGTGTGTCTGTTTCTTAGAGAAATTGGGAAATATTTACTTGATGTATAGTCATGAGCTGGTAATTCTTTGAGTCATCATCATCCTGTGGTTGAAGTAATATCTTTTATACAGTGAAGAAAAATTCCAGACTGCAAAGATTACGTACCAGCTAACTTCATTGTAAAGTTACTTATACAGAAAGGATATTGCATCTAAGCAATAAAGAAAAACGCCATCTAGTTTTGGACAGCAAAAACTATGCTTATATAATAATGGCCAACTGAAAACTTACAGTATTGCAGAGTTGAAGGAAAAATAAAACAAACAAACTTATATGTATCTCCAGGAAAGAAGAAACAAATCCCACTACTATTCTTTAACTATGCCTGCATGGTGAATCGTGAAATTGTTTGCAGGTTCCTCAAAATTAAAGTATGAGGAATATTTTGACATTAACTTTTTATATTTTAGTGATTTTTAAAGTTTAAAAGCAAGTATCTAGTATCTTTTTTTTCATTTATCATCAATTAATTCACTCACCACAGTTTCTCAAAATAGTAGGTTGAAGTCAACCTTGCCCCAGATCCTCCAACGTCATTAGCTCCTTTTTCTTTTCTTTGCTCTACCCTCATAAGCTAGCACAAAATTTTCACTGGAATTATCCAGAGTTTTGCCTCTCTCAGAAATGCTTGCCATCTTTTTATTACCCTCAGGAAACCAGAAAAGCATGTAATGGCATTCAGACTATCTCCCATGTACATAGATTTCCATAAAAATATATATAAAAGAAACACAAATGAGAGGTAAGGAATATTAAATTTCATTTTAGGCCCACTCCTTACTAAATACCTCCTTGGATGCCCCATTATGGAGTAGTGTAGGTGCCTGGTACACAGTTAGAGCTTACTAAATGCTTTTTGAGTGCCTGGGTTTTCAAAGGCTTTATAAAGAAAGTGAAAATGTGGGCATACCCCACCAGACTACAAAGGCCTGGAGATAGACTCTGAGTCTGTTTTTAAGTTCTGACCACTGGTCATTGGCTAATAGATTTGTCCCCCCCACATCTATCCCCAGCACCTCATGAAATGGTCCATTAAGGCATACTGTTTGAGCTGTAGCAGTATAAAATGAAATCATAGGTGTTTAAAGTATTAAGGTATTTAACATTACTTCCCCATATTCCTTACTAAGCCCCCAAACTGCTCTCCATTAAGCTGCCATAATTTTCTTCAGCCCTCTGCAATGAAATGGTATTTATTGTCAAGGATCTCTCACACAAAGCACTCTGCTCTCACTTGTGTGCCTCATCTTTCTCTCTGCCTCCTCATATCCCATTCATAGACTTATTCTATTCTATTCAATTTGCTTAATTTCAAGAATCTTCTCCCACAAATGTGAGCCTAATTTCTACCACCACCACAGCTCTTATTAATACCAATGTTGAGGAGACACATTGGTGTATCTTAAATAAGCCTCGATATAATTGCCAGCTGTAGACAGCTGGGTGCCCCTGTAGCCTTGGGCACACACAGCTGTACACACTTGCCAGAATTCTTAGACTCTATTACTTGACTTCATAGATGATTGAGCCAGTTATCCAGGTAATCGAGGGAGAAATAGTAACAATTATTTGCAGTTAGCACTTTAAGTTTTACAAAATACTTTAATCTTATTTGATCCACATGATAATCCTCTTCCTAGCTGTATTATCCCCATTTTACAGATGAGGAAGAGAGGATTGTAGAGATAAAATCTGTTGCTCAGGAGCTAGTAGGTATTTGAGTAAGAATTCAAACCTAGTTCCTTAGTCTGGTGCTCTGGGGCATATGTGTCAAACTCAAAACTCCCGGGACATGTCAAACACAATAAATAAAAGCATAATACCATATATCTATCTATAGATATAGATAGATACATAATAGTGTTTTATCTATTGCATTAAACTTTATTGTGACTATTATAAATACCCAAATTAATTATAAAGGACATATGAGGAAGATAGTATCTGCATCTAGAGAAAGAACCGGTAAATAGATGTTTAAAATAATTTTACATACATATGTATACATGCGTATACCTATCTATATCTATAGATCTATCTGTATGTATGCATACAGCCATTTCTAGGGCAGGGGGAGGAGAAAAAAGGGAAAAATTACATAACAACTTTATTATATATTTAAAAGGAATGACAAGTTGTACATAAAAGATTTGCAGTTTCATGTGTAATCATTTTTTATTATACTGTTATGGAAATGCCTGTTTTTCCATAAATTAAAAAAAATATTGTGTTATACATAGACATAGATGAAGATATAAATATATAGAGATACATAGATATATATAGACATAGGTGTAGATATAGAGCTTCATAGATACAAATACATGTGTCTATGTATCTATGTCTACAGAGACATCTGTGTGTATGTGTATTATATATATATATATATTTATATATGAAAATTTGTGGTTTTCTAAGTCAATATGCAGCTTGCAGAGATCAATTTCTATTTGAGTTTTACACCATGCCCTAGAACATGCTGCCTCATTTGCCCAAGGTTCAAGTCCAAGAGATCTCCATGATGTTAGAGGGGATTTCAAATAGATATAAGCAATAGACTGAAAAAATAAGAGGGCAGAGTGATATTTAAGACTTTTGAAAAACTAAATAAAATAATCAGTGGTTTTCATCTTTATATTCAGCTGACCTGTTTTCTTCACTAAGGATCTGAAAAGCTAGCTCTGATCAGCGGTGGAGCCAAGATGATAAAGACAGGAACTCACCTGAGCTCTCCCCAAACCCCTCCAAATACCTTTAAAAATGACTCTAAACAAATTCTAAACCAGCAGAACTCACAAAAGGATAGAGTGAAACACATTTCTAGCTCAAGACAACCTGAAAGGATGACAGGAAAGGTCTGTTACACCAGGGTGAGAGAGGAGCGCAGGCCATGCCAGTGCAGACCAGGCCCCAGAAAACCTGGAGCAGGCCTCAGGGTGAATGAATCACTGGCAGCAGTGGTGGTTTTCAGACTCCTCAGACCACAGATGCCAAAGACAACTTAGAAAGTCAGTAGGAAAGCTCTGTAAGACCTGGGTAAGAGAGGAGCTCAGTCCAGCACAGCCCCGACCCCAGCAAAACAGGAGTAGGCCTTGGGAGTGACTGAATCAGCAGCGGCTATTTCCAGGGCTCTCAGCCCACAGATGGTAAAGGGATAGAACAACTGGTCAGAAGGAGATTACAGGGGTCTCTTTGCTGGCACTGAGGCAGGATTCTGTTGCTTTGCCCATACTTGGATCTGGGTGATAGTGCTGGGTGCCATTCCCGAAGCAAGGAGCACTAGCATACCAGAACTTACAGCAGAAGTGGAGAGAGGACCCTCCTCATAGTTCCAGGGCAGAAAAGAGTGCTTGTGGTGGCTCACAGACCAGAGTACAGGTCAGGAGACTAGTAAACACCTTGCCTTAGATCATGATACCTTGGAAGAACTGAAAACTTACAGGTTTCTAGAGGTATCTCTGAAAACAGCAGCACAAAACCCCTGAAGCTTGGGACAGTTTGTGCTCCACCCTGGAAGCAGAGCCCCACCTTAACAGAGAGTTAAAAAGTTAAGTAATAGGCTGGAAAATGAGCAAATAATGGGGGGGGGGGACCTCTTACTACAGAGTTTGGTGGCAAAGAAAACCAAAACACTCAGAAGAAGACAGCAAAGTCAAAGCTCCTACATCCAAAGCCTCCAAGAAAAATATGAATTGGTCTTAGGCCATGGAAAAGCTCAAAAATGATTTTGAAAATCAAGTAAGAGGAGTAGAAGAAAAATTGGGAAGAGAAATGAGAGTGATGCAAGAAAATCAGAAAAAAAAAACGAGTCAACAACTTGGTAAAGGAGACACAAAAAAAAAAAAACTATTGAAGAAAATAACACCTTAAAAATAGACTAATCCAAATGGTAAAGGAGGTCCAAAAAGTCAATGAGGAGAAGAATGCCTTAAAAAGCAGAATTGGCCAAATGGAAAAGTAGGTCCAAAAGCTCACTAAAGAAATTAATTCCTTAAAAATTAGAATGGAGCAAATGGAAACTAATGACTTTATGAGAAATCAAGAAATAAAACAAAACCAAAAGAATGAAAAAATAGAAGACAATGTGAAATATTTCATTGAAAAAATAACTGACCTGGAAAATAGATCCAGGAGAAATAATTTAAAAATTATTGGATTACCTGAAAGCCATGATCAGAAAAAGAAAAGAGCCTAGATACCATCTTTCAAGAAATTATCAAGGAAACCTTCCCTGATATTCTAGAACCAGAGGGTAAAATGGAAATTGAAAGGATCCACCAAACACCTCCTGAAAGAGATCCCCAAATGAAAACTCCAAGTAATATTACAGCCAAATTCTAGATTTCCCTAAGTCAAGGAGAAAATATTGCAATCAGTCAGAAAAAAAAATTCAAATGTCATGGGGCCACAATCAGGATAACACAAGATTTAGCAGCTTCTACAATAAAGGATCAGAGGACTTGGAATATGATATTCCAGAGGGCAAAGGAGCTAGGATTAAAACCAAGAATCACTTACCCAGCAAAACTGAGTATAATCTATGAGGGGGGAATATGAGATAGAGGAATTTCAAACATTCTTCAGAAAACACCAGAGCTAAATAGAAAATTTGACTTTCATATACAAGACTCAACAGAAGCATAGAAAGGTAAACAGGAAATAGAAATCATAAGGTACTTATAAAAGTTGAAATGTTTACATTCCTACATGGAAAGATGATATTTGTAACTCATAAGAACTTTCTCATCATTGGGGCAGTAAGATGGAATATGTATATAGACAGCGGGTACTGGTGTGAGTGGAATATTAAGGAATGATATTTAAAAAATAAAATTAAGGGGTGAGAGAGGAATGTACTGAGAGAAAGAGAAGGGGAAATGTAGAATGGAAGAAATCATCTCACACAAAAGAGGCAAGAAAAAAAACTTTTACAGTAGAGGGGAAGAAGGGGGAGGTGAGAGGGAATGAGTGAACCTTACTCTCTTCAGAATTGGCTTAAAGAGGAAATGACATACACATTCAATTGGGTATAGAAATCTATCTTGCCCTACAGGAAATTATGGGGGAAGGTGTTAAGAGATGGGGTGGGGCGATAGAAGGGAGGGCAGATTGGGGTAGGGAGTAGTCAGAAGCAAAACACTTTTGAGGAGGGACAGGATGAAAGGGGACAGAGAATAGAATAAACGGGGGGGATAGGATAGAGAGACATATAGTCTTTCACAATATGACTATTATGGAAGTGTTTTGCATGATTACACATATAATATATGTGTATATAATATATAATAATGTAGGCTATATATAATACATAATAAATAGGTCATATATACTATATAATAATATAGGTTATTATTAAATTGCTTGTTTTCTCATTGAAGGGGGTGAGGAGGGAGGAAGGGAGAGAATTCAGAACTCAAAGTTTTTTTGTTTTTGTTTTTGTTTTCTTTTCTATTAATTTATTTTGAATTATCAACAATCACTTCCATAAGTTTTTGAGTTTTAAATTTTTCTCCACCTCCCTCCCCAAGACGGCACACTATCTGATATAGGCTATACGTATACGTTCCTATTAAACATATTTTCCTATTAGTGATGTTGTAAGTAAGAATTAGAGCCTATAGGAGGAACCACCAGAAAGAGGAAACAAAACACAACAGAGGAAAAAAATAGCAAATAGTATGCTTTGATCTGCATTCAAATTCCATAGTTCTTTCTTCTTTGTGGATAGCATTTTCCATCATGAGGCTTTGGAGATGTCTTAGATCCTTGTCTTACTGGGAAGGGTTAAGTTTATCAATCTTAGTCATAACACAACATGGCTATTACTGTGTACAATGTTCTCCTGGTTCTACTCACTTCACTCAGCATCAGACCGTAAAAATCTTTCCAGTTTTTTTCTGAAGTTAGCCTGTTCATCATTTCTTATAGCACAACAGTATTCCATTACATTCATATACCACAACTTCTTCAGCCATTCCCCAATTCACACGCATCCTCTCAATTTCCAATTCTTTGCCACCACAAAAAAGAGCTGCTATAAATATTTTTGTACATGTGGATCCTTTTCCCATTTGTATGATCTCTCTAGGATATAGCCTAGAAATGCTATTGCTGGGTCAAAGGGTATGCACATTTTTATAGCCCTTTGGGCATAGTTCCAAATTGCTCTCCAAAATGGTTGGATCATTTCACAACTCCACCAACAACGCATTAGTGTTCCAATTTTCCCACATCTTCTCCAACATTTATCATTTTCCTGTTTTGTCATGTTGACCAATCTGACAGGTGGAACTCAAAGTTTTAAAAATGAGTGTTAAAACTGTTTTTACATGTAACTGGGGAAAATAAAATATTAAATAAAAATTTTAAAAAAACTGGCACTCCTCAGCCCAGAGATTCTAAGATCCTGCTAGAGAGTAATTCCTCCTTCCTAGTTCCATATGACTGAAAGTCAATAACGAGAGATGAGTGTAGATGATAAAAAAGTTTCATTAGCACCAGCTGAGTGGCTAAGTACTAGGTGGCTGGCAGCTATGGAAGAGAGTGAGACACATACTTACATAGGGTTTTACACAGCTTTAGGGCAGGCCAAAAGAAACCTATCAAGTGAGGCTGCTCTGCCACTTTCTTTATCTGGGAGGCTAATAGGGACAGGATATCAAGTAATTTGGGAGGAAGAGAATACTTAATTTTGGGATAAGCTAGGTGCTACTCAAGATCAAGTCTGTTCAGGTTAGACATAGTTACCTGTAGTTAATCTCTCATCAAATTAGCTACATTCAGACAGCTATGTGGTATAGTCTATAGAGTGCCTAGCCTAGAGTAAGACATTTACCAGCTTTGTGACCCTGAGCAAGTCACTTAATCTTGTTTACCTCATTTTCCTCATCTATAAAATATGCTGGAGAAGGAGATGGCCAAACCACTCCAGTATCTTTGCCAAGAAAACCCCATATGAGAGCACAAAGAGTTGGACACGCCTGAACCACAATTTCATCTGACTTTCAGGAAGTCTGAGTTGGACTTGAGGTCTAAAATAGTGAAGGCCTCCCTTTGAGATGAAGTCAGACTGAGAATCTGTCTTTATTTATAAAGTCCTACAGGTTATATCCCTTTGATCTCTAATATTACTTTTAAATGTTGGAAAGGGCAGAAAAGATGGTTCTCCTCAACTCACAGCATACAGATTTTGTCCCTTTCCTCCACATGTTAAAGATAACAAATATATAGACAGCCAAGAAATCCTTTGGCACTGCACACACCCACACTGGTGGGTGGCAATCCCATGGCTTGGTACCATCCTAATTTCTTCATTATTCTTTCAAGTACATTATTTAGTTTTATAGAGGGAAGTTTTCCAGAAGAAAGCCTTCAGATCAGCTATCAATGACTCATTCCTGGTCATAGTCACACAGAAAAGAAAGCC
Source organism: Vombatus ursinus (assembly GCF_900497805.2). Taxonomy (NCBI): domain Eukaryota; kingdom Metazoa; phylum Chordata; class Mammalia; order Diprotodontia; family Vombatidae; genus Vombatus; species Vombatus ursinus. The sequence goes on from NW_020954599.1 coordinate 35,092,457, forward strand.
TATGTAAAAGACAGATTAAAAACTAGCTGAATATCAGACTTCCACATGTTTAAAAATTAATGATACGATGGTGAACAATCTATGTGCTAGATTTCCGAAACAATTTCTAGGTAGACTTGCCCTAATTCATTACATTTTTGCAGTCTAAAGGGTGGGTCTATATGCCACACAATGACTGGTCAATTCAAACAAGTCAAATAAACTAGCAGCCTGATTTTTTTCTATGCTAAAATGGCTTAGAGTTTGATTCATTTGATAGAATCAATTTATTTTTTGGGCACTTTTCTGACTCTGTCAAGTTCTCATTTATACACACATACACACACATACACACATGTTTACATACACATATATATATATATATGTGTATGTGTATATATAGTATACACTCATACACACACACAAATATATGTATGTATGCATGTATACACACACATTGAAAATTAGAAGGCGTGCATGTTTAGAAGATAATTGAGGGGACAATAAAGTCTTCCTTGTATCTAAATATGTGTTTTGAGACAAAGTTAGAATCGAGGTGAGTTTTGAAAAAGAAAAAGTTCTCCACTTCACAGATATGTAATATAATTGTTTTTGGCATATGGAACAGAAGGATTGTAGGCAGCAGTGGGGGAGTGCTATGCCTGGCACTTTAGAGATAGACAGTTATTCACAACAATCACATAAGAATCTGGAAAGGAATTTGATGAAATAGAATCACTGTTACTAGTGAGCAATATTCACGAGGACATTTTGGTTTTCATAGCTTCTCACATCTGTGCTATCTTAGTAGGAGTATTGGGCTAGGACTAATAGGCCTACACATCAAAGATATCAGAGAAAAAGGAAAGGAACCAATATGCACAAATGTATTTATAGCAGCCCTTTTGTGATGGAAAATAACTTGAAAAATAAGAGGTAGCCATCAATTGGAGAATGGCTGAATAAATTAAGTCATAAGAATATAATGGAAAATTATTGTGCCAAAGGAAATGACCAAAGGAGTGGTTTCAGAGAAACCTGTGAAGACTTGTGAAAGCTGATATAGAATGAAGTAAATAGAATCAAGAAAACATTTTATACAGTAACAACAACATTATAAAGAAAAATAGATTTGAAAAACTTTAGAATTGTAATCAATGCAATGACTAGTTGTCATTTATATAGCATTTCTTATGTGCTAGCCACACCTGGTAATAAATGCTCTTTACAATTATTATCTCATTTGATCCTCACAACAATCCTAAGAAATAAGTGCTATTATTATCATCCCCATTTTATAAAAAAAATGACTGAGGCAAACAGTTTCAATGACTTGCCCAGGGTCATACAACTATTAACTGTCTGAGACTGGCAAGATTAAACCCATGCCTTGTTAAAAGAATAAGAAGATCTCTAGAGCTTTGGGCATGTCCTAGATATACCTTCACTGACTCTTCAGTCCAGCCAAATAAGCCTTAGTGCTATTCTTTATATCCAACATTCCATCTTGGAAGCTCCGTTTGCAAGGCATAAATGCCCTCCTCTTTTCTGGCCCTTGGAATCTCATGATTCCTTCAAAGCTAAGCCCAAATTACATCCTACATATGAGCCCTTTCTTGATTCCTTCCTGCTATTGGTACATGCAAATTCAACCTCATACACTACCTGTGTGATTTTGGGCAAATCACTTAACCTGTTTGCCTCACTTTCCTCATCTGTAAAATGGGGTGATACTGGTGCCTACCTCTCAGCATTGTAGTGAGGATCAAATGAGATGTTTGTAAAAACTTACACAGTGCCTCGCACAAAGTAGGTGCTAGATAAATTATAATCAATCATCTTGAAAATTATTTTGAAGGTATTTTGCATACATACATGTTTAATTTGATTATATGCATAAATATTTTTATTCCAATAAAATTCAAGGTCCTCAAGTTTAGAGATTATTTCATTTTTGTCATTGTATCAGCAACACCTAGCACTGACTGAGTGATTACCATATTTAGGAAGGGATATACGCAGACAAGAATCACATAGTATGGGTATTGATAGACTATGTGTTCTGTATAGTCAGATGAAGAATGCATATATATGAACTGGCAAACCAATCCTAGGAGCGAAATATTGAGAAAACTTTCCATTTTTGTTTGGATGTGCTAACTCTGACTCACGTCACATTTTGTCCTTCTGTCTAAGGATAAAACTACTATTTACCAGAATAAACACATTTTAAAATCTATCTTAAATTATTACAGTATGATAAATAAGACAGCGAATTCAATCAGTGTTATTTCCCTTGACATACATGTATAAATTCCCTTGGCAAGTAGGTGAGTTGCCTATAGGATGACTTAGCCTACATGAAAATAATCGAATATTTTATAAGGGTCCCAGTTTCATCTCAGTTAAGAAGGAGCACGAATGTTGCTTTAAACTGATCCTATTAAAAAAAAAAAGAAAAAAAGAAAAAGGAGTCACATTATTCTCCTGTGACTTTCCCAAGCACAATTTGCCACAGTTTCCTGGATGAACAAGATTCATTGCACTTTAGCCAACAGAATTATTTTTTAAATTGGATTTGCATAATCCTCTCCTTGTTGTCATTAACAACCTCCACTGGCAGGCAAAGTGTCTACACTATCCTGTTTTCTTAGTATTGTCTTTTATTAGTCAAAACCAGAAGTTTCCTGGCAAGTTCGCATTCAATTAAAACAGGGGAAGAAAACACATTTTTTGGGGAAAGGAATGCTTTCTTTTTCAATTATGTATGAAAAATTGTCTATACCTAAATTCTCACACTAGTATAATGGATTGAAAAAAATAACTTTTACTCAAAAAGTTAATGTGGGGTTCTTTGTATCACTACTGATGTAAACAAACCTGATATATGAATTCCTGGATTTACCCAAAGATTAATGAATTTGTAAGAAAAAAACTTAAAAAATTATTAAGCATTTAGTATATGCCAAGCACTAGAGATAAAAATAGGAAAGGACAATTCCTTTTCCTCAGGAACTCACATTCTGTTGAAGGTAAGCAACATATTACAAAACAAAAACAAAAAATCAGTTGTAGGGTGAATGGACAAATTGAAAGTCAAGATGAAGTTGCCATTTGCTTTACAAAAATCTTCATTTTTATATTAGGATTTGTCACAGGATTTCTTTTAATAGCATAAATATTTTTTGTTTTGTTTTGTTTTGCATTGAAAACTCTTTATAATGGGGCCCTTTCCTAGCTTTCATGTGTTCTCAGATTTTACTCCCTTCTGTTCTCTTTATTATATAGCCATACTTGCATGTTTCCTGATGCTCACACCAGCAATTCTATCTCCCATATTTATCCCTTCTCACTGATTATCTCACACACCTAGAATCCTCTCCTCATCTCACTTTTTAGATTTCCTGGCTGCATTCAAAACTCAGCTCAAAGGCTTCCTTCTGTAGGACCATACCAGGTCACCCAGCTGCTTGAGTCATGCCCTCCTAAGTAACCTTCCATCTACTCTGTGTTGAGTGTACGTACTTATTCGTACACATATCGTCTTCCCCATTACAATGTATACTCTTTGAAGGCAGGGACTGACATTTGTTGTTCTTTGTATGCCCAGGACTTAACACAATGCCTGGCACATGGTAAGCACTTAATAAGTAATTCCTGGAGATTGATTTACTTTGGTATGGATGCTGTATCCACTAATGTAAGTAGAAATCCTCTACCCTTTAATTACCAGCATTTCCCATTTGGAATGGCTGTATTTCTTACCCAGTTGCCAACTTTCTGGCAATGAGCCTCTTCCAGTTTGGCTACACAATCCTCCTCAAATAATAAACAAGAATAACAACAACAACTAGCATTTATATAAAACTTTCACGTGTGCGAAACATTTTAGAAATATTATCTCATTTTATCCTTACAATAACCCTGGGAGGTAGATACAATTATTATATCCCATTTTACAGATGAGAAAACTGAGGCAGACAGAGGTTAGGTGACTCACTCAGAAATACAGAACTATCTGGGACAGGATTTGAATTTGAGTGTTCCTGATTCTAGGTCCAGCTCTCTATCCACTGCAACCACTAGCTTCCTTATTAGTTCCATACTCAAGGCCTTTCTAACTTGCTTAGACCAGCTCAAACTTCTAGTACACAGTCCTAGCCTCCGAAGACTCAGAGTTTCCTAAATGCCTTAAGGGGGTATTTGAGGGGAGATTCATCAAACAATAACTAATTTACAAAAATGTCATGTATACCCAGTTTGGTAGAAAAACATACTTTCATTAAGTGAGTTATTCCTGTGAACATGTTTTGCTTTGATTTTCTAATATGTGACTGAAGTGTCAAAGTTTACATATGAAAATCCATAGCAAGTTGGGATGTTATGTAAACCCCTTACTTTCACTAATGTTGATGGGAAGGAGTTGCCTACCTATATTTTCAATGTTTATTTACCATGCTACACTTTACTTAACTAAGATATGCTCTTTTTTTTGAGATTAGTACAATTTGTACTCCAGAAATAATATGCATATTATATATACTCGAAAGTGTTTTAATTCAGCATAAAATTAAGTTAAAAGCAAACTGTACCACACTGTAATCAGGGTCAAACAAAGTATAACAAGAAAAGCAGACAATGAGGAAACTTTCTTTGAAAGATGTAGTAATGATTCTATCAGAAAATACATCGAAAACAAGTTGCAAGGTAGGAAATATTGAATTTATAATGTAAGACATCCATTCTTTAAAAGCTGGCCTCTCAGAGATCCTTCTCTAAAGAAAGCATGTCAGCATTTTCCATTGGGACTTTTATTACCTAGACATAACTAATTCAAATCAACTCAAAGTAGATGGAATAAATAAAGTGAATTTAAAGCAACAGAATAAACAAAATTCTGCTGGATTATAAAGTGCCTCTACCCATTCCACCCTCATTTCAGTTTGAACAATTTTCTCCGAAGAAAAATAACTGTCTCTTGCTGCTAAACACATGGTCTAGATAGAAAGTCAAGCATTTATTAAATGTCTATTATGTCCCTGGCATTATGGTGAGTTCTGGGGATACAAAGACAAAAATTTCTGTCCTCAAGAAGTTTACATTCTACTTGAATATCACTGAGAAAGCTGTTTGTTGGTCAGCTGTGGAAATTAACTCCATTTTATAGTCACACTTTTTTTTGGGTGTTATTTGTTTGCTTTTTTGCCTTTATATCCCAGCTACTGGTGCTGTGTCAGGCAGATAGTAGGTATGTAGTAAATGCTAATTTATTGACAACTGGGGCAGCTAAGTGACTGGCCCTGGAGTCAGTAGGATCTGAGTTCAAATCCAACCTCAGACCCATACTAGCTGTGTGATCCTGGCCAAGTCACTTAATCCTGTTTGCCTCATTTCCTCATCTGTAAAATAAGTTGGAGAGGGAAATGGCAAGCCACTCCAGCATCTTTGCCAAGAAAACTCCAAATGAGGTCATGAAGAGTCGAATACAACTGAAAAAAGACTGAACAATTTACTGATACCTTCCATATGTTTGAAAGATATAATATATGCCTAATATTCCATATTTTCAATTTGCACCTGTCCTCCATTTACCATTCAAACACATTCATATTTAACTCCCTCATCATCTTAGGAGGTTTTCTTCACAGTAAAACTTTGCAGACAAAATTAATAAAAATGATAACTATGACAAAATATTAAGACAATGGAAATGGTTAACATAAAACATTTCCATCGTAACATATATAAACGCCACTTCTGTCCATTGAACTCATTTCCAAGTGTTTCACATCACAAAATGGGAACTGATACATAAAAAAGATTCGCTCTGTATTCAACACAAAGCAGATTTAGTGACTGTCACAATTTTGAAAGGGCATTCTACTCACTCTTCGGTTAGATAATAGTTCGATGAAATAACCTTAACTCAAGAGCTGCTGTTCCATAAGGTTTAATTCAGGCTAGTGTATCAGAACAAGTAATGAGCATGGGGGTTAACTAGGAATACTCCTGAGGAGGATTTAAGGAGGCTAAGTCTTCATTATCATCAAATAACATTTATAGAGTGGCCATTGACTGCCCAACAATACCCCATACTATCATAGAGAGGATTCATTTCAAAATAAAACTAAGAAGCATAAATACAATTTAAGGAAATTAGATACCCATACATTTTTAATTCACTGCTTTCTATAACTTGGTGGATAATTACTTCTTACAAAAATAGAGAAATCTGGTAATATTTTTTTTAAATTGTGTATGAACTATTTCAAAACACTAGTGGATTGTATACATCCAGAATATCTTTGACATCCTTGTATAGTCAGTCTATATGTAGCAGCTATGGAATAAGTAAGGAAATAAGCATTTGTGAAGTATATACAATGTGTGCCAGGTACCGTGCTATGTGACTCACAAACATAATTCTATTTTATCCTAAACACGACCCTGCAAGGTAGGTGCTATTGTTATCACCAACTTACAGCTGAAGAAACTGAAGCAGACAGATGTTCGTTCCCAAGATCACACAACTGGTAAGTGTCTGAAGCTATATTCGAAATTAGGGATTCTGACTCCAGACTGAGAGCTCTATCCTCTATGCCATGTTTTCCCCATACTAGATAGCTAGTAGGTAGAAGAGCACTTAAGGTGTCGCCACGAATAGAGTGCTGGATCTAGAGTCAGAAAGATCTGAGTTGAAATCTGGTCTCACACACTTATTAAGAGTATGACTCTAGCGAGTCAACTAACCCGCTTGTCTTGGTTTCCTCATCTGTAAAATGGGGATAACAGAATCTACCTCTCAGGACTGTTGTGATCATCCAATGAGATACTATTTCTATAGAGTTTTGCAAATCACAAAGGGGTATATAAAGGTTTGCTATTGTTGCTGCTGCTGCTGCTGCTGCGCTCTTACTCCTACTCCCCCTCTCCTTACTTTGGCTATGACTATTACTAGTGACAGTCTGTATTGTGAACTAGTGGAAAGAATACTGAATTTGGAATGAGAAGGACTGAATTCAAGCTTTGGCTTTACTATGATATTTGAAAGTCACTTAATCCCTTTGAGACTCAATATCATCATCTGTAAAATAGGAATGATAATACTTTTGCTACTCTTTACAAGGTTGTTGTGAGGACAAACCTTAAACCTTAAAAGGCTCTATAAATGTGAATTATTATCACTGAAGAGAATTCTGGACAGAGACTTATGGCATGAATTACTCATTTGATTATTCACACTGATCCAATTATTCAGTTAATTGCCAAGCCTCCACTTAAGATTGTGTTGTGTAGAGCTACCTAGTTACTAATCTTAGAGTTTAGCACAACTGAATAGTCTGTTAAGGAAGTACACACACACACACACACACACACACACACACACATATCCTGTCCTCTGATTTCTATCACCATGCTTTACCATGCACCACTCTAGGCTTCTTTAAAAATTTACTAACATGTATGACATACTGAAGAAGTTACCAAAACATCAATGATGTATTAAAACAGAAGTACAGATTTAGAAAGCAGTGGGGGTTATGTAAAAACTTTGTGTTTTTTTATTTTAAATATTATGGTTTTCTATATTCTTCATTTTAATGACAATGATTAGTGTGTCAACACATCTAGAAATAGCATCATGATCTTTTGTCTTAGAGGTGGGTTTCTTAACCTAGGTTTCCAGGGGGTCTTTGTACTTGGATTAGAAAAAAATATATTTTCACTGATCTCTAACTGAAATTAACCTTTGCTTCTATATCAAAGGGAACTATGAAACAAAAAAGGTCAAGAATCCCAAAGTGATAATGTTGCCTTCTGGACAGAGAAGAAAACTTTGAGTTAGGGTGAAGTGAGTTCAAAGACTGCCTGTGATATATACTGGTTCTCTGAGTCCTTGAAAAGTCACTTAATCTTTTAGTAACTCAAATAACTATTTAAGACTATAGATTGTACCATAGTTATTGTTATGTATTGATGGTCCTCTTCTCACTGAATATTCCTTAAACTAATCAAATAACAAGTCTAAGAAACAAAACACAACTCCTTAACCCCCTCTCCCAAAATATAAACAAACATATTTCATGCTATCTTGAATCATCCTTCTTAATCTAGAAATAAAAATTTTAGGGTTCCCTTTTAAAGGAAATCATGTTTTGTCTTGCATAGTGCCTACAAATTGTTGGCACTTAATAAATATTCAATAAACATTTTAAAAAATTTACATAGAAACCCCAACATTGCCTTCATTACCAATATCAGCAAATATGATTGAACTCTTACTATTTGCTACTACTATTACAGAGACTAATGAAATTAAGGGTATGCCCTGCCTTTTATTACCTTCATTATGAAATTCCAGAAACTATGTTAGGCACTAGAGATACAAAAATGAGAGACTACAAAGAATAAAACCATCACTCCTTGAAAAGAGTTTACATTCTAGCTGGGAAATAGTGTGTCATGTCAAGAAGAGAGCGATGTTTGGTTAGAGGGAAGAAAGAGTACAGGAAGTAGAGTAATATCCAATGACTCTGGCAAGACAGGGTGTGGACTAGTTGTAAGATTTTAAAAGCTTAACAGAAGAGTTTATATTGTATTTTAGAAGCAATAGGAAGGCATGTGGGTGAGTAGGCAAGTCACATGGTCATATCAGTGTTTGAGGAAAAAGATTGAAGAAACACGTTATCCATTACAGAGACATGACAAATTTATGGTGCAATCACACACACACACACACACACACACATTTATATACAAACATTGAAGGAATTTGTTTTGCTTCACTATGCATGTTTGTTACAAGAAATTTCTTTTTTCGGGGGGGGTGGAATGGGGGTTAAGTAATTTGTCTATAGTCACACAGCTAGTAAGTGTTATGTATCTGAGGCCAGATTTGAACTCAGGTCCTCCTGAATCCAGGGCCAGTGCTCTATCCACTGCACCACCTAGCTGCCCCCAAGAAATTTCTTTTTATTTCAGTTTTTTCCCCAATGGGGCAAGGAGTGTGAGGGAGAGACAATAGATTTTTTTAACTTAAAAATGGAGTGGGAATGGGGTACTATAGATATGAACTGTTGAAAGCAATTTTATTATTATTATTAATTATTATTATTATTATTATTCAAAGAAGGAATAAAATTTTAGGCCTAAAAAAAAAACTAAGAGATCATCTACTCTTATTGCCCATACACCAAAGGAACCAAACCAGAAAGAGGAAATCCTTTGACTTATGATTATAAAACTAATTAGTAGCATAGTTTCATCTCCAAGCTCTGCTCTTCTCTGTACTCCACATCATCTCTCTTCCTCTATAGCAGTCTTGTCTACATCATACCCTGAAAACTGTAATAGGTCAATGGTCCTATGTTCTATCAATCTGGAAATATGTTGGAAGGAATTGCAACAATTGAGATTATACCTCATGGATTATTAGCCTTATTCAACTATTTTACTTTGTAAAATAGTTAAAATAACTATAACATAAAATTATGTATTATATGATACATACATATAATATAAAATATTATATAAAACTATTATGTAAAATAGTAAAAAAATGACTATCACTACTTCATATATTCACAGCCTCCATGCCCAGTCAGACTTGCTCTCAGGAAGTAGGGACATTCTGTATGTGTTAATAATGTAAAAACAAAACAGATCAATACAATTTTAAAAGAGATGACTCTGGCAGTAATGTGGAGAATGGACTGAAGTAGAGAAAAACTTGGGCTGGAAGACCAGTTAGGGGACTATAGTACTATTCTTGGCAAAGAGATGATTAAGGCTAGAACTCGAAGGTGGTAACTGTGTGAGAAAAGTAAAATGAAGATATTAATAAAAGAAGAAACAACAATTTGGCAACAGAACGGATAGTTGAGATAAGGAAGAGTGGGGAGTCAAGGATAAAGCCCAGATTACAAACCTGAGACACTAGAAAATGGTTTGGCTATGGACAGAAACAGGGGAAATAGTAGAGAAAGAACAAGTTGATAGGAATGGGTTGAATTTCAGAGAAGAGAAATCATTGAAGGTACAATCTGTTCATGAAAAGTGAAGGAATGAGATTAAGTTCATGCATCGAAAAGTTAGGCAAGGATACTGGAGGAAAAGAGGAGAGTGAGGGGTCATGTTTTGGAGGATTTTAGATGAAGAAAACAGTAGAGTCAAGAGAGTTCATGTTGAATGGCCTCAATTTTTTCATCAAGTAAGAAGAAAGGTCCTCAGTTAAGGTTGGGATGGGGAGAGGAAGAGAACAGCAGGTGGGAGGGTAGAGGATTCAAATAGCTTTTGTGGGCAGTAAGATTGTAAAATATAGAATTAATTAGGGCAAAATAACATCCTATATATTAATATCTGAGACCTGGACAACTCAAATTACATATATAAAACACAAGCTTTTTGACAAAAATTAAACATTCTATATCATCCCAAAGATATTTCAGGGTATCCTTGATAAGAGATTTTTATTTTTAATTTGTGTAGTAATAGTAAAAGCAGCAATTATCTCAGAAGGACATGAGCATGTTAGATTGGGCCCTTTTGGCAACCTCATGGGAAGATATAGATAGGAAGTACACAAGAAGGACAGGCATGGATGATGTATGATCTGAATTGCTACAATTCCTTCCAACATATTTCTAGGCTGATAGAACATAGGGCCATTGACCTGTTACAGTATTCAGAGTATGATGAAGACAATATTGCCATAGAGGAAGAGGGCTGATGTAAAGCATAGAGAAGAGCAGAGCTTGGAGATGAAACTCTGCTACTAATTAGTCTTATAATCCTAAATCAAATGATTTCCCCTTTCTGGTTTGGTTCATTTGGTGTATGGGTGATAAAAGTAGATGATCTCTTAAGATTTTTTTCAAGCCTTAAATTTTATTCCTTCTTTGGAAGCACTAAAAATGCTAAAAATCTAACAATATCCCTCCAGCATCTGAAGATACTGTTATTGACCCACAAAAGAGAAATAAACATATATGAAAGGACGACATTATATAACCTCTGGAACTAAATTTATCACTTAAAGGAAAAAAAAACCATTAAATGTAAGCCTATTTTCTCATTTGAATACAAATAGGTCCTGATTGGTATGAATAATAAATTTTCTGAAGTGGACACATTATTTGAGTTCACGCTATATATTTCCTTTAGACTGGGACCAGTTGCTATATCTTATACCATTTTTACTTTAAGTAGTGTGAATTCACATACAGTCAACCAGTTCAGTAGATTTATTATTTATAGATGCACAAAAGGTTCTGAATCAGGTCATTTTAGTCACTTACATTCTTTCCTGACAAATGGTAGAGACAGATATTTTATGAGAGAGAATGATACTGATCTCAACAGGTTAACCAGACTGTACCCCTAATTATTGCCAATTTCCATAAAGAACATATGTCAGAGAGTCCTGTCAATTTACAATAATAGCAAAAAGAATAACTATGAGGAATATCATTGAATCACTAAATCACTGGTATCTGACATAATTGCCAATTTATAACAAATCATTTTGTAGGAAATATCTTCCTATTTACAGCAGAAGATATGTTGATGACCATCTTTACATAATATGAGAGAAGTGATCATTAAGAAAGCTTCATTTAGTTGGACTCCCATTAAGTAAGTGTTCTATCCTTTCATCACTTTCTAATTTTCAACATTTACTTTCATAAAGAACATTACCCACACATGTTAGAAGATCATTTTCTATAAATTATGTACAACATGGATAGTAGTGTATAATACCACTACTTAAATAAATATGTATTATTTATAGTGTCACAGGTGAAGTACTGAAAGAAATGATCTGGGCTGCCAAGAATCCTATTTCGAAAATAACTTGTCCAGAATGCTGAACATGTACAATACTGCCTTTTTTCTGCTGTTAAGATTTTTTTTAGTAATAAATGTATGTTCTAATAAAATATTTCAAATAAACACTGCATTATTAATGCACCTTGTACTTGCCCTAGGGCAGCTGAGGCATAAATGCTTCATTTAAATTCTGTGCTCTTCTTCTACTACAGACAGTGCTGCTAATACTTCTCTGTGTTGAGACTCCCTAGAACTTGACAGTTTCCATTTCCACCTTAGTGCTGTGAGCTAAAGCAGTATCCACAGTACTTAAGTCTCTAAAACCAACCATGATCTTTTTTCCCCCTTCTTTTGTACTATTGCTCAGTAACTGGAGCTAAACTGAATATATTCAATTGGCTGTATTTGCTCAAGAAAATATATTGTGATGAGTTTCTCTCTAATAACATTACATTCTTTACAATTTTGTTCTTTTCATTGTGGTAAAAAATAATCAATTTAAAATGGAGATAAATTATGGGGTCCTTGAATTACATTATAGATCCAAAATCAAGAGAATTAATATACTCAAATTACTATGTACTTAGGATATTAATAACCTAGAATTATCAAAGAAGAAACCTTAGGAACAACCTGGTTACTCCTGGTGATTTTTTTTTTACCACAATAGAACTAAAGGGCTAAACCATTTTTTCCCTTTCCATTTTTCAAATTCATATATGTTCCATTATTGCCATTAAATATCACCTAGTGGTTAATTAAAAATTATGAAATGGTATTCACTTAAAAATATTGATCAATACTTGCAATCAATTTGGTCTGGACCTAGAAAAGAGATGGACTTCTAGAAGTATTATTACAAAACTGCTTTTCATGTGGGCAACATTTTCTTGGTTAAATGTAGAGACAATGTGGCAGAGAAAATGGAGGAGTTTGAAATCAGTGTTTAAGGTCTTTCTCTGACACTGATCAGATAATTGACCATGGGCAAATTATCTAATTTTGCCATGCTGCAGGCAACTCTAGAAGATTATAAATTATAATCAATCTGCATTGGAGAAGAGAGTTTCCACACTGGGAAGTTCTTTACAGCAAGGAAATGATAGGTTTGAATGGAAAATGTACACGTTGCATTTGGGGGGGGGGGATATCATAGCCAAACGTAAAAATCCTAAATTGACCCAGACCTTTATTGATTATTTGATATCACATATTAAAACATAATTTAATTGTTCCAGTCAAAACTTTCTATCAAATTAACCAGCTAGATTATTTTTATGGAAGCATGAATCTCAGAGACTGCTTTCTTAAATCATAAACTTTGAGAACTGGAAGGTATCTTGGTGGGCCATCTAGTTCAGCTCATATCCAAGAATAATCACTATTCTATGGCAAGTAGTCATGCAAGATCTGCTTGAAAACCACCAATGAGCAGAAATCCACTACCTCTTAAGGTGCCAGTTTCCCTTTGGGACAACACTCAGAATTTTTTTTTTCTGATGTGAAGTTTAAATTTACTTATTTCAACTGGTTGCTGCCATTTATAAGAATAATCCATCCATTATATCTAGTTTTACCGAATGGTAGATATTTAAGCATTTCAATAAAGCTTTAATCTTCTCAAACAGGGCTAAATTTATTGAACATATTGCATGTAAGTGTTTATGATTTTGTATTACCCTAAACCAAAAGAAATTTGGTGTTCAGTGGGATTAACTGCCATTTCTATATTACTCTGGGTCAGGGAAGTGAGTAATAGTAAGACTGAGTAGATTCCCTTCCAATTTTTCTAATGAGGATATCTCTTTTAGTGCCTCACACTGACTCTTACCTCACTATGGGATCATGGGCAGGTCATTTTCTTTCTCTGGGTCTCAGTTTTGCCATCTGCCAAATATGATCTATAAGATTCCTTCAACTACCATTCTCTGACTCTTTGACAGTCCTAAGAGTATATAGATTCATTATTTCTCCTCCCAGAATAACTTATCTGCTTTTTCTTTGGAGTCCAACTCCTTTGGGAGAAAATAACATTGACTCTATAACAGGGCTGAACTTCCCTTTCTCAAGGAACTGCTCTCTACTAATCCCAAAATCAGTAAGGCATCCAATAGCCCCACAACGTAAGTTTTTCAAGCTTTGGGTGAGAACAGCTTAGCCTCTTAAAATTCTTAGAGGAAGAAATGCTAGTTACTTTCCTCTATTACAAGATTAAATTGTGTTTTTGGTAGCACCTAAGGCACTTTGAAATTCCACAAAGTCAGTCTGGGGAGAATGAAGTTCAGAGAGCAGAACTCTATTTAAACAGGGTTATTCATCTTTAAAAAAGAGTGAATAAATCCTTGTTTATGATATGATATTAGGGACCAATTAGCAAATATCACCTTAATACTTTCTGTGCTCAATATTCTCCTTGGCACTAGAAGGATATAAATAATACCCTCACAGAACTTGAAATACCAAAAGGGAGACAAAACCTACACACAGAACCTTGTAATAAACTGAGATGACATTAATCCAGATCAGTGTGAGCTACATCAATAATAAAAACATATTGAAGAAGATGGACTTGAACTGGATATTGAAAGTCATGCTTCGGATAAATAAAAGAAGAGAGGGCATTGTGAGACCAGAGAGACATCATTACAAAAAGGATATGGAGTCTGGACAGCTGAACTAATTGAAATATAAAATTCATTTAAGAGTACTGAGTAAAGAAAAAAAATAAGAATTATATAGGTTTACAAAAGATTTTGGAAACCATATGGAAAAGAGGAGTTACTGAACAAAGATATAAGAAGAGACCAGAAACGTTTTAGGATAACTAGTCTAATGAGGGTTGAATTTGAAGTGAGGAGAAATTAGAAGCAGCAAGAAAGTTGTTAGTAAAAGACAAAGGTGAAGTCAAGAGGGGCTGAACAAAAATGGTGGTAGCCTCATGGAAAAAGGATAAAATCTGAGGGACATTTTGAAAAGACCGACAAGAGGCTCCCTATACTGCCTCAAACAATATATTAGAGATGAGAGAGGATAGAGTCAAAAATAATTGCATATTTTCTCATATCAGGAATTAGAATGATAAATTGCTAATAGAAATTAAGTAGTTGGAAAGTAGGAAAATTGGAGAAAGGAAGAAGAGTCCATTTTTGCATATATTTATTTGATTATAGTGTATCTGTAAATATTTAGATTTACTGAAAAAAATGATGAGATGTCAAGTTCCTAGATGCAAATTTTAGAGGATCATAGATTTATAAGTAGAAAGGGACTTAGAAGACACACCATTCAACCTTTTCATTTTATAAATGAGAAAAATGAGGCACTGTGAGTTTAAGTGACTTGCTTAGCATCACAGAACTAGTGTCTCAGTTAGAATTTGAACCCAAGTCTTCCTGACTTCAGTTCCAGTTACCTCTCAACTATGTCATGTTGCTGCTTCACCGACCAATATGGCATAAGTGATGAAAAAACACTTGATTGGATGGGTTTAGATTTAGAAGAGCAAATCTCCAAGGAAAGAGCCTTTGAGAAACCCAAAGGCAAGATAGTAATCAAAAGAAAGCAAAGGAGACTAAAGGGCAGACATGGAGGTAGTAGAATAAGGAAATTACTATGTCACAGGAGAGGAGAGGATGTGCCAGTTGAGGAAGATGATGCCTGTCAGTAGGCCAGTGAAATTGATGAGAAGTTCATTGGTGATCTTTAAGACGCTAGTTTGAGGATAGCAGTGAATGTAAAAAGCAGATTACAGAGGGTTAAAGAGGGAATGGGTGAATAGTAAATGAATGGATATGCATCTTGTATTTAAGAACATTGATCAAAAAAGTGATGGGAGAGTAGAAAGGTAAAGTGAAGATAGGAGTGACTTAAATTTGATTATAGATTGAAGGCAATTAAACTATGGGGGAGAGAGATGTAGCAAATGTGACACTAAAAGAAAAGAACCAAAATAAAATCAGAAGGGAAAAGTTCAATTGTGATGTGTATAATAGGACATCATAAAAGCCAAGCATAGGTTAATTTCTGGCACTGGACTAATCCAGTCTACGCCATGAATATACTGAAAGATTCTGATCTCCTTCATGGAAGTTTGAAGTGAAACTAATGCTTATACCTAGTCAAGGACCTGGAATTTGGAGGTTAGTTTCTACACTCAGTATATCTGTCATATTCTTGAATAGAGTTACACCAGCAGAAGCTGGTTAGTTTAGCCAGTCACAAATTTTTCAAACTTAGTAAGCAAAAAATCCAATAGTCATTCCTATAAATTAAAAAGTAATCAAATATACTTGTCTAAGAAAACTGTAAATTCAACTAAAAAAAAAACCATGAGAGGCTGATTGTCATAATGAATACAGGAACACTGTTGGAGTCAGGAAAACGTGGAAAACAAGTACTTCCTCCTAATTGTACTACCACGGGAGATTTGGTTTATCTATCAGTGCCCCAGACTCTTAATTCTCAAAGACTCTTAAGTTGTAGACATCTCCAAATTACTGATAAACTACTAATCTGGACTGTTGTAGGGGGTTCTGCACCAGGAATTTCACACAATGATGGAATTATAGGTCTGAACTAATTTTTATCTGTCTCCTCTCTTTCTTCAACCTTTCTCTTCTTCTTCTTCCTCTCTTTTACCCTCTTTCCCTCCCAAACAATGTAGTAGTTAAACTTCAAGGACCCGTCTAAATGTTCATGATTTTTTGACCAATTCAATGTCAATAGTGTCTTGGTAGTTGTGGGGTATTAGAATCCTTTTCATTGCTCATTCATTCAAGAATATTTTTTAAGCAGTTATTATGTGAAAGGCACTGTGCTAGGCCCTTTATGTGTTAATACAAAACAGGAGAAAAAGGAAGAAGAATACCATTAAAAAAAGCAACTCCCAATGAATTGAGTAGAATGAATATGTAAAACCCTTAATGGAAATGAACATAAAGAACCTAATTGTTTATTATTCTACCACTTCCCCTTTTATTATGTAACCGACATGAGACATACATGGTTCATTTGTTCTTCATTTTCATTAACACTAAAATTATTTAGTACAAAGCATGCATTAAAATCTTAACACACTGCCCTAGTGAGAGAATTGGATCTTTGGTGTATGGCCCAGGCTCAGGCTGAGGTCAAGAAGAAAAGTCCCACACTCAGATTCCTAGGCTGACAATATCCCACAGGGAGGAAAAGAAAATGAATTAATGCTTGGTGAAATGTTGTACGTATAAGCAATGAATGACCACAATCAATACAAAATACATATTTGTTAATGACAGTAATGAGTTCATTCACATTTACGTGTTTACTTTATGCTAAAGGCACAGATACCCTAGTGTTTCCAGATGATCAAGATGGACAAATTAGCCAATTATTACTGTCATGGAAACTCAAGTTATGTATAAATCTGAAATGAAAAAAAAAAAAAAAACCAAAAACTTGATCCACTCATCAATTTTACCAGATTTACAGTGATTACTGCACAGATTGAAAACTGCAATAACAATACTGTTCCCATTTCTAGAGAACAGAGAATTCATGATTTCCCAGTGTGAAAAGAGACTTGGACACATTAAGTATATTACAGAGTGACTTTAAACTGGTAAATATTGTTGTAGAAGTGGTCCTACTCTGAGATTTCCTTGCCCTGTTCCTGCCATTAAAGTTCAGAAGTCTCTAAGAAGTGTTTCTCAGCTAATAAGAAGTGATAATACAATATGAAAGGCTTAGATAGAAGCAATTAAATTCTGTTATCACAAACTGCTATCAGTTTGATAAGACTTAGTCCAAGCACTGAATTTCTAAGCTGAGTGTTTTACAAACTGCCAGTCCTTATCTGGGAGCCAAATGTGTACCTCTTGGACTTTCAAATTGTGCTCTTTAGGAGGTAGGGGGCAGGGAGAAGGAAGGGAACAGCAGAGAAAAGGGGGAGAGGGAAATCTAATGTCCTATGCATTTATTTTTTTTTTAAAAAGCAAAACTGTGTACTTTTATTAACTGCAAAAAAAAATTCATTTTATATAGAATATATAGCAACCAACTGGAGCAGGCCCCTATAACTGCTCCTCCCTGGGTAACAATATTAGCATATCAGTAATCCGTATTCTAAATTTTAATGATCGCTTTCAAACAAGGCTCATGATTCAGTTGGGGGCAGTAAAAATTTATATTATCTGCTTAAGATTTTCAGTGTCTTTTGGTGCACAATTTTGATTAGAGCTTTATTCTTTGATATCATACTAAAGATACTTCATTATTTCTGTTTTTCACCACCATTGAATACGAGGTTCAAAAAATTAACTGGGAAATTGTTAAAGAAATGAGTGGACCTTTGCATATTTGAAAATGCTGCTTCAAGTTTTAATTTTTTAAAAATTGGGTCAGATCTCATTT
Organism: Vombatus ursinus; assembly: GCF_900497805.2. NCBI lineage: Eukaryota > Metazoa > Chordata > Mammalia > Diprotodontia > Vombatidae > Vombatus > Vombatus ursinus. The sequence goes on from NW_020954599.1 coordinate 35,110,655, forward strand.
AGGTCATATTTCATTAGTATGGGGCATCTCCTGATACAGAAATCCACTCTACCAACGGAGACACCCATTTATCTGTAACTTTTAGTCTTGGATAATTGCTTTGGAGGACCGGAGAGGTTAAGTGATTTACCCAACCATGGTCACAAGGTCAGTGTGTGTGTGGAAGGCAAGATACTAATCCAAGTCCTTCTGATTCTGAGGCTGGCGATCTGCCCAGTAAGCTATTCTGTCTTTCAAGTTTTACGTAATGACATGAAGCTACAAATTGCTACAAATTTTCACTGCTGATGCTTGCTTTGGCATCATGAATTTAGACAATGAGATCCTCTAGCTTTAAATTCTATTTATTACATGCCCAAACACATAAGGAAGTTCATGAAGATAAAAAAAATTGAGTTTATATCATTAGTCACTTCCTATACTTGATTATCCTAAGCAATAGTTTAACTTAAAACTTTTTTTTCCAGGTGATCTTAAAGCATATCCATTCAATCATGCTGTAAAATGGTAATGTTGCAACTTCCTTTTATATGCCTTAAGTTTGGGTTCTAAAACACATGACAGCTTCTCATCTCTAAAAGCTAGAAGAAATGTGCTTCATTATCAGACGAGAATATTGCTGCCTGGTTTAGTAAAGAAAAATGTATGTGTAGAAACACATTTTAGGGAAAGAGTAATAAAATTAATTATTCAAATTATGGCTTTCTTTAAATGGAATATTAGAAAAGGTGGTAGATATTGAGTCTTATATTAGGGGCCTATAAATGAATCAACCGATAATACCTTAACAGGTATAAAACATACTGAATAAGGAATTTTTCCAGCAATATGGGAAACACTGAGCAGATGTGCTTTGTACCGAACGATTTCATATTTCAACATGACAAAATAGATGAGCCACATAAAGCCTAATTTCAGTTGCAAATTGCAAGCTGGAATAAGTTCCAGAATAGTAAACAATTAGCTGCTTTATTTTCTTTTTAATAAGACTAAATTACCAGATAATATCTACTGGCATCGACTTGGCTAATAAAAATCTGTTTAATAGGATTTGCCATTTTTCCAATTGCTATCGTGATCAGCTTTGCATTTTGATTATCTCTCAACTTTGCCTCAATTTTCTCATAGAAAAGCTCTCAGTGGTAATTGCTTTAACATTTATTCCAGGTCAAGTGGTTAAGTATGAATAATGATGTGTCAAAAATGTACAGTAATGCTGTCAATAGAGCAATTACCATTTAGCTGGAGATCATTATGGCAAAAGAGCATATTATCTGGGCACAATAAATAGAACAACAAAGAAAGAAGGGGCAAAGGGACTGATTGTTTTCTAAACCTGTGTGTGTTATATGGTCTTCTGACAGATATTAATTGTCACTTAAGACCAATTTTCTGTACCCCCACAATGGTCTTCATGGTGCAGAATGGATTAAGAACTTTTCATTACTGATAAAGGAAAACAAACACATATACCATCTGCATTTAATATTCTCAAAATAACTTTGTCTCCAGCTATATGCTCAGGTGAAGGCATTTGCTCCTGTTTGCTTTCCCCAGTAAGGTTCACTACAAAGTGGTATTAGATATCTCTCGCAGAGAATTCCCAATTAAATGAATGTTAATGGAAGGTGACAACACCTCCTTTTCTTGTCAATATTACTACAAAGGCCCACTTTTTCAAAGTGTATTTTCCTAGAGGAAGCATAGAGATTGCTTTATGCAATGCATTACTACTTGGGGGAAAAAAAAGTGATAAAAGCAAAATGTGATGTTTATCCTATCAACACACCAATGTTTGGTTATGACTCCCTTAATATCTGAGACTAAGGTGAAACTGCAAAGTGATGTTTAAGAAGAGCTGAATAACAACTATTTGTTTATGTGTACCTCGGCAGATTGCTAAACGGTGAGACTTTTTACAAGTAAAAGCTTTCTCGGAAAGCAGCATCAAACTGCTGCCGGGATGGTTCCCTTGCACTTAGAGTGATTGCTGTTTAGTCAGCGGGAACATTTTTTGATTTTACTTTTATAGAAACATACTTAAATAACCTGGACCCAGAATACCTGAAACCAGGTTACACTGCTGCATTCTTTTCAGCAAACACTTCTTGAGTGCCTACTACGCTTTTGGATTTGTGGTGGGTATTGTAGGGAATGTGAGAATGACCCAGATGACCTGGGTCATTGTATAAGTTTTAGGCATGCATCTTTTTACCCCAAGTGCATCTCCGCAATGGTCTTTGTAGAGTAGAAAGTATGAGGAGCTTTTAATGGTGTGACACAGTGGAGAGAGAGAATGCTCGTTGAGAAGATCTGGGTTCACCTCTCCCCTAGAATGCAAACAAGTCACTTTATTCCCCTGGGCTAAAGTTTCATCATCTGTGACAAGAAAGAGCTAAAATTGATGGGCCAACAGTACTTCAGTCCTACTGATTCTGTGCTACTAAATAGAAAACAAATGAATCTTACACTGAAGGAGTGTAAGTCTGGTAGACTATAAGGATGGATGCAATCCTAATGAAAGGCACAACAGAGTTTGTGCCATAAAGGAAGTATATGCAGGATGCCATAGGAATTCATAGGAGACAAAGATTACTTTCAGTGGGAAAGTTTAATGAAGGGTTCGTGGAGGTGATGACATTTAAGTTGAATGTTGAAATATGGTTAAAATTTTGACCAATGGGTATGAGTATAAGGGTAATTAATGCAAGAGAGAGAATAGTGTGAACAAAAATATGATCCCATGCAGATCTATAATTGCAGTTATTTCCCCCAACAATCAACATGAAAATCCATCTATGCCTGCCTGGTCTACGAGACCATCATTTATGGTCTCCCAAATGTTCATCCAACATGATGGAGGCCTTCCTCACTTTCTCCCAGTATCACATCAGTGGAGGACTTCTGTTGCCTATCTGCAATCCCTCATTCTTGCCATGGGGACAGTCCATCTTCTTTTCTTGTCACTCAATACTTGGATGACATTCTTTACTCCCTTTTTTTTTTGTGGTTGCTCTTTGGTTATATGTTGCTATCTGTTCACATCCACCATGTGCCTTTCCATTGCCCTGTGTATGACACCTATCATTAATTTTTTAAAGGCAGTGGTGTTTCATGTTTTGCTACCATAGCAAATATCAAAAGCATAAAAAAAGGAAATCCAATGTTCTCTAGGTAGTCCATTTTAATGAGAGCATAGATTGCATAGAGAGGAGAACTATAATGTCATAAGAGTAAATAATATTGTTTTACAGGTACATCACAGAAGGCCTTGACTACCAGAAGTCTGGACTTCATTTGTCAGACAAAAGAAAATGATCCCTTATTTTGAGTAGGGAGAGTAACATGATATAACTGGGCTTTAGGAGGATTTTTTTGGTAGTCATGTGTAGGATGGTGGGTAAAAGGTGAGATAGAGTGGTGCTGATTAGATGCTATTTGTAATAGATTGAGCAGGCTATGAAGTCCTCAAATAAGGTGGTAATAGTGGGAAGGTAAAGGAGAGGAATGATTCAAAAGGTATTATGTAAGAAGAATAATTAACACTTAACTGCTAACTAGATGTGGGTCTGCAAGAGAAGAGTCAAGTATGAGAGAGAAAAATAAATTGAGAGAATGTTCCTTTACCAAAATGGGGAAGTCAGAAGAAGTGGTTGGTTTGGAAGAAGGTAAATCTAGTTGGATGTATTGAGTTTGAAGTAACTACATATCTTCAATTGAAAATGGACAAAATAAAGTTTGAAATGCAGGAGCAAAGCTTAGGAGAGTTACTGGGAAAGGAGGCATATATTTGGTAGTCCTACATAGTAAAGTATCAGTAGAAACTCAGAGAGAGAGAGAGAGTTAATGAAGGAGTAGAAACTGAAAGATGCTAAAGATAGAGCTATATGCTTCATTTAGGATAGTGAAAGGGAAAAAGAAATGTCAAATGAAACATTAAAGGAGAGGCCAGAAAACACAATGAGAGCTAAGGTAGTCCAGTGTCATGGAAGGCAGTTGAAAGAAATAAAAAAGAGGATGAAGACTGATAAAGTCATTGAATTTGCTAATTGGGACATTTTACCTTTGAGAGAATAATTTATGTATGGTGGAATGAGTTAGAAATCAAATAGCAAGAAGTTAGAAACTAGCAGGTAGTGTGTAAGTCTAGATAGCAACTGGATTTTTAGCAATGAAAGGAAGAAGAAAGGAAAGTAGTTTGAAGGGGTGAAGAGTCAAGGGAAGGATTTTTTCAAGACTTGTAAGACTTGATCATGCCTATAAGCAGAAGGCAAGGAATGAATAGATTTAAAATTCAAGAGAAAGAATCTCTCTCATTTGAGTGAATTTTTGGAATATATTATTCCCACTCTTCAGTTGGGGCTAAAGGAAGGTTACTAACAATCCAAATTTCTTCCATAGAGTTTGGGGTGCAGAAGCAGTAGAAATGATGACTGACATAGGAGATAAGTATGTATTCAAATGACTGAGTTATAAAGTTTCTGAAGTCATGCTGTGTTCCTTTATATCCATGGATCCACAACAGAATATCTCAATGGACAAGTAATATTATACTCACTGTACAGATGTGGAATTGAAAAGTGAAACGGTTTGTCCAAAGATACCATAACTGTGGCTAAATTCTAAGACTCAATATTTCTAAGAAATATTGAAACTGTAATTTTTCTTCAACCTTAGTAGAGGCTTCTCAATACAGCCACAACCTTGGCCAATCACAGAGCCATAATGATCATGCTGATGGGTATGAATTGAAAGTCTTTTTTGAGAAAGTACCACAACCAGATAGCTTAGAGAACATAAGAGACATAGTACCTATTAATTCATTCATTCACTTCACTGTTAATACCTTCAAGATGGGGATTGTGTCCTTTCATTTCTTAGCATCTACTCACCATGCCAACTAGAATCTTCATTGTCTGACAGACTGAAGACTGCCTTACTTTATCTAACTGTTCTTTGCATTATATTATTCTGCTTTAAGTAATTTTCTTCTCACTTAATTTTTAATAAATTTCATCCAATTTAACTCCAAATGGAGAATTTAATCCATTTTAGAAGCAACATTTATTGTTTTATATATTATTTCAATTCTGGTATCTTTGCTGACTTTGTGACCTTTTAAGCTAAAATAAATACAAGCAACTATAAATTCACATACTATAATTTCATCTGTAGGTAAGCCTTTGGTTGCCTCTAATTTGCTTAATTATTTCTAAAACCTCAATCACAAATCTCACATTTTAGGATAGTGAGAACCAGATATTATTCCTTCTCTCTCTGTCTCTGTCTCTCCTCCTAACTCTCCAGGATGGAAGTACAGCTTCTCAATACCAATACTGATGTGCCTTGAAGATTGACATTGTTTTTTTCGCAGCTGGATCTATTTGTGTTTTCTCAGGCAGACCAGTGGGCCTCCACTCCTGTGCTGGCTTACTGTATTGGTGCTGGCCTGAGTATTTCAGCCCTACCATAGCTCAGAATTCCTAAGCGTTAGTTTTGCACCAGCCTTGGCCTCCCTAGCAGCAGGGAGCATGAGCTCCCATTCTACGCATCATTCTCATGTTAAAAATAGAGAAAAAGCTAAGTTATTTGCATATGGAAACGAAAGTGTGTCCCTGAAAGGTCTAGAGACATTTAATCTTAGAGAAGAGTTTACAGAAAAGGCAAATTGAACTTTTTGGACACTCAAATATTTGAAGGAATGCCAAAGAGAACTGGATTAAAGTAATAGCATATCACTGAAACACCCCTTTCAAACCCTGTAATCTATAATAGCATTCTGGTTGAAGATATAAGAATTTAGCTTGTATTCATCTGACTCTTGAGTAGAGTTTCAAATGTTATCACTTGTCCCAGAATTCCTCTCATCACCACTTTTCTCCCCAGTAGCAAGCTCCTGCTTTCTATTTATTTTAATAATAGCATTAATTACCTCTTCTGACATACAGATATTACCAACTCTACTGAATCATTATTACACTTCACTAAGCCACAGAAAAAAGGAACACTGACATTCTGTGAAGGTCTGAGAGCAGCAAAATGGCAGAAAACCATGAAAACTGGGTCAAGAAGCAATCAATTAACAAGCATTTATTAAGAAATCTCATTGATATGATGAAATTGTGAATTGAGCCATTCTTCTCCTACCTTTCCAGCTTTATTTCACCTTACTCCTACACAAGTACATCATGGTCCAGCACACTTCCTTGAACACAGCACTGAAATATCCCACATGCCTTTGCCTGGAATGCTCTATCCCCTCACCTTTAACCTCTTAGTTTCTGTGACTTCCTTCAGGACTCAGCTCGGATCCTACCTTCTTCTGGAGGACTTTCCCCTTCCCAACCTCACCTGACTCCAGTCCACCCCAGCTACTAAAGTCTTTCCCTTAAGACTTAATGTATACTTCTCGACTTATTGACTCACTGACATGAATACAGACATGATTTCCATGATGGAATGGACAAGTTTTCATAAATCATTCAACTTTGAGAATAAAGATCAGATGCATTCTTTGATTCTCTACAAGTTGGCATCTTTAAATCTTTGCTGCTGAAAGTCAGCTCAGTTAATGTATATTTCCTCCTCACCCCAACCCCAGCCATGAAGAGGGGAAAATAAAACCATTTATTTTAGCTAAGGAGACTATTATTGAAAACTTAAAACTATATGTCCACAGAACTACATTCTGTAAACATGGCTACACAGACTTTCAATACCCCAACCTTGAGAAAGCATTCTCACAAATATGTAATTTTGGTCACAATGAAACAAATGAAAGTAGAAGCTTGGCCTAAGAAGGCAATAAATTACCACAAGGAAAAAAAATAGATACTCTATGACCTACCAGTAACATGCAAGTACTATCACCTTTCCACTAAAGAGAAATATTTTTAGAATTATGGAGAAATTGAGGTATAGCTAATAAAAAAATATTGTTCTAATCCAGAGACACATCCTTTTTAATGATTAATAATAAGAAAAATGAATATTATCCCATTTGCTTTAAAAATAGTTTGGGGTTATGAAATTGGTTCTGTGCATCTTAAATGCTGAGTTTTCTTTCCTGAGCACAGATCCAAGATATTGCAATCAATGAAATTTCCCAGGGGACATTGTTGGCACAACAGGGATTCATAGGTCAACCTTCAGGGAAATCAGAATAGGAAAAGTAATGTCCTAGGATTCTGGGAACAGACAAAGTCAAGCTGCCAATTTTAGGCTATGGGAGGCAGCCCTTGAGTGTCAGGCATTCCTTCCCAGCTGGCCTCTCACATTTTTTAATAATCAAAACCACTCCTCATCAGAGAAAGTCTTGCTGGCATATCTAATGACTCACTTTCCAAGCCAAAAGTTCTTCCCTGCTGTCAAAATTTCTCACTTAATGATAATCATCCTGCCACAACTCCCTTTTATGTAAGCAACTGTATCTTCCCTGGATTTCTCATTCATGGGTCTCAACCAGCATATACACCAATTCATTGAGATGACAAAATCCCCTTGTACTACAACAGTCCTATTTACAGTGGCTGTGTACTATGCTACTATTATAAAATAATTACCCAGTTTCTGCACTGCCAAATATTATTTATCCCTAGGTGACATAAAATGAATGAAATTTGCCATGTGGTATTGAAATACATTTTTCATGTACAGTTATGCTTTTGCTAGTATGTCTACATAGACCACACACACACACACACACACACACCTTTTGCTTTTCTTAGATCTTTTTTCCTTTCCTCCTTGCCAATAGAAACATATTCATTCCTCCCATACTGCTACAGAAAAGGGCACCTAACTCTCTCTTTCCTAGGCTCCCCAGAGACTTGTTTAACTTGCTTTAGCCAAGGGACCAAGGAAAATGAATACTGATTCAAATTTACAAACCCACAAGGGCCTGCAGCATGTAATACTGCCAGTCTGGTCCAAGACACAAACTGTCATTTAGAAGACAACTTGCAGAAGGGGGGAAAAAGTCCTCCATCAAATATAACGTATTACCTTTTCCCACCTGATCCCATTTGTATGCCTGACACCAGTATTGATGGACACATGGTGGTGGAATGGCTGGGGGCTCACCATTAGTCACTGTAATCACCAGCTTCAATAATTGACAGAAAAGAGGTTCAGTTCTGAGGAAAGTGAGCCAATGAAAACTATTTCTCCTCTGTTCTTCCTTCTTCCTTCTGATATTGGGTAATGCAGTTTTATTTTCATGGTGGAAAATTCTTTTACTCTTGGGAATAGAGATAGGGAGTGTGGCATGAATTAGGATGATAGATGAATTCATAAAAGAAACCAAATCTCTAGCAGAAACATAAATAAAAGTCTGAAAGAAGAGAGAAAGATAGCAAAAGTCAAAAGTTTAGGAGTATTCCTACTGTTTCATGATTATTTATAAGCAAGACAGACTTCTGTACATACAGGATTTTTAGCCTTATATGTACAGGACCTCAGAGATTCTTATAAACTTGGGAGTCAAGATCTTTGATAGGTACCTCAGAGATACTCATCTTGAGTACCTCCATCATTATGTGCACAGAAGGAATGGAAGCAGGCCATTAGCATAAAATGTTCTCTTTTATTGACAATTAAAAGGAGAAAAGACAAGAATGATCAGTCTTCTATAGAGGGCTCAGAATTAGACTGTCCTGCATCATGCCATAGTCAGAGAAAGAGAATGCAAATGAAATCTCCCTTTGGTCTCCCACACAGGACATAGTGACTCTAGAGACCAGGAGCAGCTACCATACTTTCTGGTCAGAGTGGGCTGACCCAATTGACCAAGTTCTGGACTCTACCTCAGAGTTCCCTTAACCTTGGGAAAGTATAAAAGATCAGTTTTCCAGACTCCCAGCTCACTCTTCCAGTTAAGAGAGAAATGTCTTATTGAAAGAAAGTTGATCCCTATAGAATGAGAAAGGAATTTGTCCACAGTGGACAAACAAACAAACAAAAAGAAAAACAAATCCTTGATGTGATTTGTTTTTTAACAGAAAAACTTAAGCAAACCACTCGAGAGCTTTCACTAGTGAATTTAAACTGTAAAGAGGACAACAGAGTTAATCTTTTGGACTGTTCCTGTGGCTTCATTATGTCAGTCAAATGACTTCATTAGGGAAAATAGCAGCTAAGGGGGAAGCACCCTGGATGTTAAGTTCACTTAGTTTAGTAGTCTCGAGGTTGGGGCAAGCTGAAAGAACATGGGAAATCTTCTCCCTGAGCCAGGGAAACTCAGTCTTCCTGAATTCTCCTTTTAATTTGTTACAAGTTACTAGTGGATTCGAGCCCTGACTCCATTCCCATGTTTAGTAGCACTCCTGTGAATTAGGAACTTGTAAAACATAAAAGAGCAGCATGAGAACATAATAATTACCATACCAGAACAGACCAATGGAGCATCTAGTCTGGTATCCTGACTCCAACAGTGGCCAATGCTGAATGCTTCAGAAGAAGATGTAAAATTCCCCATAATGCACCTAATTGTGCAACACTGTCCTACAGGGAGACATTTCTTCCTGTCCCCAGCTGGTGATCATCAGCTTATGCCCTGAAGCAGAAGAATTGAGTGGCCTTGTAATTTTATCTTCAACAGTAAGCTGCCAATGTTATTCTTATCATACAGAATGGTTAATCTTTAAAAAATAACACCCCCCAAAAAAATACAACCCATTACTGTATTGTTACACTGAATCAGATCCCCAGTAAAATTCTAATAGCCTTCAATTTGGTTTCATTCTTTTACTTTACATCAGTTGACATTGGTTTCCCTGAGTTTTTCTTGTTTTTTCTACATGGCAGAGAAGAGGAAAAAAGAGCACCAGCATGTTTTCTCAACACCATTCATTATTTCACAAAACACATCCTACAGTCTGTCCTTTCATTTGGTCCCTTTCTAAATTAGGCCACCCTATTTCTCTTCCTAAAGAAATGTTCTTTCCCTTCCCACCTTTTGCTCAGGTCTAGCACATCCCTCACCACCACCACCCCCTGCCGCCCACATTTCTGGGCCAGCTCTTATCTTCTGCTTTGTCATTTGTAAGATGGGGGTGATAAAGAGAAAAGCAGTAGTCAAAGTGAGGGTGGACAAGTGATTCAGATGCTGTGTACTAATGACATACTCTATCCTCTTAGTGCCTAACATCCTTTTTTACTTTCTGACTGCTGTTGCCCACTCTGCAGATGTCTTTATTAAACCCCCTGCTCTGATGCCTAGATCTTTTTCTTGGGAGATAACAACTAACTCAGAAAAAAATTTCTTTGGTGCTGAAGATAGAAATACAAATGTGAGATAGCCATGAAGCCAAGCAGTCAACAAGCATTTATTAAGTGCTTACTGTGTGCCAGGAACTGTGTTAAATTCTAGGGATATAAAGAAAGTAAAAAAAAGTCCCTGGCCTCAAGGAGCTTATAATTTAATGGAGCAAACAACATGGAAACACATAAGTAAATATAAAATATAGATAGAATAGATAGAAGGTCTATGGTATGACATTTGGGACTATCTCATTTCTCTCTCTCTCTCTCTCTCTCTCTATATATATATAATGTATGTATGTATGTATGTATGTATGTATGTATATGAAAATATTTCTGTAGGAGAGGCAGCATCCATACTGGATAGAGAGCTGGCCATAAAACCCAGAAGAACTGTGTTCAAGTCCCACCTCAAATATATAACAGTTGTGTTACCTTGGGAAAGTCACTTAACTTTTCAATGCTGCAAGCACTAAGAATTTGAATTGGAAAGAAGGTGCTGATCGACAATGGAGCAGGGAGTTTCCTCACCTGGGTTTTCCCAAGATCAATACAGTGACATGTCCAGTTCTAATTCCCTAGCATAATATGTGTATATATTCATATCTATATGTGTATATATTTATATGTATGCAGATATTGCTTCATAGAACAATGTAACAGACATCTGTTGATCTATAGCCCAGGAGACTAAGGACTAATTTATTCTGGTATTTTTATCTCTAGCGTCTAGTGTTCATTGATTCTGTATTAGGCGCAACCTCTGGAGAAAAAGACCTAAGTAGCAGAGCAGCCAAATGAGGAGTTCAATAAAAACACGTGTGTAGTGTATAAGTATGTGAGTATATATACATATATACATGCATATGTATGACTACATATGTGTGTATAAATGTATATGTGCATATGGGTATATACACACTTATATACATACACATTTATATTTTATATTCCACAAACCCACAGAAATGATGATCTATCTATCCACCTAGATGTATATGTCTACACCTCAATTCCAATCTTTCATTATCAGTTGATTATTGGGCGTCTCCAAATGAATGTTCTATAGCCATTTGAAACTCAACTTGTCCTTTAAAGCTCTCTCACATTCCTAACTTTGCTATTTTGGTTTTGTGCAATGCCATCCTTTCAGGCACCTAGGTTGGTAATTTCAGAGTCATCTTCATCTCTTTTTATTTGCTTTAAGTGAAATTTTATTTTATTCAATCAACAACAAATCCACCTTCTCCCTTTCTCACCTGCTGCCATTTTGAATGAAAGAAAAATAAAAATTTTATTAAAAAGGTTTATTCTCTTCACTCTGCTTCAGTTCATATATTCTTCCCAGGTTTCTTTGATCTACATTGGTGCAGAACAATTTTTTTTTTTCCAGGGATTTCCTAGGATCAATGAAATCACAGATCCAATTCTAATCCCCTAGCCCAATATGCATATGTATGCGCATGTACACACACTTATATGTACATCTATCTTCCCATGACATTTATATAACATAATTTGTATAGCCATTCCTCCATATATGTTTAATCTCCTTATATTTCCTGTTTTTCACCACCTCAAAAAGACCTATAAATATTTTGTATATCCTTCATTAGAATTTATTTTGCTTAAAACTAATATCTCTCTTAATCTACTCTCCCTCCAACATCCCTTCTACCTTCTCTCCCTCCTTTCCCTCCTACTTCTCTGTTGAGTGAAATTTCTGTATTCAAGTCTCTTTGTCTCTCTCTGTCTCTTTCTCTCTGTCTCTCTCTCCTTATGTATGTATTCTTCTCTCCTTTGACTAGTTAAGATGAGACTGAGGCTCACTATCAGCTGCTTCCCCTCCTTCCTCCTTGTTTTTATAGACTTCTCCTTGCACATTTCAATAGTGAGAAAATTTTTTCCTAAACTTCCTTTCCTTTTCCCTTCCCCCCCCCCCATTCAGGGTATTCCTCTTCCCTTCAATTTCTCTTTTCTTAAGACCATCAAGATATAACAGAGACATTTCTAGGCCCTCTGTCTAATTAGTCTCCCTGTATGACTTCTGATGATGACAGTGTTCAAAAGGGACAGATACATGTATCATCTCCCTATATTAGAATATAACCAGTTTATCTTCATTAAGTCCATTATGGTTGTTTGCTAATGTTTGCTTTTTCTGCGTTTGGATTTCAAAGTTTCTATATAGCTCTGATCTTTCTCTTCATGAATGCTTGGAAGTTGTCTATTTCATCAAAGATCCATATTTTAGTTCTGTTTTTGTTTACTCAGTTTTGTTTTACTTTTGTTTTGTTTTGTTTACTCAGTTTTGCTGAGTAAATTATTTTTGACTTCAAGTCTGGATCCTTTGTTTTTGCATTATGGTATTCCGAGTACTCTCCTTCACAGTGGTGGTGTAAATCATGTATGATCTTGACTGTGGCTCCATGGTATTTGAAAATTCTTTCTTTCTGGTTGCTTGCACTATGTTTTCTTTGACCTGAATGATCTTGATTTTGGCTATGATGTATCTTGGAGTTTTCATTTGGGGGTTTCTTTTGGGAAGTGATTGGTGGATTTTTTTCTATTTCAATTTACTTCTGGTTCTAAGAGATTTGGGCAGTTTTCTTTTAAGATTTCTTGAAATATAATAATTAACGATTTTTTTTGGTCATTGCTATCAGGCCTTCAATTTGTTTTCCACTTTTTGAGGAGTTACTTTTTTCCCCAGTATTATTTATGCTTCTTTTGCTAAAAATTCTCTTTTCATAATTTTTTTTGCATTGCCCTCATAACTTTTCCCGATTTTACCTCTACCACTCTTACTTGATTTTTTAAATCTTTTTCTTGCTCTTTTAAAAAAGTTCTTTATTTACTCTTCTATGAATTCTTTTTGGGCTTGTGTCCAATACAAATTTTTTTATCTGTATATGTTTTTAAGTCACTATCTTCTTCTGAGTTTGTGTCTTGAGTTTTCCTGTCACTATAGTGGCTTTTTATAGTCAGTTTTTCTGTGTTGTTTATTTGTTTTTCCAGCCTATTTCTTGAATGTGGACTTTATGCCAGAGTTGTGCTCTGCTCCCCTGTTGAGGTTGGGGAGATGGGCAGTTATTGGCTTGAGCCTTAGGCTTTTATGTCCTACTGTTGTCATAGCTAACTCTGGGAGCCTATAAGTTTTCAGTGTTTGCTGAGTGGTATGATCCTGACTGCAGTCTGTTCCTTGTCCTTCTGGTCTGTGCTCTGGTCCTTATCCAAGTACAACACCCAGTCCCTTGTGACTGAAACTACTCTGCTTTGCCCTGGGACTGGTTACTACATGATGGCCCTGACAGATGGCACCCAATCCTGTTCCTGGTGCTAAGCATAGCAGTCAACTAGAATCTCCATACCAATCTTGAGCAGATGCCCACTGCTGCTGCTGCCAGCACTATTTTCAAGGCCCATAGCTAGTGACACTTTTGCCACACATGTTCCAAACCTGGTCCCACTCCAGTATCCATAGGCTTCTCTTTCTGTTCTCCCAAGGTGCCCTGTGCTGGAGAAATGACTCACTGTGTGAGACTTTTTTTTTGTGTTATCCTCCTCAGAATTAGGAGTAAAACATCTTTTAAAGTTGTTTAGAGGGGTAGGTTTAGAGGGTTAGGCAAAATTACTGATTTTACCTTGCTATCTTGGCTTCCTCTATTTGACCCTCATTTTGTTTTCCAAGTTAATTGTTTTTGCTATAAGATATATTTTCTTCTATTTTTGCAGTCCTTTGACTATGTTTTAATGTTTCTTATTACAGCACACAGATGTTAACTTCTATTTGGTCCTAATCTTCAGGAATTCTGCTACTTGGACAAAGTTTTGTACCCCTTTTACCAAGCTGTTAATTTCCTATCCAATATTGCAATTGTATTGCTATTCCATAGCTCCCATTTGTATTATTTCCTTAAGTACTCTTGTTCCATTCATAAATAAAATATTTTAAACTCTTATTTATTTGCTTCATCTTTTTTTTAGGAATTTTAAGTTGAGTTTGTACCCAAGTTGCATTTTTTTTTGAGGCTTTACTTGCAGATGTTTTGGAATCATTCTCTTTTGCTTTTATGTCTTGAGCATTTCTTCTACCTTAATAGCTCATTATTGTGAGATTCTTTTTTTGGTTTGTTTGCCCGTTCTTCTAGGCTACTTCTTAACTTCAGACTTGATGTAAGGACTGGATTTTGCAACACTGCTGTAGTGCCAGATCTGGGCTGGTTCTAGCATTGCTATATTGGAGTGTGGAGTAGAGGCCTATTCAGTGAATGGGCATTGTCTCAGTCAGAGTGAGAACTTGAAAAGACCTTAGCTTAAAAGGGCGAAGGTCTCCCCCTGCATCCTAGGCCATCTCAAATTGTCCTGATCATTATCTGGCCACTGGACCCAGATGGCTCTGGAGGAGAAAGTGAGGCTGGTGACTTTGCACAGCCCTCCCTCACTTAAATCAAAGTCAAGTGCAAGTCATGTCATCATCTCCCTGATGTCACAGTCCTCTTTGAGAACACAGGACAAACCACACAACCTAATCCAGACTTGTAGTGAGAGCTCCAGGCTGAGCACCTGCAAGCTTTCATTAATCTCCAAGTGCAAAATTTGGACAAATTTTAATTATGGTGCTCCTCCTGCCCTGCCTCACCTCATTCTAAGTTCTTCAAGTTTCTGATCTGAATTTGGGTCTGAGCAACAGTAGAATGATGATGGACTCAACCCCTAATATCTGGCTGAGAAGATCTGCTCATTCATGGTGACAGAATTGGGAGGGTTTTTTTTTTTTTTTTTTGGTCTGGAATTTCTTTCCTGGTGTTGAACTTGAGATCCCACTCAGCTGCTGGGGTCTGCATGCTCCTCTTATGGTACACAGCACAGGGTCTACAACAGGTCCTTCTCCCAGAAAGTCACTCCTAGGCACAGGTCTCCTCCTCAGTCTGCCCAGGATCTGTGGCCCTAACGTACAGTCTTTCCTTGTACCAGAATAATCTAAGATACAGGCTCCTGACCAGACTCTGTCTCCAGTGTGCCCTGATCTCTGCCTCCCTAGACTACACTGGGTTGGAAAAATGATTCTGACTTTATTTTGGATTGCTCTATCAGGATTCCATCTGGAATAGATCTATTTGGAGGAGTTTTAGGAGGGAATTCACCCTTAAGAGAAGTTCACTTCTTTCTGTTTCTCTGACATCTTGGCTCTGCCACTCTGTCTCCAACTCTTGGTCTTAATATGTTAAGTTCTGTGGATTCTTTCTTAGTATTCTCTACTCAGGATGGAATAGAACAGTTTTTGTGAGTTGTCAGCAAATATTGTAACTCAACATTCACATTCTCTTCTGATTCATCAATAAAGATAGTAAATCTACCATACCCAATCCTGCTCCTGGGGTCACACACTATTTATCTCTTATTCTGCTAAAATTTTGCCATCCAAAAATGGTATCTTTCTTCCTGACTCTAAACTATATTATAATAAGTGTCAGGCCTTTCCTCCTTTCCCCCATTACTAACAACTTTCAACTCACCAACTTCTAGTGAGAAATATTTATCAAAAGTGTTTTAAGGGTCTAAATATATTATATTCAGTGAGTTCTATTTAACTGTGGATGACAACATTTTCAGAGAATTATGACACATTGAAAAGACATAACTTGGCAGATAGATTTTATCATTTTACTTGTAAAGCAGATGTGAAATTTACTGGTTACTGGGGACTTCAAAAATTTGGGAGCTATCTCCATTTTGCACTTGTGTCTCCAGGTCCTAGCACAGAACCTGGCAAAGAGTATTATTAAAGCCTTGCAGAATGACTGATTTACTACACAGAACTGGCAAAAAGTTTTACAAACACTTCATGGTACTAGAAATCATTCTTGAGTGTCTAGTTCCATCTTCTCATACCCCTGACTTTCATTTCACCTTCTTTTCCTCCTTCTACTATGGAATATGGAACCTCCCAAACTTTTACGGGATATAATCCAAACGATCTTTATTAAATAAAAATGGGGGGGTGAACACCATGATATATGTATTTGTGTGTGTGCACATGTGTGTTTACATGATTGCACATTTGGCTGTCTGTGCCAATAATACCTGGAGCTGTGTACCTATGCATATCAATGTGAGAGTAACACAGTCTAGGCATTGTTTTGGTGGTAATGTGGGTGGTCTTGATGTAACTTTCATAGATCCTGAGACAATTTTACAGCCCAACTGTTTTTAAATTTTTTTTAATAAACTTTGTTCTTTGCTACTTGGAGGATAATTTTAATTCTAAAGATATTTTCTTAAACATCATTGTGAAGCTCACAAATGCATAATTCCTGAAATCACCTTTACTCCTATTAAAAAGATGGGTATCACCTTGGCAATCTTCCAGTATCCCAGTATAGTGGCTGTTTTAAATGATAAATTACATATTTTTGTTAGTAGCACAGCGATTTCATTCTGTAGGTCCTTCATATCACTTGGATGAATTCCATCTTACTGATGATTTATTACAATGTAATTTCTTGAACTGTTCCATCATTTCTTTTTTTTTCCTTTTGATATCTCTAACAGTATTTCACCTTCAACAACAGTAAAGGGTAACCCTCAAATATATAGAGCCCTCTGCAGCAACATTAAAACTAAACAGCAAATGAGATTTTTGCCCTGGTAAAGAGGTGGGATGGGCTAAGACCAAATGTCTGCTCACCACTGAACACATGAATGAGTAGGCAATAGAGCATAAGGGCATTCACTTACACTGCCTCATCTATACCACATGCATATTTCAACCTGCTTCTGCATTAAGTAAATCATATTGCTCTTTTCTATGGTTCCTGGAAAACTGTGACTCAAAATAATGACTAAATTTAAGGCTAAGAATGAGGAAGAGGGCAGAGACTTAGAACGGTTCTTCAAAAGTCAGCAATTTATTTATTTATTTGTTTGTTTCTTGCATCTTTGATTCCAGGAAATTCTTTTACTTTTAAATAAGGGACTCATTATGCAAAATTCGACCAAGTCCTACAAGTGGGGCATGGAGGAAATTAACATAATACCCAATTATTAGAGATCGGAATATCAAATCAAGAAAGGAGATAAGGGGGATGACTACAAACCAGTCTAAATAAAGGACTTTGAACTTTAAGACTTATTTCATGCTAACTAAAATACTCAACCACACAAGATATGGACCACATATGCTTATGATAACGTAAGACAATCTTCATTTTGTAGAAAATATTCTTTTTGAGAGATCATAAAAATGAGAAAAGGACCCAGATGTATAAACATATTTATAGCAGCTTTTTTGTGATGGCAAAGAATTGGAAATTGAGGGGAGGCCCATCAATTGGGGAATGGCTGAAGAATTTGTGTTATATGAATGTAATGGAATACTACTGCTCTGCAAGAAATGATGAGCAGGCAGATTTTAGAAAAACCTGGAAAAACCTACATGAACTGATGCTGAGTGAAGTGAACAGAACCAGGAGAACATTTTATACAGTATCAGCAACATTGTACAATGACCAACTTTGATAGACTTAGCTCTTCTCAGCAATGCTATGATCTAAGACAATTCCAAAGAACTCAAGATGGAAAATGCTGCCCACATACAGAGAAAGAACCATGGAGTCTGAATGCAAATTGAAGCATCCTGTTTTCTCTTTATTTTTTTTCTTTCCTGTGGTTTTTCCCTTTTGTTCTGATTCTTCTTTCACAACACGACTAATGTGGAAATATGTTAAAAATGATTGTACATGTAGAGCCTATATCAGATTACATGCTGTCTTGGCGAATGGTAGAGGGGAGAGAAGGAGAAAAAAACTGGAATTCAAAATCTTGGAAAAGTGAATGTTGAAAACTATCTTTGCATATAATTAGAAAAAAATACTATTGAGTGGGGAAAAATTAAAAAAATAAAATACTCTTTTTGTTCTTTTTCTCCTTTTTGGGGGAGGAGGAGGGATCTCATGACCCATCATATATTTAGGTATAGTGTACATCTGTATGAGTATCCTTGAATCTTAGATATCTGTGGCTAGTTGTGGCCTAGTGAGAATGGTATTAGGTGCTCATATTAATTCATTTTCTAATCCTACTTCTGTAACTTTGATTTCATCACAAAGCCATTGGAAACTTATTAAGTATCTATTAACACTGAGCTTCAGGTTGGCCTTAAGTACTGAAGTGATAGTGCTGGTGTGCTTCAAAAGTAAACCAAATCTATGTTACAAGACAATTTCAATTCTGTGATATACTTGGAAATGCCATGGTTATAAAATGAGATCCTCTCAGGTATGTGAATAAAGGAATAAAAGGGCTTTTCCTTCTCTCACCCAGTTACTGTCAGTCTAGAAATTCTCCTTCAATTGTGCAGGGAATTGAGAAGGAAAATTTCTATTTTAAAATGGATCAGTACTTAATTGATATTAAGTGAATTCTAGTTTGATTTTCTTTTTATATAATGAAATCATATTTCTCTTATTCCAAACTAACTTCTTAATGAGCAGCAGGGTTTCTGATGGGAGGTTGCTTCACTTTTGGGAGTACAGCCAAGATACAGCTTTGGGTCCTAGTAGGAGGACATATGACCTGAAAATATGAGACCTGGTTAAACCAAAAGTAGTAGGGAGGGATTCAGAACAAAAGTCTTCTAGAAATGTTTTCTTTCTTTCTCTCTCCTTTCTTCCAGTTAAGGACAGGAGTATAGCCTCTTTTTAACACTCCTCTCTTCTTTTTCCATTTTGGTTTACAACAAGAACAAATGTTTTCTCTTCTGCTCTTCTCTTCCATTTTAGCAGACCATAAGAAAATAGCAGTCTTAACCATATCTCTTTCTTTGGTTTCTACACTGCTAGTGGATGGAGTATAGTTGGGGTTCTTACGAGTTCCTATTTTCCAATTTATCTGTGGACAGGGATAGAGAGAACTCTTCTATTAAAGGAAGGGAAAATTACTTCACTTTTCTCTCATTCTCTTTTTTTTCTGTTAGGTGTTGGGGAATCCATGTGGCTTTAAATCCAGCTATGCCCAATTGGGCTTAGAATGGGTATCAACTGCAATCTGCTATAATCCTCTCTAAAGAAACAATTATATGCATCATATGTTTAGGATTATTGCTGACAATTCTCCTTCCATTAAATAGGAATAGTCTAATAGAATCATATGTCTGCTAATGAGCTAATAATTCCAATAACAGTTCATATGCTTACAAGTTCAACTTATAATAGATTTGTATATTCATTACTGAATTGATATTTCCTTTGTATTCTCTGTGCTGATGATCCTCATTAAATCTCTCTTTTTCAAGCTGAACCATTTATTTCATTGTGTCTACCTTTGTAGGTGCTCTGTGACTAAGGACTGAAGGTTACAGGAATCCTGCACTCCACTAGATTGAGGGTGCATCACACATAACAATTTGTAGAAATTGTGGGTCATCTACTTTATATAAATGATTAACAATGCAAATGCCTAGTCAAGACATACATCATTATTGTGTGTGCATAATTTATTCATGCAAGTAACTATGTGAAGGAAGCTTAATGGTGGAAAAGAATGCTATTTCTGTTTTTTCAAATTTTGGATCTTCAAGAGGGTCAGAGGTAGATAGTGTGAAGATGGGTATAGATTGCTCTTGAGCTTATTCATTAGAGTAGATCTCATTTTATTGAAGTAATGAATAGCAAAAAGAGATATTTTGTTATACCACACAACTATGTATACAATTACTGTGTATGGCATACAGATCTTCTACCTCTCATAGCAATAGGAAGGAGATATATTCTTAACCAAGCAAGAGACAGTGATTAATACAAAAGAAAAAAAAATAGATAACTTCAGTTACAAGAAACTGAAAAACTTCTGCACTGACAACATTAATGCATCTAGAATAAGAAGAGAATTGGTGGAATAGGAAAAATGTTTTGCATGAAATTTACTTAATAAAAGTTTGATATCCAAGATACATAAACAATATAAATATAACTACTTTGCATTTATTATTCTGACTTTTTCAACAAGATGCCCCTCCTAGGATAAATTCATCACTTCTAATCTCATTACTATGCTTCTAACTCAAGCCCTGATTGATACCATCTCCCTCCGAACCATTTTCCCTCTGATTGGAGGGCTGGAGCATGGAGAACCAAACCCCTCCCACTTCCTTCCTTTACAGAGGGCAGAAACTGATTCAATCCCATGCCATTTTGCATCTTCTGCTCTGCTTGGTTCTAACTCCACTGACAATCATCCTGACTTTTGTCTTAACTCTGGACTTTATTGACCTTTGAAGAGAAAGTGAGACTGATGCCTTTGTGCAAATTGGCCTCAGTAAAGTCCAATTAATGCACAAGTCAAGATATTACCTAGTGATTTCATTGGACAAACAACAACTCCATGGAACAAGATGCCTCCATGATGAATAGCCCCTGGTATTCCCACTCCCCTCTTTTGCTCCTTGAGGGCAAGGACTTGTCTCTTTATCAATTGTATCATCTGTGTTTAGTACAGTGCTTGGCATATAATAGTTGGTTAATAAATGTTTATTAGATTAAATACAATAGATATATATGTGCATAACAATTCACAACCATATATATGTATATATATGTACATGTGTGCACATTTATAAACATAAACTGAATAAAGTTATATGTGTATAAACAAATGTGTATGTATGTTTGTATACATGTATATGTGTATACACCCACATACACACATACTACTGGCTACTCCCTGATAAGTGGCCTAAGGATATGGGGGGGAGAGGGAAACCTTCTCAAAAGAAGAATTGCAAAGTACTCCTAAACACACAAAATAATGTAATAATGTTCTAAGTCACTTACAATAAGTTAAACGCAAATCAAAACAACCTAAGGTTTCATTTCATACCCCACAAATTGCAAAGATGACAAAAATGACAATAGCAAATGTTGGAGGGGCTATGGATTGGCAGGTATACAAATATGTTGTCTATAGAACTGTGAGATAGCACAACTGTTTTGGAAAGCAAAAACATATAATAAAAGTGATCAAAATGTCTATGCTCTTTAAACTAGGGACTCCATTGCTGGGCTTATAACCTAAAAAGAAAGTCCCCCTCATAGACCAAAATATTTATAATAATACTTTTTGTGATAGCAAAGAATGGGAATAACTAAATAAATTGTGGTACATGAATGTAATGGAATATATTTTGTAACAAATTATATATGTGATGACTATAGAAAAGCATGAAAAGATACACATGAACTCATGCAAAGTGAAGCAAGCAGAGTCAAGAAAGTAACATGCACAATAACTACAACAATCTAAGTGGAAGTAACAACCATACACCAAAAAAAAAAAAAAACAACTTAAATGATTGTAACAGAATCATAAGCATCAAACATGACTCCAAAAAATAGATATGAGGACACCACCAACCTACTTCTTTGTGGAGGTGGGAGGTCCATAGGTATCACATGTTTTAAACGTCTTAGAACTTTTCCAATATACCAATAAGCTGTGCTGATATTTTTTCCTCTTTGAAAAAACACTACTTGTAAGGGTGGAGCCAAGATGGCAGAAAAAAGACAAGGACTCACCTGACCTCCCCCAAGCTCCCCTCCAAACAACTTTAATTTACACTTCAAAACAAACTCAGAAGTGGCAGAACCCACAAAACGATGGGATGAAATAATTTTCCAGACCAAGACAACTAATAATGTTGGCAGGAAAGGTCTGTCACACCAGGTGAGAGTGGAACACAATCCAGGGCTGGCTGTGCTAGTATAGGCAGTATCACAAGAAACCAGCAGCAGACCTTGAAGGCAACTGAAATCAGTGGCAGACAACATCTGCTTCTGGGGCTCTCAGCCCAGAGATGGTAAGGAGGTCTGACAATTGGTCAGAAGGATATTAGAGGGGTCCCTTTGCTAGCATTGGGTACAGGACTCTGTTCCATTGCCCATACTTGGATCTGGCCTGCAGTCCTGGATCACAGTTCCAGGATGAAGAGGAGCACTGGCACACTTTGTATCTCCCCTAACCCAGCAATATCACTACTAGATCTGTATCCTAAAGAGATTAAAAAAGGAAAAGGATCTCTATGTACAAATATATTTATAGAAGTTCTTTTTTTGTGGTGGCAAAGAATTAGAAATTGAGAGGATGCCTATCATTTGGGGAATGACTGAACATGTTGTGGCATATGATTGTGATGGAATATCATTGTGCTATAATACATGATAAGCAAGATGTTCTCAGAAAAACCTGGAAAGAATTACATGAACTGATGCAAAGTGAAGTGAGCAGAACCAGGAAAACACTGTACTCAATAACAATAATATTTTATGACAATCAACTGTGAATGACCTATCTATTCTCAGAAATAAATTGATCCAAGACAATTCCTAGGGACTTATGATGAAAAATTCTGTCCATCTCCAGAAAAAGAATTGATGGAGTCTGAATGCAGATTAAAGCATATTTCTTTTTCTTTTCTTCTTCTTTTTTGGTCTATGTTTTCTTTCACAACATTATGGAAATGTTTTGCATTACTATACATGTATAAAGTATGTCAAATTGCTTGATTCCTCAATGAGGGGGGAGGAGAGAGGGAATTTGGAACTCAAAGTCTTAAGAAACAAATGTTAAAATTTTTCTTACATGTAATTGGGGGAAAATAAAATATTAAATAACTTTTAAAATACTACATGTTATATGGAATGGTTCTCGGGGAGGGGGAGGGAACACAGGACAATTATGATGATTTTAGATACATAAGACGTTCATAAATACTTTTTTCTAAAAAATAGATATTTAGAGCATGTTTTCATTTGGTCATTTTTAGGTTACAATTATTCTGAAAGTGATTCAAGTCATTCTTCAATGGATAGGCTGTCAAAAGACATAAAAAAGAGTTCTCAAAAATAATTCAAAATATTAATAGACATATGAAAGATTGCTCCAAATCATAAGTAACAAAAGAAATGAAAATCCAAACTCTGTGGTTTCACCTCACTCATAGCAAATTGGAAGGATGACCCAACATGGAAATAGTTGATGTTGAAGGGGCTGTGCAATGATAGGTACAATATTTTTGTCTAATGGTAGCTATCTCTAGGGCTTGGGGAAGGGAAGAAAAAAGGTAAAAAAGAAATTTACAAGATAATTTTCATATATATTTAAGGTGAATAGCAAGTTGTATAAAATACATTTGCAGTTTTATGAGCAATCATCCTTTTTCTTCGTTATACTATGTTATGTAAATGCTTGTTTTATTCCATAAATTAAAAATAAAATAAATAAAAATTTTAAAAAAGAGAAAGGTAGATATAATAATGCACTATTGATGGATCTCTGAATGGTTCAATTATTTTGGAAAGCAATCTCACATTATATTAAGTGACTAAACTGTCCATAACCTTTGAGGCAGAGATCCTATTGGAAGATATAGATACCCCAAGGCATCCACTGATTGAAAAAAACAACAAAAACAAAAACAAAAAACAAAAACAGAAAGTTCAACATATGCCAAAACATTAATGCACCCATTTTTTTAGTGGCAAAGAAATGGGAAAAAAAGAGCTACTTATCCATTGAGGAGTGGCTAAACAAAGAGTGGTAAATGAATTCAGTGAAATTTTACTCCACTTTAAGAAAACAAACTGAATATTATGTGTCTAGAAAAGCATATAAAAAACTATGAAATGAAACAAAGAAAAATAAACAGAACCACGAAAACAATATAAGCAATGACTAAAACAACAGAAATTCAAAAAAATAAACAAGAACAAAAGAATCAAAACTGAATCATGTATAATTATAATGATAAATTTTGGAACAGAAAAAAATATGAGAATTTACAACCCCCACGTTCTTTGCATGGAGGGAGATATAGAATACTGCCTATACTGTTGGAATTAATTGATTTGTTGGTTAATATCTTGAGCTTTTTCCCCCTCTTTGTTTTTTTTTTTTAATAAGAGATTTTTCCATGAATGAGAGAGGGATGTATTGGCAAATAAAAGTGATGTAAAAGTAATGAATATCAATAAATATTTTTAAAAACTAAAATAAAAAGATAATTTATTGTGTAAGGAAGCATGCTATATTTGGAATCAGTGGAGACCAGGATTCAAATGTCACTCTTTGACACTATATGTATGACTCTAGGCAAGTCACTTAGCCTCTCTGAACTTGTTTACAGGAAGATAAAAATACCTACTTCCTAAGGTTGTTTTGAGAAGCAAATTAGATAATTGCTATAAGGCATTTCCTAAGTGTGAACAGGTTATATAAATGCTATTGTTAAAGTATGACTGCCACTCTGTGGGAGAGTGTCGACAAAGGTGTAAATATGTCTGATAGAAATGACAACACCAGCTGAGTTCCCATGATGGGATAGCAATTAGATATTTTTTCTACAAAAATTATTTTACTTGAAAAGCTAATCAATGACTTGCACGTGGATGAAGAAAATCTTACAATGTTGAACTTGTAGATAATTCATATCCTAACAAAAAATCTCTAGTTTGACAGTAACAAAATGGTATAAATAAGAAATAAATGTATAAGCATAATAGAGCTCCTATAACATCGGCAGAAAAACTATGTTTTAAGCCTTACCCATATTGCTTTGCACATTATTTATGAAACTTTGGGGACTGATATAGCATCTTCTTTACAGATATTGACTAGGGATTGATTTTTCCATTAGCTAATCACAATACTATTTGAACTACAACTTAAGTTTAGATAATTACTGCATGATAAATATAAAGATCATAGATTTATTGCTGAAAGGTAGGACTGAAATTAACTAGTACAATTTCTTTATTTTACATATGTGGAAACTGAGACTCAGAAAAGATAAATGACTTATTCAAGTTCACAGAGTGGCACTCCTTGGACTTGGATCATAGGAAAGAAAGATATTTCTCAGAGGGAAGATCAGAGAAGAACTAATATGGAAAACGATCTAAGCCTCGAGCTAAGCTTTGAATGGTGAGTGCAATTTCAAAGGGATTTTTTGCATGTTGGTCTCAAAATTACCCAGAAAGCAAGAGATGAAATATTCTAGTGAGAATAAGATGAGTTAGAGGAACAATTGAGACGCAAAAAAAAATTTGGAAAACATTTGGAACAACCACTAACTAAAAGCTCTGAGAAATCATTGAGATGAATAAGAGAATTGACATGTAGCAATGGGGAGTCATTTGACATTAAATGGTGAGACTAGCAGGCTAAGTAAACTAATATGTCTTTTCCCAAAACAATTCTATGAAACCTGGAAGGAGAAGCAAAAGAAGCATATTGTGGCGGTAACTCAGGCTTCAGAATTTACATTGTGTAGAGGGCTCAGAAGATTCAGTGCCAAGGCCATTAGGGAATTGGACAAACATGATGAAGCCTCTTTTCTAGAAGTAATAAAATGAGCAAAGAGGAAAGGGTTCAATGATTGCAAATTAAGATGTGGAAAAAAATAGGCTTTAAAATTCAGGTTTTAAGTTAATTAAATAATAGGAAAAAGTTGAGACTTCTGAGTTCAAAATTTTTTATTAGCAAATAAAATTTTGCAAAATGAATAGTTTAGTAAAAAAACAGTAAAAAGAAATCATGAATCTCAAATTATGGCTTAGAATTTAAAAAGTTATTATTTGGTACTTTGTTAACCATAATGTTCTGGTATTATAGGACCATAACTTGAAAGATGGAAGGGATTTTCATATAGTCTAGTCAAACCTGTCTCCACCATAGAGTTCAAGAAACTGAGACCTAGAAGGATTAAGTTTCAAGGTCACAAAGAGGGAGTATGTATTAGAACCAGGCTTCAAACCTAGGTTTTCTGACTCTAAATCAAGATATCTTTCCAAGACAAAACCACTGGGAGTAAAATATTACAGTGAGAGTTGGAGTGAAATAGAGAGAAATAAAGAAAGAGGAAGGGATCAACTACTCTCTGTAATTTTACAAAATAAATAGTGTTTTATGACATTTCCTATTAACTAATTTAATGGTCTAAGAGCAAGGAAGAAAGGGAAACCTAGAAACGCAAGTTTTATTTTTGCTTTTTTCAAAAAATGAACATTCTTTAGTCCATCTAACATTAGATTTAAAAAAAGATTTTACCATATTTTACTTCTGAAGCTGAAAGTAATTTTAACATCATGTAATATGTAGTTTTATCAAATTGTTAAAGCTATTTCTGAAACATATTAATATATAGACATAGGTGAAGAGATAGAAAAATAGATCACATACATATATACACACACATACATACATACTACGGAAGGAAGGAAAGGTCATGTTGTTTGGTTTAGTTCTGTTCCTGACATTAGACATAACCTTGCTATAAACCATATATTTCTATCTCATCTAGTCTCTAAAATTAGTGGTTGTACCAGATGACTTCTGAGGTCCCTCCAAACTCTAGGCCTATGATTCTATATCTTATGTCTACTCTTATCTCTAATAATTCTGTATTCCTCTCTTCTCTCAAGTTCTCTTTAATAGATTTAAATTTTTCATAGAGTTGATAAAGTAATTGGGATGTGGAGGGATGTAAGACAGGGGGTTATTTATTGCTCTCTCCCTTCTAAATCCCACTATGTCCACAAAAATTTTATAAGGAAAAAGAGGCTCACAGAAACTTCAAATGTTTATTCCTAAGTGCTTCTAATACAGGTAAAATTAGTCTTAGTAACTTTTTTCATTCATCTTTCTAAGCACAAACCTACCATTTTTTTTACATTGTCACATCTTGTGTTAATTTAATAAATCAGCATTCACACTGATTATAGGGAGTTTCCTCATTATATCTCTCCAAACACAAAAAGGTAACTAAATGGGCCTACAAGGGGAAACAATAATAGAAACTATTTTGTAAATTTGAAGAAAAGTTCAACAACTTGCAATTTACGTAAAGAGTCAAACTTCTTTAGGATAATCAGTCTTTGTTTGCTATTACATCATTTTGCACTTCTGTATTCAGGAAGGAGTAACTATGACTTACTCCTTAAATCTACTATCTCTGTACCCACCATTCTGGGAATGTGCCAGATCCAATTGTGCTGCTGGCTTAAATAATAGTTTTATGGAGATTAATCAATGCAGGTATTTAATTTCTAATACAAATCCTCTGCTGATCTGAACACTGGTCTATACAATGTAAGCTCCTTGAGCGTAGGGTCAAATCATATTTCATGTCCTAGAAGTTCAATAAATTAAGTTTGATTCTATAAAATGAAGAATTTTAGAATCTTGGTGCTGCAAGGGATTTTACACCTACTCTAATTCAAATAAAAAAAAACCGCCTTTCCATTGCATACCCAATACATAGTCATTCAGATTTCACTAGAAGGTCTCTTGTGAAGAAGGTACCACTATTTCCCCGGGCAATTCATTTTACTTTTGCTTAGTACTACTTATTAAGAAGTCCTTTCTCACATGATTCATAAATTTATTTTTTTCAATTTCTATCCATTGATGTTCTATGCTCTGGGACCAAGAACTACCAAGAACTACATATTTAAATATGTGATACTAATGCCACATTCATCTTAAGTTTTTTTCTTTTTCTTTTTTTTTTTAAAGACAATTGGACTTAAGTGACTTGCCCAGGGTCACACAGTTAGTAAGTGTTAAGTGTTTGGTCTGAGGCAGGATTTGAACTCAGATCCTCCGGACTTCATGGCCAGTGCTCTATCCGCTGCACCACCTAGCTGCTCCCTTTTATCTTCTTAAGAACAAACACACATAGGTTGCTTTCTTTGGTTTTCTTCCTTCCTGTTTGACCATACCTGAGCATTGCTGGTTCTTCATCTTGGTCATGCCTAGGAGTGGTATGTAATCCACCCCACACCACCCCATTCCCACCCCACCATCTTCATTTTCCTTCCATGCTATCTTACGTGGTCATTTCAGTTCTCAAGAGATTATTTGTCATCTGTATGTAATTGGTTCCCAGATCAATGTATCTAGCTGTAGTTTCTCCTGAATCTCACTTTGAGCTGAATGTCCTATAGGCATCTCAATCTCAACATTTCTAAAATATACCATTATTTCCCCACCAAATCTCTCCTTTTCTAAACTTCTTTATTATTGTTGAGCACATGACCACCCTCCCAGTCACCCATGCTTAGAATCTTGGTGCCATTCATGACTCCTTACTTGCACTTACCCCACATATCCAATTCATTGTCAAATACTCTTTCTACCTTTAAGACAACTCTTGAGCATGTCATTTTCTTCCTATTCACAGTTACCACTCTAGTTTCCCATGCTTAT
The DNA here is from genome assembly GCF_900497805.2 of Vombatus ursinus. Lineage (NCBI taxonomy): Eukaryota > Metazoa > Chordata > Mammalia > Diprotodontia > Vombatidae > Vombatus > Vombatus ursinus. The sequence continues at coordinate 35,139,176 of NW_020954599.1, forward strand.
CACTTTTTACTTGAACTAAAGCAATCGCCTTCGAATTGCCCTGCCGGCCTCAACTCTGTCCTAACTACAATCCATTCTCCATTCAATTGCCAAAGTAATTTTTGTAAAGCAAAGGTTTAACCATGTCACCCCCTTCCCATTAAACTCAAGTGGCTTCCACTTAGCTCTAGGGTTAAATATAAACTTCTCTGGGATTTAAAGTTTTTCATAAATTGGTCCCTTCCTATCTCCCAGTCTTCATAAATTTTGTGTACTCTGAGATCCAGCTACCCTGCTGTTTCTCACAAAAGACACTCCATTTCACTTCTCTACATCTGTGCCAAATGCCTAGAATGTGCTTCCTCCTCACCTCCATCACTTAAGTGTCCATGGCTTCCTTCAAGACCCAACTAAAAACTCATCCTCTATAGGAGAGTTTTCTCAGTCTACCCTGCTGCTAGTGCATTATACTCTGAGATTATTTTCCATATACTCTATATCCATCTTGTATTTACCTAGTTATTTACATGTCTTCCCCATTAAAATGTACACTCAATAAGTACAAAGTCCATTTTATTTTTCCTTTCTTTGCATGTAAAGTGTTTAGCACATTGCCTAGACCTTGGTAAAAATTTTAAAATATGCTTGTTGACTGATGCTCGTATGACATGAACTCAATTTTCTTCATCATACTAGCTACCCTTCTCTGAGTACTCTGCCACTTACTAACATCCATGCAAAAACAAGGCATACAGAACTGAATCAAATATGCCAGATGATCTGACCCAAGTAAGTAACAGCAGGGTTATCACCTCCCTAGTCTTAGACACTATGCTTCTTTTAAAGAAGAGATTGCATTAGCTGGCTTGACTGTCATAACATATTGTTGACTTTACATTGATTCTTCCCTATTAAATCACATCTCATAAGATTTAGCCCAATCTTCTAGCCTGCCAATATATATTTTAATACTGAGTATTGTCCAGTGTATTAGCAAATCCCCTCAGTTTTTATTTGAAAGTGATAAATGCCATCTAAATCTTTATCCAAATCATTGATAAAAATGATAAAAATGTTAAACACCCAATGCAAAGCATAATTCTTTGTTTCACCCATAGGAGACTTCCTTCCAAACTGACATCAAAGAATTAGTGACTACTGTTTGGGTACTATGCTGAATTTACCTAATCATATTATTGTTTAAAAAACATTTCTTCATTTTTGCATGATAATAATCTGAGAGACTTTAGGAAATGTTTTGCTAAAATCAAGTTAAACTATATTTCCCCCCCCCAAAAAAGTAAATAAGGTTGTTATGACATTATGTATTCTTGATTAAGCCATATCAACTCTTAGTAACCATCTTACTTCCTTTTCCAGATGTCCATTTATTATACCCCTAAAATTTCATTTCATACTTTTTCTGAGAAATAAAGTAAAGCTCAATGGCCTATAGTTATTAGACTTCATTAACTTCTATATTAAAAAAAATTGGGACAACAATGCCTTTCTAAAATAATGTGGTGCCTGGTCTATTCTTCATCTCATGAACTACTCCTACACACCACCACAGCCATACATAGAAAGTGCCATCCCTTGATCTCGCCATCCCCTATAAATGTTCTACTTCCATGTTCATGAAGTCTAAAACTCCTTTATTTGATCATCTACTCTTGTAACTCTCTCTCTGCCTTGCAATAGACTACCATGCTCTTTGGCCTCACTGTGACATCCAATCCCTCCACCCCTAAATTCTTTCTCAGACTATCACCTCTAAACTGGCTCTCACCTTTTCCCTTTCCCATTTTGACCCCCTGTTGAACTAGTTCGACTTTACATTTGTGCTTTTCTCTAGAGTCCTTGCTTCTTTATCCTATTGAAGACTTTACCCTTGCAAACCTTAGCATTGGATTATTCCTACCATCTACTGTGTTTGCTCCAATTCATGTGTTACTAAAAGAGGCTAGAAAAAAAAACCAACAGAAAACCATGCCCAATGGGTCCACTACAAATTTATGTTTCATAATCTGAACTGGGCCTTCACTACAACAAGGCAATCGCTTCATACACCCCTAATCAATTTACTATTTCACTTACCATGGCAGCTTTTCCAAATGATTTCATCTTTCCTCAAGCCTTTAGTTTCCCACCCGCCACACTTTCAACTGAGAACCTTGCCTCATAATTCACCAAAAGAAAAGTTGAAACCCATTTATACTATTTCACTTAGTATCTCATTATCTCCCATGGATTCAATTACCATCTCTATGCACATGATGTTTAGATCAGCTTTTCTAGTTCTAGCATCTCTCTCTACCTCCATCTCTCCTGGATCTCCAAATTCATACTGGACATCTCAAACTTTATCTTGTAGACATCTTAAACTCAGCATATTGAAAGCTGAAATCATTATCTTTCCCCACCCCAAACCCTTCCCTCTTCCTAACTTTTCTATTTCCTGTCAGGAGTACCCCATCCTCCCAGTTATTCAAGCTGGTAATCTAGGTGTCATGCTCATCTCCTCATTCTCTCACTCTTCCATATCCAATCACTTGCAAATTCTTGTCATTTCTTCCTTATTTACATCACTAATTTATGTCCTTTTCTTCCTCTGACGCTGCTACCATCCTGTTCTAGGTCCTCATCACCTCACACCTGGACTATTATAAAAGACTTCTGGTTAGTCTACCTACTTCAAGTCTTGCCCCTACTCCAGTCCATCCTCAGCTTAACTATCAACGCAATAATCCTGAAGCACAGGTAGGTCTTATCAGGTCAATGGCAAACTACACCACATTCAATAAGTGCTGAAGGCTCTCTATTACCTCCAGAATAAATCTAAAATCTTCTGTTTTACTTTTAAAGGCCTTCAAAATCTGGTCCTTTCTTAATGTTCCAGTCTTCTTACATATTACTCCTCTTCATATACTCTGTGATGTAGTACCACTGGCATCCTTTCTGAGTCTATTACATAAACATCCTCCATCAACTCTGGGCATTTTCTCTATCTTCTATGCCTGGGTATTTCTCTCTCTCTCTCTTTCCATCTCTGTCTCTTGGATTCCTTCATGTCTCAGCTTAAGTTCCACCTTTTGCAAGAAGACTTTTCCATTCTTCTTCAATCTAAATATCTTGTGCTCTCAACTTATCCTATATATATTATTTGTACAGAATTGTATGCCCAATTAAACTGGGAGATACTTGAGACTGAGGACCGTTTTGTTTTGCCTTCTTTTTTGTCTTCAGAATATAGCATAGTTCCTGCCATGTAGAAGGTGCTTGTTGACTGACTGACTCATTCAAAGGTCACTGGTAGTAGCTTAATAATCATGTATGACAATTCTGTAACTACCACAAGATGTAGTTTGGTTTTTTTTTTTTTTGACAAATGACAATTTATGAAAATGAGCCAGGTATTCTATCAGTATCTCTTACTTACCTTGGGTGTTAACTGTCTTTTAGACAATTTGGACCTTTTAGGTCCAAAGGTCATTCTTGGTATTGGAGAGAATAGCAACAAAACAACTCCCCCTTTCTTCCATTATTGGCTACTACCTTCCCATCCTTCAAAAGCAGTAGTTCAATTGTCCAATCTCTTCTTTAATTTTCTTTTCTTCCCTCATATGGCTAACTCCATCTCCTTGGCCATCTAGTCTGCCCTCTACGCAAATAGAATTTTCTTCTATAGGCAAAGTATCCGTGATCCCTAAACTAAACCTCATTTGGCAAATTCTCCTAGTCTTCCCAGCCTATTCTGATAGGACCTATGGATTGACTCTTCTTTGCATGATGCAATAGCATAGATATTCTCTGACCCAAGCATAGAACAATGGGACTTTAAGCTAGTCTCCTGTGCCATAATCAGTATAGACTAAGGTCCCAGGAACTCTAAGATGGCTTTTTTAGCTGCTGTGCCACATTGCTGAGTCATATTAAACACACAGTACATTAAAGAATCCAATAATGATTAAAATAATCACCTCCTTGTTAATCTTTTTTTTGCAAGTTCACATTTATGCATAGTAGACTTCCTTGAAATAAAGTAAAGTATTTTGAAGTCTAGTATCAAAAAAGATTAATTACATAATTCACCAGGATTTAGGGATCCTGATTTATTCTTACAAAGTTCAATAGTCTCAATGACTAATTACAATATAAATGAAAGCATTTTTCCAGAAGGGGGAATTCATTTTTTTTTTTATTATTATTAATCTTGATTTACCTTTTCACTTCACCTTTAGTCCTCAGCTTCTTTGTTTTGGATTTTCAGGTAAAGGAGAGACTGAATTTTTTCCCCATTATAATCAGTTGAATGTACTACATAAAAGCAGTGATGGCAAGATACTAAGAATATTTTCAGAATGCCAAAGATTTAGATGAAACTATAGCTGTTTAAACCACTGGGTAGATTTTTTGGGGGGAGGATTATGTCATCCATGTATCTTTAAGTAATTCATATAGCTAAGAGTGATTGATTGTGTTACAATTTTTGACCACATTTGCAACTTTCCAATATGACCTTTGGGCTACTGCACAATGTCAATTATATACCTCTAAGTATTAATTCAGTAGTTTAATTGCTCTCTTTCCTTACATGAGACCAGACTATACAGGTGTATATTTGACAGTAGATGATGGAGTACACATCTTTGCATTTTTATATAATGTTATTTTTAGTTAAGGAAACATGAGAAAAAAAATCTGATTCCAAGGTCTGTCAATTATACCTTCATAACATTTCTCACATATGTCTGTTTCTCTCCTCTGACATTGCCAGTAACTTAGTGCAGACCCCTATCATCTCAGGCCTGAAGTACTGCAGTAGATTGCTGGTTGGCATGCCTGTCACAAGTCTCCCCTCAGACCAGTCCACCTTTCACTCACCTGTCATGGTAATCATCCTAAAGTGGAGGTATGACCATTTCACTCCCCTAATCAGTAAACTCCAGTGGCTCCGTATCACTTCCAGGATCAAAAATAAAATTCTCTGGCATTCAAAGCCAGTTAAAACCTACTTCCTCCACCTTTCCATGGTTCTTACATCTTACCCCTCTTCTCTTTACCCACACCCATGCATTTTTTGATCCAGTGATAACATTCTCCTTGTTGTTCCGCAAATAAGACACTCTAGCTCCCAACTCCGGACATTTTTACATGCTTGGAATGTTCTTCCTTTTCATCTCTACTGCCTGGCTTCCCTGGATTCCTTCAATTTTCAGCTAAAATCCACCTTTCACAGGAAGTCTTTCCCAACCCTATAAATTCTAGTGCCTTCCCCTCTGCTGATTATTTCCAATCTAACCTGTATATAGCTTATTTTTGCACAGTTATTTATATATTGCCTCCCCCATTAGATGGTGAGTTTTTACTTTTGTTCATATCCCCAGTGCTTAGTATCACATCTGGCACACAGTAGGTGCCTAATAAATGTTTACTGACTGACTGAAATGCATTTATAAGCACAGATTAATGTATCTCCTTTTCTTTGAAAGTATAGTTTAAAAATGAAAAACAGAAACTATTGAGAAAAGAGAAAGGTGCTTATGAATATATCCCTGTAGAGACTTTTTTTTTGAGTTGATAAGCCTTAGGATTGGAAAAGCAGCCCTGAAATATATATGACCTGTCTTGCATCCTAGAAGATCTAAAGTCATTGTCTATTGCTTGTACATATTGGCAACATTAACATAGAAATTCTCTTAATCTATGGAGTGAGGTTAATATAAAAATAATAGTGATACCTCATTGAGGGGACTTAAGGACAAGTGTCATTAGGAAGTGGAGTCAGGATGGTTAATTAGAGGCAGCAAGCCAGCTGAACTCTCTCAACATTCTCCTCTAAACAACTTTAACATAACACCTCAAATCAAATTTTGGAGCATCAGAGGCAATGAAAGATAAGTGTGAGACATTTTTCCAGCCTAAGAACATGGCTGAGAGCTCTACAAGCTGCTCCCACCACTGTCAAGGCCATCTCTAAGGATGCGGCAAGTCAGCAGGAGAGGTCTGTGACACGAGTGTCCTGTGCAGAACTGAAGTGGTGGTGGTACCAGTAGTCAGCCTTGGCCTAGACAGTGGTGGGAACAGCTTCTGAAGCTCTCAGCCAAGGGACAGTAAGGGGGTTGGACAACTGATCAGAAAGAGATTATAGGGGACCTTCTGCTGGCACTGGTGCAGCTGGAGCTTATTGGCACCTCTATTGCCCATACACAGTTCTGGGTCAGAGTTCCAGGGCAGAGAGGAGTGCTTGTACTCAGTCACAAGAGGGCAGTTCCAAGTCAAAGAGGAACACTAGACTTGTGGCTTTAGGGGAGCGAATGCCCTTCTTGGGTAAAGGCTGGGGCATAGAACACAAGAGCAATGACCATACCTGTTCCTGGATCACAACACCTTGGAAACAATGAAAACTTATGGACCCCTCAGAACTAACTCAAAACAGCTGCACAAAAAAGCCTGAAGCTGGGGACTGTGCCTCCCCACCTCCAGGTAAGCGGAGGCCAACTTTAACATAAAGTCAAGAAATAGGCTGTGAAAATGGGCAAACAACAACAACAAAAGGAGCTTAACCATGAAAAGCTACCATGGTGGCAGGGAAGACCAAAACAAACTCAGAAGAAGACAATAAAGTGAAAACAGCTACAAGCAGAGCCTCAAGGAAAAATGCTAAGTGAGCACAAGCCCAGTGAAAATTCCTGAAAGGGATAAAGAAAGAAATAAGAGTGGTAGAGAAAAATTTGAAAAAGAAATGATAGTGATGCAAGAAAATTATGAAAAGAGAATGAACAGCTTGATAAAAGAGGCACTAAAATACTGAAGAGAATACCTCAAAAAACTGAGAATTGGCCAAAAGTTAAAAAGGCACAAAACTTCACCAAATAAAAGAACTCCTTAAAAAGCATAATTGGCCAAAGGGGAAAAAAATGAGGTACAAAAGCCCACTAAAAATAATTCCTTAAAAATTAGAATAGAAAAAGTGGAAGCTAATGACTGCATGAGACTTCAAGATTTAAAAAAAAAGTCAAAAGAATGAAAAAAAAATGAAAGTGTGAAATATCTCATTGGAACAACAACTGATCTGGAAAATAGATCCAGGGGAGATAATTGAAGAATTATTAGACTACCTAAAAATCATGATCAAAAAAGAAATATTTCAAGAAATATATAGGAATATTTCAAGAAATTATATAGGAACACTGCCCTGATATCTTAGATCCAAAGGTTAAAATAGAAATTGAAAGAATCTACCAATCACCCACTGAAAGAGATCCCAAAATAAAAACTCCCAGGAATATTATAACCAAATTCCAGAACTCCTAGATCAATAAGAAAATATTGCAAGCAGTCTGAAAAAAACAATTCAAATATCATGGAGCCATAGTCAGGATCACACACAGTTGAGTGGCTTCCACATTAAAGAAGTGGAGGGCTTGGAATAAGATATTCCTGAAGGCAAAGGAGCTAGGATTATAATGAAAAAGAACCTACCAAGCAAAACTGAGTATAAACCTTCAGGGAAAAAAATGGTTATTTAATGAAATAGAAGACTTTCAAGCATTCCTGATGAAAAGACCAGAGTTGAATAGAAAATGTGATATTGAAACACAAAACTGAAGACAAGCATATGAAGGATAACATGAAAAAGTCATTATAAGGGACTCAATAAAGTTAAACTGTTTATATTCCTACATGGAAAATGATACATATAACTCATAAGAACTTTATCATTTTAGGACTATTAGAAGGAGTCTACATAGACAAAAGCAAGAGTGTGAGTCAATTATCTTGGAATGATCTCAAAAAAAAATGAAGGGATGAGAAATGAAGGGATGCACTGGGAGAAGTGAGAAGGAAGAGGCAGATTGGGAAAATTTTTCTCACCTAAAAGAGGGAAAGTTTTAATAGTGGAGGGGAAAATGGAAAAGTGAAGGGCAATGCTTGAACTCCAGTCTTTTGGTATTGATTCAAAGAGGTAAGAATACATACACACACACACACACACACACACACTCAGTTGTATATAGAAATCTATCTTACTCAATAAAGAAACAGGAGGGGAAGGTAAAAAGGAGGGGGGATTAAAGGGAAGGCAGATTAAGGAAGGCAGTAGTTTGAAGCAAAAAAAGATTCTTAAGGAGGGACAGGATAAAAACAGAGGGGGAGAAGAATAAATAGAAGAAAATGAGATGGAGGGAAATACAGTTAGTAATCATAAAGGTGAATGTGAATGGGATAAGTTCATCCATAAAACAAGCAGATAGCAGAATGAATTAGGGATTAGATTCCAACAATATGTTGGGTAGAGACACACTTGAAACCGTAAGGCAGAGTTATAAAGGATGGATCAGAATCTATTATACTTCAGCTGATAAAAAAAAAAGGCAGGGATAGCAATCAAGATCTCGGGAAAAAAAACAAAGCAAAAATAGAGCTAATTAAAATAGTTAATCAGAAAAACTACATTTTTCTAAAAGGTACCTATAGTCATGTTAACAACAACAATAACAATAACAACAACAACAAAGCTCAAAATCATCACTGATAAGAGAAACATAAATTAAAACAACTCTGAGGTAGTACCTTAAACCTATCAAAAATGACAAATACAGAGAGGGATGAGGGCAAATAGGTACACTAATGCACTGTTGGTGAAGTTGTGAACTGGTCCAACCATTCTGGAGAACTATTTGGAACTATGCCCAACTGTGTATAACTTTTGTCTGAGCAATAACACTACCACTAACATCTGTACGACAAAGAGGTCAAAGAAAAGGGGAAAAGACCTCTTTGTACAAAAATATTTATAGCAGCTCTTTTTGTGATGTTAAAGCATTGGAAATGGAGAGAACGCTCTGCAACTGGAGAATGGCTGAACAAGTGTGATGTATGATTGTGATTAAGTACTATTGTGCTCTAAGATAAAGTTCAGAAAAACATGGAAAGATCTATATTAACTGAAGCAAAATGAAGTGAGAAGAACTGACAGATCATTGTACAAAGTCCAGTCCAAAAAAATCAATTGCATAAGAAGATAAGAGAGATTTGACTAGAAATGTGCATATGGAAAAGGATTCCATATCAGTCACTAAGATGCTGCTAAATACTTGCTAAAGGAGTTTGAGGCTCTGGGTTACCTCTAGGATCACAAGAAGGTAAAGGGGCTTGTGGAGAATGAGGAACCATTTGGATTTCTTCCATGGCACCTACTAATAGAATCACCCTTTGTGTCCAATATAGTGAAAAGAGTGCTAGATTCTTAATCAAAACACTTGTCTCCATGACCTTAATCTTCTATTAAAGAGATAGGTAACATTGCAAAAGTTACTGGACTGTTCCATGCCTTAGTTTCCATAGCTAAAATAAAATAAAAGAGATTGCATCGATATTGTTTACTTCTTCCAAAACTAAAATTCATTACTCTATGAAATCAGGGCAATTATACCTCACTCTAAAGTGACCTTTTTGAGGTCCAAAGGATCAAAAATTTTCAATTTGGAAGAAAACTCAGCACATTATGTCTGTCCAGTATCCTTAAAGGTAGAGACCAGTTTGTTTGTTTTGTCTTTTTATTATCCATATCAAACACAGTTCCTAGAATATAGATATTTAATTTAAGTCTTGTTGAATTGAACTGAATTGAATTGAAATGAATAATCCAATCTACACTCAAAGCAATATTCTTTCCTTCTATGACATCCTTAAGAAGTATCTATTCATCTTTTACATGAAGAACTCAAGTGATAAGGAATTCATTACCTAAAGTGGTCCAGACCACTTTTGGACAACTCAATTCACTAGGAAATTTTTCCTTATTCCAAACCAAAATTTGCTTCTCTGTTAACTTCTACTCATTTGTCCTAGTTTTGCTATTTGGGGTAAAGAAAAACAAGTCTAATCTCTCAAATCTAAGATTTGAGGTTAAAAAAATGTGTTTCCACTAAACCTTTCCTTTTTTAGGCTAAATATCCCAGGTCCTTCAATGACATTGTTTTTTCAGGTCCCTCATCATACTGGTTGCCTTTTTCCTGGCAAGTTTCAGCTTGTCAGTTTTCATACCCATAATTCTCTGGCTGTGGTCTGGCCAAAGCAAAAAACAGCTGGACTGGTTTTCCTTGCTCTGGACACTAAGCATCCTTTTACAGCTCAAATTGTTGAGCACAAGAATCAATTTTGATGCCATGGATTCATTGCATTGCAGAGACCATGATTATGTTTAATTTTTATGTGCAGAGATCTCAGATGAAGAAACTCAGGAACTACTCTATAATTTATGATTTTAGTTGCCTAGAGCATGGAGAGGGTCAATGAGTTAGTCGGAATCACAAGCCAATATGTGTCAAAATCGGAAACTGAACATGTGTTATCTTGATTCTAAGTCTGGCTCACTACTGCATGACACGACACTTTATTTTACCTTACCATAACAGATATTTGATAAATATTTATTGAATCAAATTAAATTAACTCTTTTGGATGCAAAAGTACATCACTGACTCATATGGCTTTGTTGTTGTTCAGTCATATCCAACTCTTTGTGACCCCATTTGGGGTTTTCTTGGCAAAGATACTGAAGTTGTTTGTCATTTCCTTCTCCAGCTCATTTTACAGATGTGGCAACTGAAGCAAATAGGGTTAAGTGACTTGTCCAAAGTCATATAGTTGGTATGTGTCTGAGGTCAGATTTGGACTCAGGAAGATTAATCTTCCTGAGTCCAGACCAGGCAGTCTATCTAACGTACCACTTAGTTTCCCAGTCTCATATAGAGTCTGAGTTTAGCACAGTCTCATATATATATATATATGCAGAGATAGGAAAGGGGAAAAGTCACTTAATAATTCCCCATGGCCTTATTTTTTGTGATAATTATTAAAAATTAACATCATAGTACTTTGATAATAATTCATTACTAGCTCTTGTCTACTTCTGCTGTTTATGATGTAGTGAAAATAAATAAATTTATCAATCTCCCTATATAGACAGTCTCCTCTTACTCTATTTGTGTAGTTGATCTTTTCATTCACAAGTGTAACATTTTGCATTGATAAGTATTAAATTCTATATTAATCAATTCCAGCCATAATTCTAATCTACTAGAATGTTCTGGTATCCTTATTCTATGATCTCTGCTTACCTATTCCTCTCAGCTTCATTTTACCTTTAATTTGATAAGCATGCTGTTTCTTTATCGAAGGTAGTGAAAACATTCCAAAGAAGCAATCCAATGACAGAACTGTGTGGCAATCCCCTAGAGATTTTCATCAACAATCACTAAAATTTTAGTTTGATCAGTTCTGAATCTAAGAAATTGACATTTGGAACATTTGTTCCAACAAATGGAACAAACATTTCCCTCCATCTTATCCATAATAATGTTATGAGAGTAAGTTTGGGAGACTGGCGTTAACTCATGGAGAATGAAGTGATCCAACTTATAATAAAGAAAAAGTCCTGAGACATGAATATATATACAAACCCACCAATCACATCCTGAAGCAATGATATGTCTTGGCAACAAACTGCCTTTATTCCCATGTTTCCCTCAATTTGTAAATTTCCTCTTTGTGACATTTCTTCGTTTCCTCACAGATTCATCAATTGTCAAAGCTGAAAATGGTCTCAGAGGCAGGGGCTGCAATGGAACACACTCTGAACCTGGTTATCAAAGCTCTTGGGCTGGAAGGCAGATTTTGCCACTTAAATAGCTGTGTGATTGTTGATAAGTAACTTTACCTAAGCCTCAATTTTCTTATCTGAAAATGGGGTTTTATAGTATATATGTATCTCACCTGCCTTGGAGTGTTGTAGTGTAGAAGAGAAATAATTAAAACTTTTTTTTAGAAACTTTTACATTTTAGAAATATAAATTTTCATTACAAATAAGAAAATAGAGACACAGAGAAGTGTATAAATCAAGTTAACCCAGGTCTCCTCATTCCCAGGCCAGTACTCTTCTTCTGAGACATTCTTTCTTCAAATATTCCTTTTCTCATTCAAAAAAAGATTTCTGTTCTGTAAAAATGTTAGCATGACAGAAGGACCACAAAAGAGCATTTCCCCTTGCCTGCTTGAGCAGATCCCTGCCAAGAATTTTCCATCTCTGACAGTGACTGTCCTGTGATATTGCCTGATTCTTTCATTCGACTACATCTGAAATTATATTGCTTAGAAATGTGCCAAGAGATGGCTAATCTATTTGCTTAAAGTACACAAATCAAGGGTCCTGGGGAATTATAATGTAAAGCCAATTTGTTAGTGATCCCTCACCATCTTAATTTAGGCCAAACTAATAATAATTTGAATGATTTCCACTCTGTCATGTGAACTTCAACATTATCTCAACTCACTTTGGTAATATTGTATAAACTGAATGTTTTGAACCCTCAGAATGATTTTTGGAACTGTTTCAATCATGTGTTTAAGGGAGATTGATAAATTTATTTATTTTCACTACATCGTAAACAAACAGCAGAAATAGACAAGAGCTGGTAATGAATTATTATCAAAGTACTATAATGTTAATATTCAATAATTATCACAAAAAATAAGGCTGTGGGGAATGATTAAGTGACTTTTCCCCCTTCCTATCTCTGGATATTTTTATTTTATCAGTATTTCACCTGAGTAAATAGACTGTAAAATTGCATTGGAATTAAGGTGATCAACTCTTGTGAATGCCATATGCAAAAACAAAATATAGATATGATAACTATCAGAGATGGCTACCAAATATTTATGCCAACTTGTTACTAAAATACATACATTTTCCTAAATAAATAATACTATGTATTTTTCTTCTATTTATTCATTCACCTAAAGCTGAAAAACAAATGGTAATGTATGTAAAAATAATGTTTTCCCTGAAAAGTTGCTGAAAAGAAATATCCAATTTTTCATAATGAATTTGATTGGTTAATTAGCATTAAGAACCGAACTAATGAAAATACTCTGAATACCTATTTTTTATGGCAGGCAAAGATGTTAAAGAGCTGCAACTGAATTGTGTTGTCAAAGTCAGGGCATATTCTGGTAACAAGATTCATTAGGGAAATGGCTATATTAATTTAAAGTGATTGAGATTTTGATGTAAATTATGGGTCATCCATTAGAGATGAAGAGAGACTCTTAACACATTAATCTAGTGTGGAAAGAGAGGAATATCTTATTTCCTATGAGGGAAACTTAAAATGTACGTGTCTTTAGCCTTCTCAAAACAGAAAGATCAATCACTTCAGGCATATGGCCCTGGCAATACAAAATACATAGGAAAACAGATAACATATGGTTTGCATTTGCAAGGTATGCTGTGTGAAAAGATATTTCACACCTTCCCACTTGATTATAAATGACTTTAAAGGAAATAAAGGTTCTTGTATTAAAAAAAACACCCTGAACTTGGAAAAAAAAGAGACTCACTTAAGGTGACTGATAATTGGAGATTAAATCTTTTGAGGGGCAACATGGTGTGCATTTCAGAGGATGTGGAGGGGAATAAAGCAACATTTGCCACAACAATATGTCTTATACTGGTGAACCCTCAAAGTACAAATGACAAGTGTTTATAGTCCCATAAGGCCAACAACTATGAAAAAGGAAATTTACAGTTGGCAAAAGGTAGGTATGTAAATAAGGTTTTATAGATCTTCAAAAGCACTGGGCAGTCTAGATTGTGACATGGCAGATACCTGATAAAATGAGTGATGTTACTACACAGTACAATCTATCTCTCTGTCTGAAACTATTACTATTGTAAGCCATTTTTTTCTGCCATGATGAAACCTCAAACATGGGTAGGCTATAATTTTCTCCAAAATGAATTTTCTCCAAAATGAATGATAGAAAATTTTAAATTTCCACCTTGGAAAATAAGAGAAAAATGCTGAACCATAAAAAATGACCAAGCATTAATTTGGTCACTACTATATGTGAGGTAAACTCTAGTTTACAGTCCTGAAGGTCAGTTGAAAAGTCTACTTCATTGAGTTGTTCATTGCCTGGGGTCTTAGCTGGTATGCCGCAACTGAAGGTGGTCTGTCCTTAACTTCCAAATATTTAGGTGTCACAGGATTACATTATATCATTAGAGAAATTTGTTTCAGGCTCAGATGAATTTCCTTTTCCAAAGTTTGTCCCAAGAGTAATTATCTATTTGAAATCCATCCCACTGAATCAGTCTACTAAGCTGGGAACTTAGGAAAATCATTTTAATCTGTATTTCTCCCCTAAAAAAAACGCTCAAAAGTCTCAGGATGGTCTCATATAAAGAGGGTTTCTAGGGATTTAAGTGTTTTGCTGAGTTCTATTCATGTCTAGGCTGGGTACTCTCTTATATCAAGGATCCTAGAACCTTCCATACTTTTGGGAGGATTTCTCAAGGGAAACTAATTAGCTCTTCACCCTGATGTTTCAGTGCCACCCAGAGGTAGACAGAGTGTTTCAGAACCACAGATTTCACTTTTAGCATGCTGCTTAAAAACAGAAATCATAAGCCTTTTTGCATACTTTGTGTATACCATGACATTATCATCCTGTGCTCTCCAACTGTTCCTAAAATATGGATCATTGCCATCCTGATGTAGTCTAACCACACCAGAGTCCTTTAAAAAGAGGCAATGGACAGGGCAGGTAGTTATAAGCATCCTGAATGACAGATGATTCCAAAAGTTCAGCTCTTGACACCAGGAGAAGTTTGGCAACTCTTTTCTTTATCCTTAAATGGCCTCTTCCTGATGGCTACATTTGAGGGTTTCTGGGCTATGCTGACTCTCGATGGGTGCATTTGGAAAAACTTCTCATGTTCCTTTAACTGACTCAGAATAAAATAAGATAGGCTACCCTCTACCCTTTATGGTCAGTACAAATGAATATATAGGGACAGAGGTAATTAACTGATTATCAGTTACATGGGTGGCTTTATTACTCAGAACCAAAACAAAAGTGGGAAACAAGCATGGAAGTGAATGAAATGCATAATTCTTTATCCAGATAGTGTGCTAGGCCTGGATTCAGGAATACTTAAGTTAAAATCCAGCCTCAGACTCTTACTAGCTGTGTGACTCTGAGCAAGTCATTTAACTCTTGTTTGCCTCAGTTTCATCATCTGTAAAATGGTAATAATAATAGCCTCTACCTCCCAGAGTTGTTGTAAGGAACAAAGGAGAAAATAATTATAAAGCACTTAGTTCAGTGCCTGACATACAATTAAGTGCTGTATAAATGTTATTTATATAATATATAATATTATATATTATATATACTATATAAATGTATAAAAGTTATTACTATTATTATTTTTATGAATAAGTGTTCCATTTTGGGTCTGTATGATAACCATATAATCCATTAATAAACCTCCCATTCAGGATCCAAGAAAAGCTACCCCAGGTTCAAAGTAGTTTCTAGATCTGTGACTACTCAAAAAAATGATAGCTCATGAGGCTCCACCTATGCTTATTTTAATTCAACAATAGAGACCAGCTAGTTAAAACTAAATATGTTTATGCAATAGCGTATTTAGGAATAAACAGAATACTTTGCTTATAATCTCAGGTACAATCTCCCACAAATATCTATATCATTAATGGACATGGCTAGGGAACATGCTTGAAGGAGTACACACATAGGGGATACCTGTGGCCATGTTACATATATGAAGGGGTAACCCATGCTTTAAATACCTCTAATATCTTTTGGTGATGCCTCAAGGTGTTCATGCCAAGTCTGCTCCTCACTCCTCTTGCACAGATATGTGGACATGGTAAGCACTTTCTCCTGGGTATTTTTCCTTTCTCATCTCCTATGGGCACTGCTTAATGGCGAACCAATGGCATTGTGGTTTCCAGTGTCAAACTCTGGGACTCATTTCTTTAGAACAACTTCTAGTCATCTGAGCTACGGTTTGATTGGGTGCAGTGACTAGAAACCATTCCCTGGCAAAGATAAGCTGGCACCTCTTTAGTCACAGTGGTGGTTAGGAACCAAGGGCCAGATGCCATGTAGAATACTGCCAGGTTATGATTAAGTGTGATTTTTTAACTCACTTCTAATATGAAGATCCATGCCCCTATAGAGTCCTGTAGTTAGATTAAAGGTAAATGTGACAGAACAATAAATATCTCTTCCAATCTCTTCCCCATTTTTTTTTTACCTTCCTATGATCACAAGGATAGCCAGGGGAATCCTTTCCAATTTGGTGAATAAAGGCATTTCCTGTGGAACTGGACATGCTCTCTGCCTTAATATTGAAGGATATTAATATTTAAGGGCTTTGGGATGATGCATCAATTTCTGATTATTACCTCTTTGAATTTTGGTTGGGGGTTATATCAACAAGTTTTGTAAGTCAGTGTCTTAGGGGACAGATTCTTAAGGAGAAGCCTCTAGACCCAATAGAGTAGACTTTCAGGCACGGGGAACCTGCAGCCTCAAAGCTACACATGGCCCTCTAGATCCTCAAGTGTGGCCATTTGACTGCATCCAAATCCATGCAAAGGGCCACATTTGAAGACCTAGAAAGCCACACATGGCCTCAAGGCTGCAGGTTCCCCACCCCTGGAGAGGAAAAACAAGTTAAAAAATTATTTCATTCTCTTTTGAGTACATCTCATTTAGGACAATTCTATTGATTCTTTCCCTTAGGATAAAGATCATGGCAGCCCACAACTTTAGCATGGATCAATTATGGTGATTTACATGTGTTCTCATTGGCAAACCTGAGACTGGTCACCAAATCCCTGGATGCTTCTTTGGCTTATGTTTCTTTCCCTGAGAATGTCATCAAAAGTAATCCTGAAAAATTGATGTTTCTTGGTTTGGACAATTACCTCATGTGATTGAAGGTACCTATGTTCTTGAATTGGAGCCTGATATCCAGTGATAAGTATTTCCTGAAATTACACAGATTCTCTGAACCTGAAGGGACTAATGAGCCTGCCTGGTTGACTAGAATATCTCAACTTGGTGACTTTCTTGGAAAGTATAAACAGCAGTTCCATAACATTGTTTTAACTACATTCGATAGTATAATGAGTCTGATGGATTATCATTTCATGCTTTAAATATTTGCTAATGCATCTTTGGGCAGCTAGGTGGCACAGTGGATAGAGCTGCTGGGTTTGAAATCGGGAAGATGTGAGTTCAAATGTGACTTTAGATACTTATTAGCTGTGTGACTCCTATGCAAGTTACTTAACCTTGTTTGCCTCAATTTCCTCCTCTATAAAATGGGCTGGAGAAGGAAATGGCAAACCACTACAGTATCTTTGACAAGAAAACCACAAATGAGATCACGGAGAGTTAAAGACACAACTGAAATGATTGAATAACAACAATGCATGGTTATGCATCTTTTGTGTTTTGGGATTTGTCCTTCATTCTTGAAGAGGACCGTGACATCAGGGATATGACGGCATGACTTGCAATTGACTTTGATTTGAGCAAGGGAGGGCTGTGCAAGGTCACCAGCCTCACTTTCTCCTCCAGAGCCATCTGAGTCCACTGGGCAGATATCTTTAGGAAAGTTATTGAGAACTTTGAAAAAAAAAATGCAACATTGGCTTGCCAGTGAGTTTCTTGATGTCAAACATTCAAATAATACATATTTGTCAAAGGCTTACTAAATGTATAGTACTCTGTTTCTTATTATGGGAAATAAAAGGAAATGCAGCAACAGGGGCCCTACTTGTAAGAAGTTTGTGCACTATTTGAGGAAATAAGATATATGAAAAGTTTAATAAGAGATTAAATAATACAACAAGAAGAGAGATGTCACAAGGACTGGGAAATAAATGACCCTGAAAATACAGAGTTCAGAATAGCAGGAGATACTGAGAGCTGGCATTGAATAGGAACACTTCAAATATGAGAATGGATTACACCTGGATGGGTAAATTTAGTTTATATTTACTATCTGGGAACAATGTCTATTCTACAGTACAAGGCAGGGCCTGGTACATAGTAGGTTCTTTATAAATGCTTGTCAATGGATTGGAAGGTAAGATATTTCAGGTGAAAATATGAGAATATCCAAAAGCCTGTCCTTTATTGACCTTTATATATTATTCAAAGGTCACTATTATTTAGCATTTGAGTTCTTTTCCACGTCATAAAATGTCCTTAAGTATCCTAAAGGGCCTTAGCCATCAACAAATCCAAACACTTTCATTACAAAAATGAGGAAACAGGCCAGGACAGGGCTAGTGACTTGATTAAAGTCTTGATGTCCATGTACTCACTGTATCATTGTACATGTAAATAATATAGGTATATGTTTTGTAATTCACCTTACATCTTTTGATACATAAAAATGGTATGTTTAATCTGTAACTTTTTCTGTAGAGATGATCAGTACCTGAGGTGACAAGTGTGGCATAATGTACAATGGCCAGAGACTCATAGTAGAAAGGTTTGTCTTGTTGAAATTTAATTTTCATTTCCTTTTTGGAACTCAAAGAATGATTTGGCCTTAAGGTTTTTTGGTTTTTTTTTTAAATCAAAGAATCATCTGCTGTAGCTCAACCTCTTTAAAAGTGGACAGGAGGGCTTAGAAAGACAACTTAAATTCTCTACAATGTAGCTGAATTGAGAACTGGGACATAAATAAAAATACATAGTATAATAGTAAGCTGTAATAGGTTAGATTACCCCCCTCCCCCCCAAAAAAAAGACAAAGTAGCTTATGCATGCTTGGTTCTATGGGACAATGCTAGCTACTTTGGTGGCCAGTAATGATAAAAATAGTACTTTCCATTTGTAATTAATACGAAGATTCTGGCTCTCCATTTCAGATTTAGACCTCATCCATTTCCCCATATCTTTGTTAACCTCCAAATTGGATTAGTGAAAAAACATTTTGCTTAGTACCCGTTAAGGCCATTTGGAAGATGTGGGCAGGGTAAAATGCAGCGGCCCATTTCCAGGAACATATTACACTTGTGCCCCACAATCAGCATACCGGCTGCCAATTTGGCTTGGTTCATGATCAAGGTATTTCCTTTAATCCATAAAGCTCTATGTGGTCTGTGCTCTGATGATTTTAGACACTGTATCTCCCCTCTCCTCATACCTCCACCTCTCCACAAAAATGGAAAGGGGCTGGTATGATCCTGATGAAGAGTTTCAAGTTTTGCACCTTACAGAATTAATTAAGGTCAAGGCTTTGCCCTCAGAAAGTATATGCATTTTAGCATTCTACGCCCACTCATGCAAGCCTGATAGGGTCTTCCCTTTGGGGTCCACCAGGGATTATTCAATTCCTACTATCAACAAGTGTGTCCACAGGTAAAGGGAGGGTCACAGATAAAGATTGGATTTCCAAAAATGTGGCAGAATCAGGTAAGAGAAAAGGATTTGGTCATTTCAATAGATTGGGACTTAGAAAGGCTTTCTCATGAAAAATGGGCATTGGCACTTCCAAGCTTTCCATCATTCACCAGAAAGGTGACAATCCATGAAGATTCAGTTGGGCAATGTTGTTCAGCCACATCCCAAACTGCTGTATCAATATAGATACCGTGAAATAAGTCACAAACACTATCCCTGAAGTAGTATTGGCAATAACACTCTTGCATCTTGGTATGTTAACATTTCTCATAAAGGATCTGAATGAATACCATATAGTTAGCCATTTGATGTCATAATATGTCAATACAACTTAATCAGAAAGCATGCCATGCCATGGTGGTTTGAGAGTAAGCCTTGGCATCAGTGAGATTTGAATTCCAGTTCTGCCTCTAACATGGACCGTTTGGGTGACCCTGGACAAGTCCCTTTATTTCCCAGGTTCCAGGCAACTCTCTAGGACTATAAGTCACTTTTTTCCCCAGTAAGATGAACTCTCTCAACCACTGAAATAACAGAAGTAAAAAAAAAACAAAACGCCAAAACTATAGGTATGATATAAAATATGGTAAATTTCAATGTTTTTACTCTAAAGTATATCATTTATTTCATTCTATCTAATAGTACAGATATAAACCTAGCTATACCTGTCTATTCTGTATGACTTTTCCCCATGTCTTATCATAAGTTCCACAGGAAGTCTGTCCAATGCACTGGAAGGACTCTTCAACTTCCCTCAGCATGAGGCTGATGCATACAATGTACGTGAGCTCTTTTATCAGCCCTCACTCTGGCTACATAATCCAATCATCTTCTTAATCAATTATATATTTACTTTGCACTGTTTCCTCATGATTAATTCCTTACTCATAATACACTCCAGTCAGCCCATACCCATCATGTCCTTTGGGTGATCCTTAGCTTTGAAAACTATAGTGTTTTATGACTCACAAAGAGATACCAGCACTAGAAAGGGTGATAGGTTGTGTAGTGCTGTAGAAAGAGCATTGGTTCTGGATTCAGAGGACCTAGTTCAAATCTTTC
Organism: Vombatus ursinus; assembly: GCF_900497805.2. Classification (NCBI taxonomy): domain Eukaryota; kingdom Metazoa; phylum Chordata; class Mammalia; order Diprotodontia; family Vombatidae; genus Vombatus; species Vombatus ursinus. The sequence continues at coordinate 35,159,532 of NW_020954599.1, forward strand.
CTTCAGGTCAGGGACCATCTTATGCCTCTTTTTGTATGCCCAGTGCTTAACACAGTGCCTGGTGCATAGGAGGCATTTAATAAATGGTTATTGATTGATTCACTGATTTATTTCAGCTCTGCAGTTCATGAGCTGTTTGGCCTTGATGAAATCACTTAAAATCTCTGGACCTCAGTTTTCTCATCTGTAGAATGAGAGGATTGGACTGAATAACCTCTGAGGTTCTTTCCAGTACTAAATCTATGATCCTATAATCTTCCCTTTATGATGTGAATTCCTCAGAGACTTTTTTAACATTTCTCTGTAGCCCCAGAACTTAATGTAATTGCCTGGCACATAGTAGGTGCTTAATAGATGCTTAGTGACTAACTGAATGAATACTGCTGTTAAAATGGCCCCTTTCTTTAAGGAGAAGCACTAAAAATTTTTGGCAAAATCTGCAAATGTAGTTACAATATGCCATCTAGCTTCAGACAAGTTGGGTGTGTTTTGAGTCTTCAGATAGATCCTCCTAAGAAGGCACTTGAGCCCAGATGTAGAAAGAGAGCTGGCATCTGAACTCAGGTTTTCTGACTTGAAAAACATTACATCATAATGCCTTCGAATGGAAATGAATTGGACAAGCAACTACAGACTTTTCCTATTTTACGAGATCATAAGGAGGAGAGAGTTAAATCTCTGGGTGTGCAGCTGATGGGTACGAAGGATGGGTCACTTGGCATTGGTTTGATTCAGGATGTCTTTCAGCCATGGACCGATGAGGTGGCACGATTCATGTTTACAGAGCCATCTAAATTGATTTGCCTTTTTCTCCTCATAAAAAATGACCCCAGATAGTTCTCAAGAGTTCTGAGCTAATCAAAGATGACAGACTCTGAGTCAGGCACAAAGAATGAAAAGAAAGAGGGGTGACTGCCTTGCTCACCTGCTAAAATCCTATGTAGGGTCAGGTTGGTGGCTGGTATCATTAGTGAGTGGTTTTTTAAAACACCAACTCTATGTGTGTGTGTGTGGGGGTCTATTTTGGGGGGGCTTATGTTGGAAAGGTGACAAGGACACCTTTGCAGATAAGAACAAAAGACCATCACCAAATTAAATATTGTCTGATATACTGTACTAGGAAATATTGTATAAATAACAGGGTGGGGGAGGGTAAGACAAAGCTCCGGGCCAAACACTTCACTTTTAAGCTAATTTACTCTTTCAAATTATAAACTTGTTCTTTAAAGTCTGAATGAAGATCCTGGTAGCCTGAAGTCATCAAAATCACTGTGTTTTTATATGAAAGCTTCTTGCTCTGCATTAACTCCACGTTCCAAATTCCAAGGGATACAACAAACAACTGTTTAAAAAGTATAAGGATGCCTGCAGAATTGAATACTTTTCATTGCCTCTCATTAAATGGAAAGGGTTGGTGACCCTATAGGGGACCTTTTACAGATTTTCAAAGATGATTTTTAGTATCAGGTATCCTAAAAGAGAGAGAAGGTTTCTTGAATCACTGCCCATTCAGGCTGATGAAAGGACAATTTTTTGAAGCAGATAAGGAGTCAGTAATGGTATTATTCTTCCTGTTACAACAATCATGAGACTGAGAACTGGCAGGGGATGGCAGGAAGGCTTAGAAATCACTGACACCAACTGCCATTCATTTCTAGATGAATAAACTAAGGCCCGGACACTTTTAAGTGTTTTTCCCAGGGTCACTCAGGTGGTAATCAGCAGAGTTCAGAATCAGAACCCAGATTCCAACCCCAACACTTCCTACTATACTATGCTGTCTCATTCAGTGTTAGCTCCAGGATAATGACATCGAACTCTGAGTGTCCCTTGCAAATGCAGTTAATAATACAGTGAGCAAGGCTGGCCCAATGAATACGGAGAAGGCTGTCACATACCCATCATGATCTGAGGGCTATCAGATAGTCTCATCCTCATCTTTCCTGTCCCAGGTGCTTCACCAAAATTGCTAATTTTTAGAGATCCCTTTTGGATCCCTTCTGGATTTAGATTCTCTCTTCAAATATTCAAATTCTCCTAAGAGAGCATAACATTTCCTGATTCTGATTTCTGAAGTATAAACACTCACAGGAAAATTTTAACAATTGACTTTTCTGAACCAATATGAGCTGGCCCAAGCCTATACTTGATTTTATCCATTTAAGGAACACCCACTATGAAAGTTTTTTGTTTTTTTTTTTTCCAGTAGGACATATTGGCAACCAGTCTGAAACTTACAGCCTGAGAGAGTTACCTAGGGATGCTGGAAGTTGAAATGATTTGCCCCTTTTTACATAGCTAGTGTGTGCCAGAAGCAGGACTTAGTCAGGGTCTTTCTGAATACAGCATTAGTTCTCCCTCCACCATCTCCTGCTGCCTCTTGTCTTACACTATAGTGGGAATTAATTTACCAGTTTACTTTCTTGACAGGAAAGACCCAGGTTAGAGTACTATGTACCTGGAAGGGTATAAATGGTACTAAAAGGGGGGAAATTATCACAAAATGAGAGTCAGAGGAGGAATCTCTTCCTCCACCGTTTTGTCTTGAGCTTGTCCTATGACTGAGGCACTCTCCATCTTCCCTCAAACACTAGACTGCAAGCTTCTTAAGGATAATGATCTGTCTCAACTAAAGACAATCTCCAGTAACACCTAGTACAGTGCTGGCACAGTAGATATTTGTTCAATGAATGGATGAGTGCAAACATGGATAAGTTCTTATACCACAGATTATATTATATGGGGTTTTTATCATATGTAGTTATCTTAGAGAAACATACTTTGGGATACGGAATAACTAAATCTAACTTATGTATAATTCCACATTTGGAGGAGGATTTTGATGTTGGTTCTTCTAAGGGAAGTATTTTTCTTATTTCCATAGTTTACTGCCATTTAAACCTCGTAACCAGGGTACGTTTTTGACCTTCCCAAATCTCCACCTGGACAGAACAGTGCAAAATTTCTATTGGAGGCATACATGGCTTGGAAAGTGGGAGTTCATTTTGGTTGTTGTTCTGTATGTTTCCTATTCTTGACTCACTAAATCTATCTGTAACATCCATTATAAGTGATAAGATTGTGACTATTGAGAGTATTGGAGAAAATGAGATCCAATATAGAATGTATTAAATGATTTTTTGTGAGACTCTGGGCAGAAATTGTAAAAATGAATTACCGATCGGAAGAAGTTTCTACTGTCAGGAGACTATTCATAAAAAACAAAAACAAAAAAGAGAAAACAACAACAAAAAAAAACAGTGCTTACAATGGCACATATTTGAAGATGAAAGCTAGAGAGTAATTAAAGTGAATTGATATGTTATTGTTCTCAGCATCGTAGCATAAAAAAATGCTGAACAAAATGTGAGCTTTAAGTTGCCAAGTGACTGTTGTCTATAACAAAACAACCTGAGACAGAGATCTAGTTTGACAGCAGGTGGGAAAAGGTGAATTTTCCTTGCCCTTGGGCTAAATGCATGGCATGCTGACCCTGTGGTAAGATAACATGAAAGCAATCAATTTATTGATAGGCACATTGGAGGGTATAGGGGATATTTTAAAAGGAGGATGCTATCTAAGAAAGAAGTTGCTGGGATGGAACACAATGGATTTTCTTTTTCTTGGTATCTGGAGAAAAAAAGAGATCTTTATCTCTTTTGGTAATATTACTACCTGCTTCACAGGGCTGCTGTGAAGAAAGGGTTTCATAAGCTGTAAAATGCTACATAATTTGGAGCTAATGTTAGAGATAATAATGTTAATAAGATTAATAATTTCCATCCCAAATCACTGTTCAGGTATCATACTTTAAAAGTATCTATAATGTTACCTTTTATTTATCTGGGGTGTCTCCATTTTGCTTCCACTCAAGTAGAAAGAATTGTCCAGTGAAAATGACTCAGGGTTATGCTATTCCACAAGCAACTGACCACTTATTTGTGTCCTATGCACCTTTCATAGGGCAAAGAAAGAGAGAGCAATCCCTTAAAACCCTACAACTGGTTTAACATTTCAGGTTCCTTATGATGGAACTTGTTCTTTAGCCTCTACACCTGGAATGCTCAGGACCAATTAACTCAAGACCTCATTTGTATGCACCATCTATTAGTACAGCACCTTGGGCTGAAGAACACCAGCATAAGTTTGTTATTTTCCCATAGGTGATGAAGTCCTCTCATTCTAAAATCAATAGCATTTATAACGGATTGAACTTGGTAAATAAGGAAAGAGAAACTCATGGATCCTTATGTATACCATGGGATCATAAGAGCTTTAAAGCTAGAAAGAACATGTGAGGTCCTATATTCCAGCATTTCATTTTGTAGATGAGGTAACTAAAGCAAAGAGAAGTGACATGACTTTCCTAAGATCATGTAGGGAACCAACATGAAAGCCAGGATTTGAAATGAGGTCCTCTGACTCAAAGCTACTGTTTTTTTGCTGCTGTTTACCATGTTGCCTCCCTCTAGACTGGTCTGCCTTGCAGATTGCAAGCAGCTAAATAAGAGGTAAAATCTACAGCATGATTTATTTAAGGTTCACAAAAATACTATGTGTATGCTGTCTATTTTGATCCTCATAATAACTTTGTACTATAGGTATTGGAGGTTTTATTATCATATTCATTTTACCAATAAGATAACTCAGGCAAAGTAAGTTTCAGGGAGATGGTCATAGGAACGATTTGACCCCAAATCTTGTCTGCATCCCAGTCCATAACTATGTCTAATTAAGTCAGTTCCTCTCCTGTTCCTCTGCCCCTTAAAACTCCTTGAGGATAAATGTCCTTTTGTTCTTCTTTCCTCTACTTAGAGCTCAGGGGACTATCTCCAATCTGCCACTGGGCCCAGATGACTCCTGAGGAGAAAGTGAGGCTGGTGACTTTGCACAGCCCTCCATCATTTAAATCAATTCATTTGCAAGTCTGATGTCATGGTCCTCTTTGACCACAAAGGACAGACAACAACAACAACTAAGAGATGACAATAAAAGTTGTTACCAGAACCCAGAACAACTAGGAGATGGGTACTAGAACATACTTCTCAGACAAGATTTCAACAAGAGATCATAAAAAATCATTGTGGCATCTTGGAAACAACACTGGATTTGGAATCAAAGCCCTCCATTTAGATACCTTGGGCTGATATGTTAAATGACTTGCCCAAAAGTCACACATCCACTATGTTTTGGAGATAGGACTTGAACCATAACCTTTCTGACTAGGGCTATCTCTATACATACTATGTACCAGTACCTCCCTATTCTCTAAGAAATAAAATAACAAATTAACTGGCTAGATTAAAAACAATCTAGTAGTATGTACAAATATTTGAAACAAATATTCTCACACACACACTCAAGACATACTCAAGACACACACTATAGCTAAGGTTCTTGGTCAATTAGTACTCTATCAAGAAACCTTATTTAGAGAAAGGAATTTATCAGGTCTGCGTCTGTAAAGACAAAACATTCAGAAGTGAAATTCTTACAACTAATTTTAGCTTTTGTTTTTGCTTTGGATTGAACTCATTGCCTTTCAGACCTCTAAGGGCCTTTTGAGATAATCTAGTCCACTTGGATGAGTTCACGTCACTGCTTCCATTAACTGGATGATAAATTATAAAAAGCAACATTTGGGCATCCCTTCACCTTCATTTGCCTTCTTAGCAGGCAAAGGCAGAGAGCTACAGTGATGATTACTGGATACTGGAGAAACATCTTTCCAATATCCCTATCAGTTCTTTATGTCAGGCATCCAAACATTTATACTCCAGGACACCACAGACTTTTTAGAAAATTCTCAGACTACCTCTTAGCTATTGGTGTAGGATAGTATGGCTCTTCCAAGCAAAGGGATCCTAAGGATTTCCCCTGAAATTTAGGACTTTCCTAACTTGTGAAACTGGCTGTCCAATGGAGTCTGTTGGGAAACCATATTGACTTCAAATATGCTGGCACTTTCCAAAATATTTTTGAATCCTCAAGGACAAGTACAGCCTCTCAAACGTCTGACCAGTAAATGGCTTCTTATCACCACAGCTTCAGATGAGGACAGCTGGCTGATCAGCCAACCTGTGTCTGGAGAAGGATAAATGTGGTAGCTTTCTAGTCAAAACCCAATTGACCCTTCTGCTCAACAGCTAATGGGCAGAAATTTCCCTTCCCCCATTTTTCTGTTTTAGAAGCAGTCCAGCAGCCAGATTTTCTTGTCAGCTGCTGATCTGGGATAAGGTACTTTTTAAGTCTTTTTAAAAAGTGTTTTGCAGGTGTACCTGAACCTATGAATGAAAGGGCACAATTATTCATAAGCCAGCTGTACTTGCCTGCTAAGTAACAATGATGGAAACAAAATGGGATAGATGTTTCATCCATCCCTAAGTCATAGATATGGATAAATGGGTTGACTACTATCTGGTTCTGCATTGCATGTGGGTGGATGTAAATACTCTTCCCCGTCAGAACCCTGGATTCCTGAGAGAAGGAGGCAGTTAAATTCAGGGTAGGTGAATGTCCATATCTAAGACACTGCCTTGAAGCTCTATATTGCTGTACTTAGTTTTCAAGAAATGACACCACTGATGGTGATCACTGTGTAGGCAGAAAGGGGGGATGGGAAGGAGGGAGGCTGAAATGACTGACGCATGACTAAAAGTTCCTGCCATACTGAGAGCTCATGAAGACTGTCCCCAGGTTTGCAGCTGCAGCCACCCCTTTCTGAGTCGAGCACAGCCTGTCTGCTTGAACTTATGCTGTGCCCACCCTCCCATTGCCAAAGAACTAGGCACTTCTGATTGCTGTTGATTGCTTTCTTCCACTGCTATTTCCAAAAATTTGTGAATCTACAATATGAGTCAAAAGATAAATTCCTGCAGCTGGTCCCTTGTTAACTAACAAAACAGGAATTATATGGGCTACATTGTTGAAAATTTCCTAATATATTTTTCAAAATTTCCATTTCCTCCATGGACCACCCAGGGACTTTCTGAGCTGGAAAAATGAAAAGAAGTTTAAGAGAAACCTAACAAGAAGATGAATTGTAGAGAGGTTAAAGGGTCATAGAGAAACTCTATAGCTAGACTTGCATTAGAACACTCACTGATCTGACCATCAGTTAGCCTGAACCACATATATGCAATCCTAATATACAGACTAGGGTAAATGGTGTGTGTGTGCATATATGTAGGCATTTATTGGTGTGATTTTGGAGGTGGGGGTTTGTGAGGAAGAATTAGGAAACACGCAAAAGAACTGAGGAAGTGGCCCTGTCCTAAAGGAAAAAGAAAACAGATTGGAGAAATAGAAGCACATAGGAGACTTTGATGATTAGGGTACAAATGACTACAAGTTTCTATTTCCTTTTGTCTGGTATGATTCAGTATTTTATGATGCAGAGGAAGCATGGAATAGGGTATAGAGACGGAAGACTTGGTTTCAACTGCCAAGAGTTGAAATCCGACAAAAGTTGAGTAGCTAATATAGTACCCACTTCATTTCATGATAATTTCATTGCTCAGAAAATGGAGGAAACTATAGCAGGTAGTTCTATTCTGGTCTGATTGTGGCGAACATGAAGAAATGGTTGAGTGACACATGCTGACTATGACCCTGGACAAGTCATAACCTTTCCATGCCACAGGCAGCTCTCAAAGATTTTAAGCTGCAGAGCAGTTGTCCAACTGCACTGGCAGAGGGAATTCCTGATCTAGGAGTGAGCTGTATAAACAAAATCACAGGTGCAGTCCCTATCCCTATAATAGAAAATCACATGAATAATTAAGTCAGCTAAGGGACTAACAATTTTATCATGGACATTTCACGTTCATATATATTGCCTTCATATTTAATTAAAATGAAAGAAAAATGCTTAGTTTTCATTCTTATTTCATGAAACAGAGAATACTAACAAGACAAAAAAGTCTAGTAGGCAAAACACTTGCTCAGGAAAGAGGAAATCAATTTTTTTTTTGTTAATAAGCCACAAGTTTATACAAGTCACTGGAAATTATCATCCCTTGAATTTCTTACAGAAAAATTTCTTCCTTTTCTGTAAGGAATTAGTATTTTGATGTGTGAGGGACATAGTCTCTTTGGGAACTATATCCTTCAGAAGCTTATGGAAAGTTCAGAAGGTTATGGTGCAAGCCCAGTTGAACAGGAATATATGCAGCACATCTATCTGGTGGGAGGCTGGTCATGAATTTTTTTTTTTTAATGGCAGGTTGCCTGGGGTGGGGGAAGAAATATGAGAGAGTTAGAGAGACAAAGAGTGTGTGTGTGTGTAAGACAGACAGAAAGGGGGAGAGGGAGAGAGAGAGAGAGAGAGAGAGAGAGAAAGAGAGAGAGAGAGAGAAAGAAAGAGAGAGAGAGTGAGAGAGAGAGAGAGAGAGAGAGAGAGAGAGAGAGAGGTAGAAGAAGCCAAGAAACTGACCCACAGATGCATCTTATTTTTGTTGTGCTCTGCACAGTCTTCTGAGGAATGTAGTTCCCAAGAAGAACTTGTACCTCTAAAAGTGTGATGTTTTTAGACCTTAGAACATAGTTTCTGAGGAAAATATCTTCTCCCTGTAGTAAAACATGTGAGGCCTCGCATCTCAGTATCCTTCTGTCTCCTCCATCTCCATCAAAAGTGCAACCCACTAACAAATTGCATTCAGAAGATATTCTAGTGACTCCAAAGAGTTAATTTAAAAAACTAAGTAAAACTTTTAAAAACTCATTAATAGGATCACAAGTATCACATAAAGCCCTTAAAAAGTATTTTGAGTCCCTAAGAATAGTTGGCATGTTAATTGCTTAATGTGCTAAGTTTGCTATATGTACATTTTCTTCAGAAATAATTCATTTGCTTTCTAAATAGAATGATGGTACTACTTCTAAGAAAGTCATACCTACAAAGAGAATATTATTAAAAACAATTAGAGGGCTGGCCTTATGCATAGAAATTGTATGTGTATTACACAACTGTATTACACAAAGCAATGCATTGTAAAGGGTTGTTGAATGAATGTATGAAGGATTGTACTATAAGTAATTTGGAAAAAGTATGATTTTTTTTACATTTTTCCTTTTTTTCTTTAGATTCTATGGGAGGATTTTTTCTATTTCACAGAGATGATGTGAGGATTGAGTGAACTAATGTATGTGAAAGTGTTTTGATAAAGACAAAGCACCATTTGTACCAATGCAATTCTCCAAATATATATTATGAATGGAATTAGAACAAGACACTCTACCATTTATTTTTGGAATCAGCAACACAAAGGCAGAGCAAATGAAACAAAAACAAAATGTAACTCACTGTCAAGGAGCTGCCATATTGCTGTCGTCTGTGGGGGGGGGGGAGAAGTATTACACTTACATAGATACAGAAATGTAATAAAATTTCAAGCAGGAGAAAAGTCAGTAAACACTCCCTTCTTCCATTTCCTCTCACTCAATCCTCAATCTGGTTTCCATCCTCATCACTCAACTGAAGTTCATCATTTAGTGGCTTCATAAACTCCCCTGGGTTGAACTACTATCTCTGCGCAGATGACTCTCAGATTTCTGTACCTAGCCAACTCTCTCTGCTGAGCTCCAGTTCTGTATCACCAATTGCTTATTGGACGTTCCAAACTGGATCTCCCATAGACATCCCAAAGACAAAGACAAATCTCCATTACAAGATCCTCAAACTCCCCCCTATTCTAAACTTCCTTTCTCTGTTGACGGTACCATAATCTTTTCAGTCTCAACTCCTTACTCTTTCTCATCCTATATATCAAAACAATTGTCATGTCAACCTCCATAATATTTATCATATCTGTTTCTTTGCTATTCCTATGCCACAACCTTATTTTGGACCCTCATCACCTCTGACCCTGACTATTGCCAAAGTCTCCTAATTGGTTTCCCTGCCTCAAATCTTTCCATATTCCAATCCGTCCTTCACAGAGTTGCCCAAGTGATTTTTCTTAAGTTGCCAAAGTAATTGTGCTTGAGCAAAGGCCAACCGTAAAAATCCTGCTCTCAATAAACTGTACTTGTACCTTATTTGTTCTAGGTTCAAGTAAAATCCTCTGGCATTAAAAACTCTACACAACCTGATCCTAACCTGCCTTTTCAATTTTGGTATGTATATTTCTGCTTCACGTGTCAAATCATCCATGATGATCCTCATAAATGACAACACACCTTCCATCTTCATAACCTTACCCTACTATCATCCCTGGAAAATATATTGCCAAGGTAATGGAACTTATCCACAGCGTTCAAAAGTTCTCCATTTTCTATAACCAGTGGTTCCATGTATGGATGGTGCAGCACTGTGTGGTAGAATACTTCATTTTCTTGGTATTGACTGTCAGGCCAAATCTGTGCCAGTTTTAGCCTGACAATCAATACCAAGAAAACACGTCTACACACACATTCCCCTGATTTTAACCATCGTCTCTATACAGATAACTCCTCCCACATATATATATATCTAAATACATATCTATATATGTATACACAGTCATATATATGCATATATGTGAATATTCCTCTACATATATACATATGTAGATAAATACATGGATATTCTTTGAGGGCAGGGACTGATTAATTTTTCATTTATCTCTAACATCTAGAACCTTACCTAGTAGATACTTAATGGTAGGTGACTGGTTCACTGATCAGGAAAAGCCACATAAAAAGGTACTTCCCATGAACTTTGTGTTTTTGGTTTTTTTTTTTTTGCTAGGCAATGGGGTTAAGTGACTTGTCCAGGGTCACACAGCTCGTAAGTGTCAAGTGTGCGAGGCTGGATTTGAACTCAGGTCCTCCTGACTCCAGGGCCGGTGATCTATCCGCTGTGCCACCTAGCTGCCCCCTCCCATGAACTTTAAAAGAAGATGAAGATTCCAAAAGGCAGACAATAGGAGGAAATCTATCTCAGGTCCAGGGAATGGCACGTGCAAAGTCACAGTGATGAGAGCTGGACTGCAGTGATCAGGGAATCCATCTACGTGAATGATTTATTTTTGGTGCCTTTGTTGTTCCCATTTTCACAGTTGTGATATATGATTTCAACTCTTGGAATAAATGTTGAAGATTCTTCCTAAAAGTTGAGCAGGTAATATGGTACCCACTTCATTTCATGATAATTTCATTGCTCAGAAAATGAAGGAAGTTATAGTAGGTAAACTTATTCTAGTCCTATTGTGGCTGACAGAAAGAAATGATTGAGGGATGCAGAATGGTGATCATCTTGGGAGGCAGTACTAGTACCCTCTTTGAATCTGTAGTAAATGCAGATGGGCTCAGTGTGTCAGATGTACATCCTATATTTTAAAAGAGCAAAAGTTTAAAGATAAGATGAGTAGAATTTTTATTTTTGGTCTAAGATCAAGGGAGAGTTGAGTCAAGAGGCTTTCAAGGGAAAAAAACAAACTGTTGATATGATCTTAGTTGATTGTAATTGTGAAGAAAAACAAAAAGTATCTCAACAGACCAACGTTGCCACATAGGGAACTCACCCACCTACTCAGATTTTAAAGGAAAATAAAGAAGAATATACTGGCAAGCTCCTATAAGAATATTCTAAGAAAGGTTAGAAGTGAGACTAAATGTTGAGCACAATAAAAGGGATGAAGTTTCTGGGGGTTTTTTTTTTTCTAAAAACTCTCTTGGAAATGAGGGGTATTGAGGAATAAAGCTTATATTTGTGTGAATTAGAAGATGATACCAGATGATACAGATGTCAGAACAATTCAATCTCCATTTTGCTTCAGTTTCCTCTACTGAGAATTATACTCATACTGGGAGGGAAGAACTCAAGAGGGTCAATGTGAAGACCTGAAAATAAATAAGGAGATTAAAAGAAAGACTCTTACCCAACTGAAATGAATGCAAGTTACCTGGTCTTGTTTGAATAACATCCCAGGTCTATAGGTTTATAACTGCTACCCTGGTATCCATGATATTTAAAAACAGAGGTGGATGAGAGAGCTGTGACTGAAATTTAGGCAGGTGTATGGTCTGATTGTTAAAATGGGAAAAAAGTAGAAAATCCAAACTATAGGTTACTGATTTTCACTTTGAGCCTAAATAAAATGCTAGCATGTATTACCTCAGGGAAAGTTTGTGAGCACTTGGAAAAGGAAGTAATGATTATAAGAGATAGTATAGGTTCAGTAAGAACAAGCCATGCAAAACTAAGCTTCTTCCTTCTTTTCTTCCTTCCTTCTTTCCCTTCTTCCTTTCTTTTTGACTGAGTGGCTAGACAATAATTAAGGGAAATGTTGCGGACATTATTTTCAGATATCTTTGGAGAAAAGATGAATATGTGGGTTCATGAACTCAAGAGATCAAACCCAAAGATTATTACTATTTTAGTGTCATCTTGTAGGGAAATCTTTATTGGAACATCTCAGGGTTCTGTGTGCCCCCCTCCCTATTTCTCTTTGAGGAAGGCATAAAAATTTGCAGGTAGTATGTACATAGTATTTGACAGAAGTAAAATACAAAAATATCTCAACAAGAACAGTGCCCTAAAAAGAGCAAAACAAAACTTTAAAAAGTATAATAAAGAGTACTAATTTCATGTTGAAAACAAATAAACACCTTTCCCAAATATAGAATGGGGAAGGGTGAAGTGTCTACAAAGCCATCCACCTGATAAAGATTTAGGGATTCATGTAGTCCACAGGTTCAATACCAGTTTCCAGTAAAATACTGTAATGAGAGACAGCCTGGTGGAGAGGATAGAGAGCGAGCTTTGAAATGAAGAAGCTATGGTTCCTAAGTCGTGCCTCTGACATATACTAGTTCAGTGCCCTGGGCAACTCTGAGATTAGAAATTGCAGAGAAAGTACCAATCTACATTGGTTGAAGGGTTTCCTCACCTGAGAGTTCCCTCTACCAATTAAATCACAGTAAAAAAAAAAAAAAAGTCTCTGAAATTTTGAATGGATAATAGATAGATAGCCATAGGAGCTAATACAATTAGAATTATAATAATAACATTCATTTAAGTCACATATCAATCCAGTTTTTTTACATAAAAAAGCACAACAATTCTGCTAGACAGTAAGTGAAAAGGGTATGACCATTTTGCAGATACAAAAACTGGCTCAAAGAAATTAAGTGAGTTCTCTATGAAGAACTCAGATAATGAGCATTACCAGTTCCTGGGACTAGAACCCAGGTTTCATGGCTCCAGATCTTGCATTCTTTCCGATACATTATATTCCCTCTATTAAAGAAAAAACAAACAAACAAACATTATTTCAAGAATTTAGGTTTACTGTCTTTTTTTCTTACCAGCTCTGAAAATCCATCAGCAACAACCAAACAAAACCAATGGGGAAATCAAGCATATTCATATGTCTTAACAACATTATTTTAGACTAAGTCTGAGAAATGCAATAGAGCTGTGGCTACTGACTGTAAACTCTATAGTGGTGAGGAAGAAGTTAAATACTCTCAGATCTCTCTTTCACGTGTTAACCAAAGGATCATTTGGATCTCTATTCTGTTTCTAATTAGGTGTTAATGACCTCAGAGTTGTGTGAGTTTACCCTGCTCTGTATCTCATTTGATTTCTCCCTAGGGCTAAAACAATATCAAGAGGACTGAAATGAAAAAAAAAAATACATCTCTATGATCCCAATGGTTATTGGATCAGAGACATATAAATACATAGAAGTCCATGGGGAAAGATTATTATTAGCATTAGTTCTATAACCTATGTTAACAAAGGCCTGGAGGTAATTATAGTACTTTAGTGTATTGGGGAGGGGGGCTCTCAGATAGTCAGAAAACATGAATGAAAGTATGGCATTTCAGAGGCTAGTTGTTCAGGGGCTAATCATTGCACTGGAAAGAAGAAAAAAAAATAGTAGAAAAACATGTAGTCTCCAGCAGCTTCAGAATAAAACAATAACAACAACCACAAAACTGAGAGGTAAAGGAGCCATACTTCCTTATCACTAATTATTGTTTACCAAAATGAGAAATTGGGTCTCCTAAGAAACAGCCAAGTGTATCCAAAGAGAGAGAGTTGGACTGCAAAATGCTTCAACACCTGGAGAGAGTTCCAGGATAATACATGATAACTTTGAAGGGAGACTGAGTATTCAAATTTGTCATTTAATTCGTTAATTACATGACAATTAGAGGTAGGTATTTCACTGTTCCGTGAACCCCAGCTCCTTCTTTGTGAAGAAGAACGGTGGGAAAAACATGCAGTCTTTAGTAATCCTTGGAGCGACATATTATTTATTTGCTTTTTAAAGTTGGTACTCATTATAGCCATATAATTGGTAATACATCACACTAAGAACTCATTCAGTTGTTTAAAAAAAAAGTTTTTTCTAAGGACTGCAGCAAGGTATGAAGAAGAAGAAGAAAAAAGAGCTAAACTATAAAAATTCCAATTGTGGTAAAGCAAGACTCATTGTCACAAAGAACTGTTGAATCTATAAAATCTGAGCACAAAGAGAAATATGTCTTAAAGTAAAGTGACCAGGGTGAACCATTTAGAAAAGTGAAGGGCAAAGGAAGCTTGACAATGCCATTATGGCATATTGACTGAAAGGGTACCGTCACCATGATTAAAATGAAGTAATTCACTTTGAACTAACTCTAGTTGACTTGCCTAATGTGCCTGAGGATTGTCTGTGGCAAGCCCAGAGGAAATGTTTTGTGCATCAGTTAGCAATAAAGCTTGGAAATCATTATTCTTTCAAAGATGAACATAGATAACAGAAGCTACCAGTAATGTTTCAGCTTTCACACCGCACATTTAGCCTCCAGGAGTCCAGCCTGCTGCTTAGAAAAGGGCTCCTCCACGGCTGATTGTTACAGGCGTACTAATTTGGATCACATAAAACCTTCCCCTGTGATAGACTCTCACTCCATCAGTTCCAGAATTAGGGAAATTAAAGTGACTAAAAACTGTTGTTTATAAAGTATCCAAATTATAACCAATAGTCATACAAGTAATTCACCAGCTCACAAAAGTTCATAAATCTAGCCAAGGCCATTGTTGTGAATCAAACTTAAGACCAAGTGAGCTTTTTGTTCTTTCAAGTAGCCTGGCCACATGGTGCATGTATTACATTTTTTTGTTTTGTTTAGTTTCATGGAAAGACCAAACAATCTGTTAGAAGCAGATGTTTTGTAATCCTTTGGTGGGAGAACAGTGGTGGGATTAGGAAGCCCCCGTGATTCTTATACTTCTTGCTCTGCGCTGATAAACACGCAACTTCCATTATGAGAATATCCATTGATGTCTGCCTATCTGACTCCCCATACTGTCGAGAGCTACAGAACACTCTTCCTTTTCCAGGGAAGTAACTGCACATATTTATGAGGGAATTTTGTGAGCTCTTTTTATAGGTTAGTCAGTGACACAGCACTCATTGCTCCCCTCTCAGCTGCAGATTCAAATTGTTATTCTCAGTTGGAATAAACAGCTGCCTTCTTTCTTAATGCTTTCATGCTACTGTATAAAAGACAGCTCACTGAGGTACATAAAACTAGGTTAAAAGGCTTAACAGGACTACACTAGGTTGACAAAGTTTGGGATTAAAATTCAGGTGTGCATGCAAAACAATGTAATAAATGAATGAAAATGTGCATTATGGGTCATTTAGGCTTTAATGGCACTTTGGTGCTATGGAAGTCTTCTTATAGACACTTTGCAAATGAAATAACATTAGATTTCAAGGAATCTAATGACATACAGCCAGCATGGAATGAGACCTATGCCCATAGATTGATGACATGCAAACATACTGGGTTTGTAGAGACAACTTATCAGTCAAAGATAGCACTCCATTCAGAGCTGTTGCAACATTAATGTTGTAGCTCGTCTCCATTTTTCAGCTAAATAGAGGTTTTCTTTTTCACATCACATAAAGTCTTCAACCAGTTCAAGCCTTCTAATAAATTGCAAACTCCGTAACAATATATCTTCTATTATGCCGCTTGTTACTTTACTAAGACAGGAAATTAAAGCAATAAAACACTTTCAAAATGATAGGGTACACTCAGGCAGTCATTTTTCTTATGTTTCAGTATTATTCTTCAAAAGACCTTTTATGATACTAATATTAAATTCTTTGAAGTCTGAAGAATCTGTTGAAAGTGTTGAATTTCAAAGATATAAAGCTCAAATATTGCATCTACTCATGCATTTATTAAAACTGAATATGTGGGACAAAATTTTGAAACACAAAATACAATACAGTTAAATAATATATGACCTGATACATTTCAAATCCACATTAGAGAGTCCATTGTGTGGAAATTTGATTTAATGCTCAGGAAAATCTATTTTGCTTTGTCTCACCTTACGGGGCCAAATGCACAACAGATGTGGCCATTCGCATAAAAGGTTAGTAACTACAAAACGTAGCACCGAGAACCAGACAAATACTATAATGGTCACTTATGCAGCATGTTCACATAAAGGAAATTGAATCAGGCTTATGAGGCTGTGCATTCTTTATTAACCTCCTAGAGAAAGGTCAGACAACTGTTCTTTTAATGGTAAGAATACTATCAGAGAAGAGCTAAGAGAAATGCAAGAAATGCAGTGTCTTCCAGACAGCATATTAGGGAGTCGTATTAAAAAGCTTACAGAGTGACAAATATGAGGAAGGGGGTGTGGAGAGGGAGAGAAGTGTCTTATTTTCTTTTCAGCAATAAGCATTTCTTATCTAACCTCCTGGGGGGGAAAGCTAGTTAAAAGACCAGTGAAAGGGGGAAGTTAATCAAAATGGGAGCTCTTGAATTCTGGACTAGTTTCTTCCCTCCTTTCCCCACCCTCTTGCCTCCTTGATCACACAGAGGGGCTTCCTCATTTTTACATATACATACATACATAAATACATATATATGCCCACAAAAAAATAAAGACATAAACAAAACAAAATAACAACAAGATAAAGGGGAGAGCTATCACTCGTTCTCTTGAGCACCTCACTCCCTCTTCTTAAGAAAAAAAATACCAGTTTCTGAAGAGTTACTCGACCAGTGAAGGAATTTCTCTGTCTCTGTGTCTCTTTCTCTCTCTTTCATCACTTTAAAGAACTCCTATTAGCAGGTATGAATATTCAAATTAAATGGTACAGCTTTCTGATATATTGCTAAATGCTTTGAGATTATCAAACTGATGTCCCGTCTCTTTCTTCATTTCTCTCAGCTGATTAGGGTTAGAATTTTAACATTAAAAAAATAAATAAAATAAAATCCCAAAGCCCTTGAACCTCCTGTCCCAGCTCTACATACTGTCTCTCTGACATTAAAGGCTTTTTTGCACACCAAAGGGAAGTCAAACTGGGCCTGCACACTGCTAATTTACTTCAGTCCTTTACCAATTCCTATTCCTGTCTCAGAAATATCTGTTTGATTTTTTTGAAACATTGTCCTGAATTTCCAGTGATAAAATTAACCAGCCCAATCTGAAGCATTACTACTCAATAACTTATGTTTCCCTTCTCATCCGACACATTTCCTCTCTGTTGGAATTCCAAAGCAATCAACTACCTGGGGATACTCTTCTCCAGAGACCTTTCTTAACACACCATATCAATTAACACAAAAGCAATTCTGGACCCCCTCCAATAAACCACACCACCATCTGGCTCCTGGAAATCTCATGTAGAGGGGCCTATTTCAATTTGTCCAAATAATGTAAATTCCCCCAAATTATTTTCAAATTATGTATGTTTGCTTTAATGTTGTGTTCATTCATCTTTTAAACGGTGCTTTATAAATTCCTCTAAATGGCCTCACTCTCATCTGGGATCAATAAACTTCAAATCTGAGGAAACTCCAACTTCTAAGGCAGTAGAAGTCAGTTTCCAAAGATTAACTCTTGAGACATCACAGATTGAAAATTCCTGTCTCCTACTAACTCAAGGCATCAGAAAGTCATTAGGCCTGTTTCCTTTCCCTACCTGCCCATCAAAAAAACACTGCAGGAACAAATTTTCATAGTAATAAAAACTGTCTTTGTATAAAGAGATTTAAAGTTTATTAAACATGATCCTTTTCTTACATTTTTTCATATAATCTTTACAGTAATCTTATATGGTAGCCATGGTAGTTCCTCTGTTTCTAATGGGATCAATTATCAGCGGTTACTACTATTAGAAAACTTTTTTTAACACTATATCATTTAAAATGAATGTCCCCATTTTATAAATAGGAAAACAGAGGCTCAGAGGGCCTGTGACTTCTCAAAGTCACATAGTTAAGAAGGAAAGAAACTTGCACTGGAACTCAGGTGTTATAATGTTCTTTACCTGACACTACACTGATGTAACTAGTCCCTATATTTGTTTAATTGACAGATTTATATATGATATTATTTGAGGAGTACCTGGAGTATTCCTCCCCACCCCATTAGCTCTCCCTAGCCACAATTCTTAAAATATCTCTAAATGCTCATTTAAATAAATTAAACTGAATCATCCCTTTGAGATGTCACTGAAATTCCCTGATCAAGACCAAATAGAACTCTAACGTGAAGGGAATCTCAGAAGCCAGTAAGGTGGCACAATGAAAAATCATTGGACCTAAAGTCAGGAAGACCTGAGTTCAAAGGCACACTGATAAATCAGAAGGGGATTTGCTTAGTTTCCTTGGGGAGCAGACTACTATTACTTACTTCCCTGACCTAGAATGGAGCAGAAACAGCAGTTTATTTTCACTGGATACCAGTCATATGGCTGACTTCACTTTGGTTTGGAATAATACTAGAATAATGCTCCACCATAACCATTAGCTTATAATAAGCTTTATATATTTATATGTGCATGTATAATGTATGTGTATGTAATATATATGTGCATATATAATATATATGTGTGTAGATAGGTACATAGACAGATAGACAGATAGACAGATAGATAGATAGATAGATAGATAGATAGATAGATAGATAGATAGATAGATAGATAGATAGATATCCATGTGGAACAGTGAATAGAGCACTGGGCCTGAAGTCAAGAAGACCTGACTTCAAATCCAACTTGAGACATTTACTAGTTCTATGATCCTGAGCAAGCCACTTAACCACTTTCTGCCTCAGTTTTCTCCACTGTTGAATGGTGATAATAATAGCACCTACCTCAGAGAGTTGTTGTGAGGATCAAATGAGACATTTGTACGGTGCTTCACACAATGCCTGGCATGTAGTAGGCACTTAAAAAAATACTTGTTCCTTTCCTCTTCCTCTTGCTCCCCATTAAATCTAACCCTCTCTTATTACAGATGAGGAAACTGAGGACCAGAAGAGTTAAGTGAAGAGGTCATGCCTGTACAGTAAGCATTCGACATGCAATTTGAATTCAGGTCCTCCCACTCAATAGCTAGTGTTCTTTTCTCTACTACCACTAACATATTCAAACATTATCACTCCCAAGCATAAATTGGCTTGTTAGGTTAGGTAGGCAGGGCAATAAGACCTAGGACAGGAAAATTTTGAGGGTGAGAGATGGTTAGGGAGGTCTTTTGTGTGCTTATATGTTTATATATCATTCCTAACCTCATCCTCCTCACAAATGTCTCAAAGTCAGGAATTATTTTGGATTTTGTTTTTGCATCTCTAGCATCTAGTTTAGAGTATTACATATACTCGGTGAATAAGAAATATTTGGTGGATTGGATTATAGAGCTAGAAGACACCTGAAGGGCCATTTAAAACAACTTCCTCATTTTATAGATGGGGAAACTGAGGCCTAAGGAGGTTAAATGACTTGCCCAAGGTCCTAAAAAGTAAGCATTAGAATTGGGATTTGTAGCTGGCTCCTTGGACTCTAGATCAGCAGTTATTAATCTGGGACCCATGGTTCACAGACAGATTTCAGAGAGCCCATGAATTTGGATGAGGAAAAAATTATATCCTAATTTCAGTGTAATTAATTTCCTTTGGAATTCCATGTATTTTATTTCATGCATTTAAAAACATAACTCTGAGAAAATACCAATAAGTTTCACCAGACTGCTGCCAAAGGGGTTTATGACACATTGAAAGGCCAAGAATCTCGGTTCGAGAGCCAGGGTTCCACTGGACCATACTGCCTTCCCAAGATGGGCTCCATGAGGGATGACATATATACATACATATATTATATATATGAAACAGCATCAGGTAATACACACACACACAGATACACAAATTCCAATTATTTCTACCTCTAGAAAAGGAAATCCTTGTCTACAAAATGTGTCACTGAGATGCAAATCCTTCATGAATACAGGTCTTACACTACCAGGGGAGAAAAACAAACAAACAAACAAAACTTTTTGCAGGCTTTTACTCCAAGCAGTTATTTTTTTCAATTCGTGAGGATTTTATTAATATAGTAGTTCTCAAGGTGTATTCTGGGGAAGCCTAGGGTTACCCAAGACCCTTTCAAGGGTCTGTGAGGTCAAAATAATTTTCATAAAAATACTAAAATATTTTAATTTCAAATAAATTTCAATAGATATAGCCCACAGAAACCAAAGCCCTTTGTGGGGGAGGGTCCTCAATAATTTTTAAGACTGCAAAGGGGTCCTGAGACCAAAAAGTTTGAGAACTGGTGCATTAATATACTCCTTTCGCTGTTAGTTTGGGCACTTCATTATCCCACTATTCTGATCACAATATCATCCCCTTTGACAGTTGAAGCAACATCTATGTGATTGTATAATGCCAGTGGTACCTCTTTTTTGGTGCAATTGACATGATGGAGCAAACTATATTTTTCAGTTCTTCAGTGGGTTCATAAGTTCATCAAAGTGGGTGTATTTGAACAGAAATCAACCCCTCCTCATGTTTATCCAGATAATCCCATATTTCCTCTATAGGGGCTCTATCCAAGATGTTGAAAGTTTTTATCTTGATCTTTTAACATTATAGGGGTACCGGTGCAGCTTTGGTATTATCTATCTATTACTGATCATTCTTGTTATACCATTCATCCACCTCCTCTTATAATCATATATTCCATGGATTATATCTTTTATACTACTTTCTGCACCTGTCATCAATAGACAACTTATATGTTCCATTGGTATCTATATGTCAAGAGATCCAAAAGAAGGGACTTTTGCTATATGAAATAGAATAGTGTATTAGAAAGAGTGATGGGGGTGGCTGAGGTGACCCCAGGAGGCAAGGATGAGGCTGAGGCCTCAGAGGCGGTAGCAACAATGGGTGCACACCTGACTCAGCGCTCCTTGGGGGACGCGGAGGTGGAGCCCGACCTGTTGCATATGCCCACCTTTCCCCCCGGATTATGGCTTCCAGGGACACAAGGAGCGAGTGATGGTGGCCACACAGCAGGAAATGAATGATGCACAGCTGCTATTACAACAGCGGGATTACTGTGCACATCATCTCATCCACCTACTCAAGTGTAAGCAGGACGGCTTTCCCAACTTCCTGGCCTGTGGCCATGAGAAGCACATCTGGGACCTCTGTGAGCACGAGGACTATGTAGGCCGAATGAAAGAGTTTGAGCAGGAATGGCGTCTGCTGGCACGACAGAAGTGGTGGGCAGAGAGTGAAGCTTCAGAGCCAAAATAGTCACAATTATACTGAAAGCCCAGCTCTATCTCCATAACCATGTACCAGCTGGATAAATAAACACTGTTTTGACCTTCCAGGCACCGCCCCCCCAAAAAAGAAAGAATGATGAAGTCAGTGTCACAGGACCTCAGTTCAAATAATCTGTGTCTTACTACCTGTGTAATTTTGGACAAATCATTTGGGGCTCAGGTTCTTCTAAAAATATCAGTTAATTAGAATAAGAGAACTCTAAAGTATATTCAAGCTCTAAATGTGACGTTATGCAGGGATGATATTTTGTGTATGTATGCATACATACACACGTATGCAAGGGCGTAGATAAGAGTTAAACAGAATAAGAAGGTATGGATAGGTCATGGACTCCATCACCAGAGGAAGTATTCACATTAATGATATCACAGATCACTGAACATCAAAAAAATGACCTTCATGTGATTCCCTCGGTTTCCATGATGATAATACAGTGCTAGACCTAAGAATTCAGTATGTTTAAGGATTGAACCTTACTATCTTCATATGACCTACAGCATCTGGATCATAGCCTTACATATAGTAGACATGTAACAAATATCTATTGAATGAACATGAATTAAAACATATTCATATGGTCCAATAAGGTTTACAGTTTTGCCCTTAATAATCTGATGTGGTAGTTACTGGGGAAAAAAACTATCCTCATTTTAGAGATGAGGAAAAGACGTTTCAGAGTGGTGAAGTGATTGGTTTATGGACACACAGTAAATAGAAGAGTCAGGACTCCTGATTCTAAATCCAAGCACTTTCCATTGGAGCAAACTGAATGAATAAATGAATGAATGAATGAATGAATGAATGAATGCTATCAACCTCAATGTTATTGCAATGTTGTGGGAATAGTCTCTAATATTAAACCCTAGGAGAAGATTTGGGGGAGTCTACATATACATTGATCTCTTTAGCTTTATTATTACTGCTTTTTATTATTACTTTCTAATCTTCCATCTAAGTCATGAAGCACTTCAAAGTGAACGACAAAGTTGAATTTGTTGTATGAAAAATCCTCAATCTCACATATTTTGTCCTTGACTTATTCTTGTATCAAGTGCCTGGTAGCCAGTATTTATAAAAACTAATGTGTTTTTTTATTGGTGTCATTTTCTAAGGACTACTCTCCCGACCCCTCATTGTAACAGAACCATTGCTTATCATAAAGACACAAAGTTAGGCAAAAGGAATCAGCACATTGGTCACATCTGATGATGTTTGCCTCATTTCATGCCTACAGTCTACCACTTCTCTACCAGGAGGTGGAAAGCAAGGTTCCCTGTCAGTCTTTTCTCATCTTGATTTAGTTAGTATTTCAAAAGGTTGGCTACTTCTTCCTCACATGAGCAGCTATAATTAAAGTTTCCTCCTTTCAGATACCACAACCTCGTTTGGAGGAACTGTGGATTGTTACAAACAAATATCATAATGGTTTTATAATGATTCTACTGCCATGGGCAGAAACAGCAATAGAATGCTGCTGTGATTATAACAACAATAGTAATAACAGTAATCATAATAATTCTAAATCTCCTTGTGGGGAATCCTCTTGTAGTTAAATCTCCTTGTATTTATTAGGTAATTATTTTCATTTCCCTGGAGATTCATGTGGAGTCATCTATATGGCTTGGTGGGATCACTAATAAAATATTGTTTGCAGTTATATGAATGTCCTTCAAAAATTCTGTTGAAGGGTGTAATCAATGAGATTCCACTGGTTAGAATTCTAAAGCTTTTCTAGTTATTTGCTTTAGTAGCAAAAGATATTATTGGTGATTATAAGCAGATGTTTGTCATCTGGGCAAAAGTATGCCAAACCTGTAAATCTAGATGACTATTCTCTGTCTCATCAGCAGTAGTTCACATATAGGATACGGTATAAAGGCTAGAATCTTCCATAGTAAATAGTAGTAAATAGTAAATAGTTACTCCAGATGTAGTGATTTGGCCCAGATAGTAAATATATTTTTCTCCTTCATACATATTCATTAGGATAAGGGCATCAGGACCATGATGGCATGGAACTTTTGTTTGAAAGATAAATATAATGTCATTAAGTAGTTAATAAAGGCTTTAAGAATATCTTGAAATTTTGGGATGAGTAACAATCTGATTACAAAGAAAATGGTGGACAGGCATTATTTTAAAGAAGGAACAACTCTTAAGAAGTATTACCTTTCTTCATGAAGTATCCTTCATTGAAAGGATCTGATTATGTTCATTGCTGAAATGTTCCACATGCATATGAACTGATAGTATACTATCAATGATATCTTTTTTTTTTTGAATGGCTATCTTGGATTTTTTTTGTTGTTGTTTTATGTTTGTTTCTAGATTGGACCTGTGATTTTACTGGCATAGCAAACTCCTACTGAAAAAATTTCCCTCTACCAGTGCAGATTCACATTGGTTTACAGATTATGGTTTCATATAATTGCCTAGGGCTCTGAGAAGTTACACAGAGAGGGTCAATGGTCCCACATGTAGCATGTCAATGGCAGGACACTGAGAACTTTATTGCTTTTGATTCATTCTGACAAGCATTTTGAGGTACCTACTACCTACCTAAAATGCTTTGTAGTAGGTATTGAGGATCCCACAAAAATGAGTACCTGCCCTTAAGCAATTTATATTCAATTGGAGTCTACTTTCCCAATGCTGTTGTTAATATATCAATATATCAATACAATTCTGGTTGTGATGACTTTATTAAATGAAAGATTCCTCCTGTGTATTCTAAGTTTATGAGTAATATCTGGTAAAGTTTATTTGAAGAAGTCACTGTTTGCAACATCTCTTCAAAACCCTTGGCTAAGTATGGAATTCTCATGTACCCAAGGTACATGATGTTGATTCATATCACTATTATTTTATTGATTCATATCACTATTATTTTATTGATTAAGAAGTAAATACTCTGAGCTATTTTTATAGGGAAAAGCTCACTTTGAGATATGCCACTAAGTATAAGAATACATATTTTTCCATCTGCCCTCCATGACTTGCATGTAATATAAAAATGACTCCTCATCTAAAAACCCCAAACTCCTGAGGGCCACAGGATTATTTCAAGGTATCTCTATTCAGTGGAAGACTGGAAAGAGTACTGTATTTGACATCAAAAAGCCTGGGCTCACATCCTACCTCTACTCTTTCCTTCTTGCAGAACCATGGACAAGGCTACTCTCAGTCATAGTATCAAAGATCTAGAACCGGAAGGAATAGCAGAAGCCATCGGGCTCAACCCCCTCATCTTACCCCCTTCACCAAGAATCCTAAGGGCTGGGGAGTTTAAGTGATTTTTCCCAAAGTTCACAGAGATAACAATAATCAGAGGCCATATTTGAATCCTGGTCTTCTGATTCCAGAGTCAGTGTTCTTTGTCACAACCTCATAGAGACTCATTTTACTCATTTCAAAAATGGGGGGGTTAGATTAGATAACCTCTAATGCCCCCTTTGCCAATAGATCAATGATACTCTATTTTTTTTTATTTAAAATATACTAATACTAATACTATTACATGAGTCTGCCTGATATTATGGAGAAAGAGCTGGCCTTTGAATCAAGAAGTCCTGGGTTCAAGTCCCCTGTCTGACACATAGTAGGTAAGGGACTTTGCTTATATTCACTCAAAGTTCTAACTCCTCAGGAAACTCTCTAAAAACATCAATTGGAGATGATGTACCAATCTGCCTTGTAGAAGTTATTCCCTTGTAAAAGTAATTTCTCTATACCAGTAAAGTCATAAGTTTGGTATGAATATACATATATACACACACATATGTGTGTGTATATATGTATATGTACTGCATATACACACACACACACACACACACACAGATGTTTAACTAGGTAATTAATTTGTTAGTGAACTAGACAACTCTCTAAGATTGTATTAGAGAATACATGCTAATCTGCCTTATAAAGGGAGTTCCTGATTGGGATTTTCCTATAGCAGCAAAATCGTAGGTTTGGCCTAAATATATATAAACACAGAAGCACATATATGTGTATGTATATTTATATGAATATTGTATGTATGTGTACACACACATAAATACATACACTATTTAACTGGGTAAGTTACTTCATCTGTTAGTACACTAGACAATTCTCTAAGATTGTAATTGTAAATTGTAGAAAACAAATAGACTATTATTGGCAGAGGGAGTTTCCTACATCAATAGGGCCCCAGGTCTAGTCTATATCTACATCATCTATATCTATCTATCTATATGCACATATGTGTATATATGTATGTATACATATATATGTATACATATACATATGTATATTTTTGACACGGAAATGAATATATGCATTCAGAGCTATCATGTGTATGTGTTGGGAGGAATGGTTAGATACCTTTAAAAACATCTAAAAGGAATCCAACACTTGAAAAATGGGGGAGCCGCTAGAGCTCCTTTGTGGTGCTTGGCAAGTTTCTTTACTTGCCTTCCCTAGTCTTTGCTGCTGCTGCTGGGTCTTCATCTGCTTCCTGCTCTATTGTTGAGTAAAGCACTCACAGCTGTACTATAAATCACTGGGGTCCTCACTACAAGTCCAGCAGCACATAATGTTTACACTCCATGAAACAGGCATACTCCTGTGCTTGGTGTGCCGAGGGATGATGAGATGCTTCCATATGTCATCTCTGCAGATTCAAAGTCCGTCATTCTGTCCCAGCTTGAGAAAGGACTCTGTCCACATGCTTAGAGAAAATATCCTATCTACCTAATTAAGCATAACTATGTCTTACTCACTATTGATCTGCATTGTGAGACAAGATCTCACCTTGTTTGTCAGGCTTAACTATTAGCAATAGAATAGGCCTGGACACAAATCTCCAGGAGAATACATTTGCCGACAGGGGAAACAAAACCTAAGGGTGGGCGGGGACTTCACTGAATAAAAAAAAAAGCAGAGCTAGAAAGATTATTTTTCATCTAAATTTACACCACAGGTATAATGAGATTACGATATACACATTTGAAAAAACGACATGCTTAAAAATCAAACCCTATAATCTCCTTTCATCATACTTCAGAAAAGGCAAATTGTTTCTCGAATTAATAACCAAATGAATACTTTCTCCATGTTTGTTCTCATTCAGATCAGAATTTCATGACTATCTTAATACAGAGATGCAATCTCTTCTATCTTATTCTATGCATTATAGCCTTGAGATTTTCCTCTACTTTTATTTTTCCTGTTTCACTGAATATAACACAAAGTATTAAATACTGGCCTTTTAAGCATGGAATAAGTACTACTTAATCAGTATTTGCAATTTGCTATTTCCACATAGGACCAGAATTATTATCAGGCTTACATCTTTCATGCTAACCTCTGACTGATTCTTGTAAGTCACACAAACAGGGACACAGGGATTGTACCTGCGATTTCACTGGTATAGAGCAGCAGTTCTAAAAGTGAGAATGAAGGACCCCTGGGCAGGGGAGGGCAGAATTCCCAAGACTCTTCTAGGAGGTTTGTGAAGTCAAAACTATTTTCAAAATAACATTAAGATTTGTAATTTCTAATGTAGTAAATACTGATAGATATAACACATGCAAACAAAAGCTCTTGGGAAGTGAGTGTTGAATAATTTTTATGAGTGTAAAGTTGTCCTGGGACTAAAAATAAAAGAACTACTGCTACAGAGAACTTTCAGGTGATGAAACTCTCTCTGCCAGTGTAGACTGGCACCTTGTTTGTAATATAATCTCAGAGAGTTGCCTAGATCAATATGAGTTTAAGTGACTTGGCCAGGATAATACAGGCTGTGTCAGAAATGAGACTCATTTGAGCCTGGTTTCTATCTACTATGCCACTGCAGTCTATACTTGAAAAATATATTCTAAATTGTATTTAACAGTAATGTATAGTGTCTCTAAAAATGAACCGTGAAGACTTACATGAACTGATGAAAAGTTAAGTGAGCAGAACCAGAATATTGTGCACACTAACAATAATATCGTGTGATGAAGAATTGTGAATGATTTAGCTATTCTCAGCAACACGCTGATCCAAGACAATCCGAAAGGACTAATGATGAAGCATGCTATCTGCCTGCAGAGAAAGAACTGATATTGTTTGAATACAGACTGAAGCAAGCTATTTTTCACTTTCTTTCATTCTTTTTCTTTTATTTGACTTTTTTATACAAAATGACCAATATGGAAATGTTTTACATGATTGCACAAATATAACCCATATCTGATTGCTTATCATCTCAGGGAGGGCAGAAGGGAGGGAAGTAGGGAGGAAGGGATAGAATCTGGAACTCAAAATGTTAAAAAAAAAAAGTTGAAAAATTATTTTAACATGTAATTTGGGGGAAAAATAAAATATATCTCAAAAAATGAACAATGATGACTCTTTAACTTCCCTGCCACCTCAACAGAGGAAAAAGCCTGTTAGCCCATCGATGGAAGTCCACAGTACCCATTGGGTTTTAATTCTGCCAGTTACTTTCTGAGAACATAAATAGCTGTTAGCCAGAGGACAGAGGACAGCCAACAGGACACTCTCAAAGACAGTACTCTTGCCTGATCTGACCTCATTCTCAAGTGTCTATTTGTGATATTCATTACAACAGAGACCTCCAAGATGACTTACTCTCTGGACACTGAAAAGCACAAGACATCTCCTATGTGCAACCTTGGAGCTGAATTATTGATTAATGGAACAATTCAAGACCAAGGAGCATTTTGGACTCCTTTGTCTGTGCTAATCAAAACTACAGCTTTAGCTCTTCCCAGTATGTTTCAACACAACAGGGATGCTGAATTATTGAGGGAGCCAACTGTAAGAGATTTTACGATGTTCTTTCTCTAGAGAGACTCAGTGGTGTATCAATTAGGCAGAGTGTGACATACTAAAATATTTTATTGACAGCTGCTAAAGAATATTTAAATGGGACAAAATATAGCCTCAGATAAAGCAATGGTTTTTAAAATGGAAAATGTTTTTTGTCATTCTTGAATTTATTTCAGGTTTGTTAACAGATACTATGATAGGAGTAAAATAAAAAGGTATAAAAAAAGAAGAGGTAGGGTCAGCTATACAGGAATGAAATGTTGAACAGTTCAATGTAATGTTGAACTATTTCCTTTACCCAGAATATGCTTATGTTTTCTTGAGTAATAAATACAAATTATTTTTAAAAATCAAAATTGTTCAAATGTTACTGAAAACTATTCTCCGTCTCCTTCTTTCCCCACAAAAGCATGGCTGGCACATGCCAGTAATCCCTGCTATTTGTTATGGGGGGAGCTGAGGCTGGTGGATCTCGAACTTTAGAGTTCTAAGCTGCAGTGGGCTAAACCAATTGGCTGTCTACATCAAGTATGGCACCAATGCGGCGACCTCCCAGGAGTGGGGGGGAGTTGGAAATGACCCAGGTCAGAAATGGAACCCATTAAAGCAGCTCTGCATTGCTATCAGACTTGAAGCAATTAGCATAATATTTGCAAACTGGAACATTTGGAGAATCTTCCCATCTATAGCAAGGGTTATTAACCTGGAATCTGTGAAATTATTGAAAAAAATACGTGTGTGTATATAAAATATATAAACACACAAACAGTATATATGTATATATAGGCACGTATGTCATATATATCAATATATATTGACAATTATATTCTATGCTTTTAAAATACTGTTCTGAGAAAGTGCTCATATGCTTTTCCAGAATGCCAAAGGGACCCATGATATAAATAAGATAAAACTGTCACACACATATGTATGTGGTATGTATGTATGTGGCAGCTAGGTGGTATGGCAGATAGAGTGGCAAGCCTAGAGGGAGGAAGACTCATTTTCCTGAGTTCAAATCTGGATGCAGACACTTACTAGCTTTGTAACCTTGGGTAAGTCATTAACTTGTTTGCCTCAGATTCCTTATCTGTAAAATGAATAGTAGGAGGAAGGGGCAAACCACTTCAGTAACAATGCAAAAAAAAAAAAAACCCGAAACAAAAAAAATCAAAAACAAAAATCAAAAGAAGTCACAAAGAGTTGGACGTGACTGAAAAATGACTGAACAACAACATGTATGCATGTATGTATGTATGAATGTATTATGGGGTAACTCTGATAAAAAATTCATCTGTGACTTATTGTCTTCAGGTATAGCTTGGGACACAGAGAGGCAAGATGATTTACCCATGGCCACATAGCCAACATATGTCATATGTCAGAGATATGGCTTGAACTCACCCAACCTTTTATACTATATACCATGTTGCCTCCATTAAATAGATATGGAGGTATATAGACAGACAGAATGATTTTTATGCACTTCAACTTAAAATAATCTCTAGACTGAGTCTGTTAAAATGAGAAGTTTGAACTATATAGTGTTCAATTTTCCTTCTAGCTCTAAGTCAATGATGCTATGACTTATAAAAGGCAGTAGTTATTTAGGTAATATTCTTCACGCACACACACACACACACACACATACACCATGT
The DNA here is from genome assembly GCF_900497805.2 of Vombatus ursinus. NCBI lineage: Eukaryota > Metazoa > Chordata > Mammalia > Diprotodontia > Vombatidae > Vombatus > Vombatus ursinus. The sequence goes on from NW_020954599.1 coordinate 35,189,598, forward strand.
ATACTTTTGGTCCTTTTGAAGTATTAATATGGAAAATAAGACAAAGCAACTAGACTTTGTTCAATAATTTATATGTAGACTGATAGAGAAATATCCTGAATAAGATAAATTGAATATTGGGGAAAAAAACAAAAGAGAACTATAAGAAACTTTACAAAAGCCATATCAGAGAAGATAAGTGGAGATATATGAAAGGCCTTAGAATGGGGTCTGAAACTGCTGATAAAGGAAGAACCTGCATTGCCAAGAGACATACAGAATAGATCAATTAAAGAAAAGACAAGAAAAGTCAGAGAAGTAAAGAAAATTTCTGTATAACACCAATCAAGTCTTTCTCACAAGATCAGCTTATTAAAAAAAAAAGAACAAATAGACTAAACAAACCCCAAATCATTACCAAAAACAAATGCCTACAAAAACCATGGTAACATTCCACTAAAGGGAAAAAAAACATAAGGGGAGATTTGAAGTTGACTGAGTCTATCAAATTCTTAAACCATCCTAATGTTTCAAAAATTATGGAAAAGTATGATCAGGAAGAGTTCATAACAATAACTCAGTGCATCTATCAGACAACAGAATTATCACAAGATTATATATCTCCAAGATATTTCAAGAGTTCATTTAAGCCAGAATGCTGAAACTGATAGATTACTGTTAGCTAAGTCCATTGAGTATTTACACTAAGACAGACGTGGTGAGCATTGGGGCAGAGAAGACCACTAGGCTGACCTGGGTCAGAAATGGAGCAGGTCAAAGCTCCCTGGTCAATCAGAAGTGGGATCAGGTCCATGAGATAGGAAGACTCAGTCTCAAAAAAAAATCATTTGTGCTAGTCTCCTGCCTCTAGATATATGAATACCAAAATCTTTCCAGACAGATGGCCACCACTCTTCTTTTTAAAATCTCTCCAGAGATTATTTGACAATCCTTTTTGGTAGTCTGTTCCAGGGTTTAATCACCCTTACACTCAAAAATTTCATCCTTATGTCTAATATATGATGTCTAAATAATGAAATATACTGAATAAAAGAAGAAGGATAATTTTAACTCCAACTTATAACTACTAGAACTAGAGACCTAAACAATTTTTCAACAGGATATAGTCCAATTACCACCTGTAGGCAAATGACTTCCTAATCTACATCTCCAGCCCTGACCTCTGAACCTTTTTACAATCCCATATTTCATATGCTCCACAGGGTATCGTCTAGTGGATAGTCCATATATATGCATAACTCAAATATATAAATCAAAACTCATTGTCTTTCCCCAAAAGTATTCAGGTCTCCTGGGTTACAGCCATGCAGTCATCTTTTTCTGCTAACTTTCCATTACCTCCTCCCCTCAACAACCACCCTTGGCCTCAATATTGTAGATTAACTAGTACTGCTCTTTATCCCTGTATGTCATTTGTCTTAAATCTTTGACAGCACTTCTACAACTACAGTTTAGACAAGGGATCTAAATTACTTTTTTTTCCTAGAAATAGTGTGGTATGGTGGAAAGAACACTAGATTTGGAGGTAAGGAAAGCCCTGGATTCAAATCTTGCCATACACTAACAAATTTTAATCTCAACTAGATTTCTTCATTTGTAAAAAGGGAATCATAATATTGTAGTGCCTATGTCAGAAAGCTATATGATCAGAGGCATCAAATACATGTGAAGCACTTTGCAAGTCTTAAAGCACTATATAAGGTACCTCAAAAGTCTCACTGCAATTGTTTGTACTAGGACTTTTGGGACACCTTGTATAAGATGTCAACTATTATCATTAGGCTCCTAATAAATACATACATACATATGTGTAACTCTGCATGTGTACACATGTGTAAAAACCTTCTGCTGATCTTACCTTTACAAATAGGTTGATAACTTGAGGCATAAAATGCAAAATGTAGTTACTGAGATGATTTTGACCGATGGTGTCAGAACTAGTCATGGTCAAAATTCTGTAGCAGATGAAGTTTTTCTTTGCTGATTTACCGATAAGATTTTTTTCTCACATCCATCCTCTTTATCCCCTACCCCCATTTATTCAGGTAATTATCTTGATATATCTCAGTCTCAGAAACTGGCAAAAGCAATGTCTAGGCTCTTCTGACATCTTCATTCTGGCAATTGATTTACGTCAATGAAACTCCTCTAAGAAATGGTGATAATCAGTACTTTTATCTCATTTCCATTTCTCACTGTTACCAGTTTGTTTAAATAGACTAAGTTGTGGTTGTGATAATTGTGTGCAGTGTCTTCTTATCTTCATCCCTTTTTGTAATTTGGTGTTATTTTTAACATTTACTCAAGACAGCCTGTAGTGTGATTGCACTCATATAGTTGCTGGGGCTATCTCCAATCATCCTGATTTATATCTTGCCACTGGACCTGAAGAGGTCTAGAGGATTGGGGTGCTAGGACCCCAAGATTGTGATGTGGGCCCTGCCTAAATGAATTCAACTCAAATCTTCTTCCAGCCAGAGAAAAAGTTTATTATAGATAAACCACACAGGCCAGGTGACAGAAAAGCTCATCTTCTGGGCATGAGAGATTCTCAGCTTTTGCATGGGGGTCAGGGGGGATCTTATATTCATTAAAGTAACTTTGGGTGGGCCAGAGGAGGGGGCTGGGAAAAGGGGCTAGAAGAGAATTCAGATAATGAAGGGAACTGGAAGGAAGAAGTTTGAAAGGCATCTGCATAGGATCAAAAGGTGGGGCTAGGTCTTTCAAAGGGAGACAAGGGGAGTCAATAAGGAACCAGAGACCAGAGTAAAAAAAGTTGTTTTCTGGGGTCAGTAGACAAATGGGAGACAAATTCCCTTTGGTGAAAGGGGCAAAGGTCTCGGCTTCTGAAATTGAATGATGGACCCATACTGCATCAGGCTCAGATGGCTCTAGAGGAGAAAGTGAGGCTAGTTATTTTGCACAGCCTTCCCCACTCAAATCTAATTCACTTACAAGTAATGGCATCACCTTCCTGATGCCATGGTCTTCTTTGAGAACAAAGGAAAAACAATAGTCTGTGAGTAGAACGGGCTGCCCTTCTGGGGACCCAACAGGCCAGTTATAGCTGGGCAATGAAGCTCCTCCCTCTCTCCCTCCTTTCCTTCCTTTCTTCCTTTCCTCTTCCCTCCCTCCCTTCCTCCCTTCCTTCCTTCTTTCCTTCCTTCCTTCCACCTTTCTTATCTGTTCTCCTTCCTCTCCCTCTGTCCACATAGGGCATCATAACCTTACTTACCTGCATGTGCTCTACCCAAAGGAATGTAAATTTTGATAGCCTCAAAAAATAAATTTTGAAGCCTCAAAAGATATCTTGGGTTTTATGGACTAGACTTCTTTCTTAAGGGTCATGCCTTAAACCCAATTCACTCTGGCTTTGACTGGCCAACAATAGGTCCCAGCCTAAGTCCCATTTAGTGGTCATTGTTTAGGCCAGAGTGAATGTAAATAGCAATTGTTTGTTTTGTCCAAAAATCCTGAGGATCTTCCCCTCCCAGATGTATTTTTTTTTTTGACTAGGTAAAAGAGGCCATTCTTTGTCTCATTTCTTACATAGCCTTAATCACTGAACACTCATTGCCTCAGTCAAACTGAGACCTGGGAAAGACCTTAGCTTAAAAAGGCCAAGGTCTCCCACTGCATCCTTCACCATCTCTCTAATTATCCTGATCTGTATCTTGCCACAGTACCCAGATGGCTCCAGAGAAGAAAGTGAGGCTGCAGACTTTGCACAGTTCTCCCTCACTTAAATCCAATTTACTTGCAAGTCATAGCATCACCTCCCTGATGTCATGGTCCTCTTCATATGAAAGACAAACAACAACAACAACAATAGCTGATTCAGAAACAGCTTTTAGGTCAACAACTGGTCATTTCCTGTCTGTGTTTTTTCTTCTTTTTTTTTTCCTTTTCTTTTTCTTTCTTTTTTTTTTTTGGATGCTTGCCTGGGCCAATATATTCAGACTCTCTTCTTCAACAAATTATTCATGGTTTGTAGGTGGAATAGCCCTGCAGCCTCTGGTCTCTTTCACTCCATAAATTCCAAACCACATATATATTTTTTAACCAGCCCTGCTTATGACCAAAATGATTTCAAAGTGACTGAATAAAAACATATATACATTCACCTCATTCAGAAAATATGGTCAAGTTATTTAATTCTTTATTTTTCATCCCTTGCAGCAGATGGTGGCACATAAGCTGCAATTATCTTAATGGTGGTTCTTTTGCTTATTCTAACCAAATATGTCATAAAATGAATTTCTGAGTTATCCCTCATTTTGTGGTGGGGAAAAAATCATCTTTGTCAATTTCTCCCCTTGCCTCTCTGAGGAGAACATGTAAGCCACCTTTTCCAGTAGCTTCAATATCTTTATATCTTTTTGGTTTCAGGTATGCAGAAGGTCAATAGAGTTATGATTCTTCTGCTCCTTCTATAAGATATCAAATTTTTGATCCAAAAGGATCTTAGGGATCTAGATCATTGGACTAAATCAATAAGATTAAATTCAACAGGTTTCAATGTCAGGTTTTAAACATAGATACCACAAAAAAAATCAATCATAAATATAAGATGAAAGAAATATGAACAAATGGTTGTTTGGAAAAGGATCTGAGGTTTTTAGTAGACTACAAGTTCAATATGAGTCAGCAGTGTGATGAGGCAGTCAAAATGGTAATGCAAACTCAGGCTGTTCTTAGGAAAGTGTAGTTTCCAGAAACAGGAACATGATACTCATATTGTACTCTGTACTAATCAGGACTCATCAGGAATATTTATTTAGTTCTGGTGGCTGGTTTGAAAAGGACACTAATTAACTCAAGAATATCCAGAAGAGGGTAACCAGAATGAAGGACCTTGAATTCATGACATGAAGATCAGTGGAAAGATTAGGTCAAGTTTAGCTTGGTGAATACACATGATAGTAGTTCAAGTTTTGGAAGGGCCACATGAAAGAGATATTAGATCTGTTCTCTAGTCCCAGAGGACAATGGATGAGAGTTTCAAAGAAACCAATTGAGGTTTGACTTCAGGAAAAAGCTCCCTAATAGTTAGATCTGTCCCAAAATGGAATGGCTTACTTTAAAAGGTGGTGGGTTCCCTTCCTTGGATATATTCAAGGAGAAGCTGAACAACCACTTGTCAGGTATGTCATGGGGGTATTCCTTTGTGTATTGGTTGATCTCAATGGTGAGTGATGAAAGGGACTTTCATCTCTCAAATTGGTAACAACGTGTTACTCCTATAAGAGGCAGCTTCTATTTAAAAGCAAGTGGTTAGAGAAATGTTACTTTAATTCAAATGAAATTTTTCTAGTGATAGCATTTTTGGTATTGGGGCAGCTGGAAAGAGGAGGGTCTTCTTGGGTGAGAAGTGAATATGCTTCTCATTGTCTCCCAACTGGACCTATGCCTCTGGCAGTTTCTGATTATTTAGTCACAAAAATCATCATCCTTTAATTGGGATTATTATCAGATCATTCATTCTGTGGAGCCTGTAAGAGTTTCTGTGACTGCTTATCCTGTTTAATTAAACTCATCTCACACTATACTAGAAAGGGGCAAGAAGGACAAAGCTAATTACATAGAATATGAGAGGTTATTTGAACTGTCTGATGATTATTATGAAATAAGGAACCTTTGGGTGCTAAATAAATGCTATTAAATGACTTATTAGTTCAAATATGAATCAACAAAAATCTTTCCTTCCCTGTCCCTTGATACTACTTTGCACATCTCTTATGATTTTGTATTCTAGTCTTACTATAAAGACTACATGTTTTTATGTCTTATTCCCTCCCATGTTGCCTCCTATCATAGATTGCAAACTCCATGGTGGCCCACAGCTTTTCTCAATTATTTTTTGTATCTGTACCTGTGCTAGTACTATTTTCTACACATACTTAATCATGGCTAGAGGAATAGGTGAGCAAATAAAAGAACAATCCAAGATAAAGATAGGTATAGGTATAAGTATAGGGAAAGGTATAGTCCACATCTATGTACTCATATATCAAATCTAGATAAGTTGCAGTTGAATACAAAAGCAATAGACATTAATAAATTCCCTTTCTCCCTAAATCTAAATAAGGGAAAAAATCCATCAATAATCTATTATAGCCTTCAAGGATAATATATCCAATTCTAACTTTGGAATTGGGGGAAGTTAAATTTTAACTTTTCCTTTAAAAAATCAGGAAAGTGGTTCCATTTCAGTGTCTTTTGATAGACATATTTAAATATCACGTAGTTTAGTGGTTAGAGCTAAGGGCCAGGAGCCAAAAGTCTCCTGAATTCTAATTCCCACTGAGCCAATAACTCAGTGTGACCTGAGGCAAGTCACTCAACCTTTTTGTCGCTTCAGTCAACCCAGCTGTAAAATTGGGTAAAAAGCAGAATCTCACTGAAAACCAGATGCTGCATCTATGCCAAGCTATCTCTTGGGTATATGATTGGGGGTGAAGAGAGAGGGGAAAGTACATGTAAGGAGCAGAATATATAAAAGAAGTGAAATAAAGGCTGTTAATGGTTTGAGGGAGGTTGTACAGAGGCCAAATATACTGTACTGCTGACAATGAACATTTCATTAAGAGAATCTAAGGCATTTGATTGAAATAGGTTCATTTGCTATTTCGATTCCTAATGTTAATGCCATTTACTCTATATTACATTATTTTTATCCTGTTTAAATAATAATTTAAAATTTAACAAAGAGGACCAAGTGCCCTTCTGCCTGACTGCAGGGGAAAATGCTATGCTAAATAGCTTCATTTTTAGTATATCATCACATTTAAAATAGAGTTTTCTTACCACATTAAATTAACCTACAAGTCAGAGTTGTTCAGTGAATTTACTTATTGGTCTTTGTGATTTCTTTCCCAAGCATTTTGCCTGATGGATGAATATAAAAACAATGTCAGCAGCTCTAGGGTGTGATATACCAACAAGAACAACAAATAAGAGATAATGAAAACTAGAATTAAATTCATGGGCTGCATTTGTTTCTCTGCATGCTTAATATAGTCTCCCATTGTTAAAGAGTCTGTAAATAATCATGAATTTTTTTATTTAGTCCATCTGTGAATCAACTGCAAGGTGCTCTGTGGTTTCTAATGCAACATTTTTTTAAAAGACACATGAAATATACATGTTTAGTTACCATGCTGTGCATTCTTCCTACCAGCATGGAAAAAAAAACTGCAGAGGCATTGAGGCATCTCAGATATAATTGAGACGCTTATTTGTGAAAACAATTGGGTGGCTGAAAGGGAAAATTTCAAACTGCTAAATGTTTAAATCACTTCCTTAATTTAAACAGAAGAGGCCTTCTCTTTAGCTGCAAATAAGTGTATAAGTATATATTCGTACAATACGAGTTTAAAATTAAAATCGTCAACATATTAATCTAACCTAACAGTGCTAGCAACAATGCCAAAAGCAACCTATAATTGGTTTGTTTTACGTTGGAACCTTCTGTATATGGGAAACACATGGTGGCAAATGAAGCAATATTTTCATTAGAAGATTGCCTAAATTCATGCATTATGCTGTCATTCCCAACTAATGAAAATGAAACATAATTCTATTTGTTGCTGAAAAATATTCACCATTAGAGAAGTAATGTTTAGCCTAGACTATTCTTTAATAGTGGCACTCTTTGCAGGTACTGTGGTAGTTAGGTTAGATACACTTTTTTTAGGGGAGGGGGCTTTCCGTTGTCTCATATCCATTGAAGCCTACTGCAGATTCTCTCTATACTTAGCAAAAATCATGATACTTTCATTGAAATTTTTATCATATCACTCCTTCTAAGAAGTGTAAATTTTTTCAGTGCAAAAATTTTAAACTTCATTGCATTTGAGGAGGAGGATTTGGATGAAATTTTGAGTACAGTACTTTTTTCTGTTCAATTATCTATGGTTCTTTTCATATGGTTCCTTTAAGACCTTTGGAATAACACTCATAAGCATATATATGCATTCTTCAGTATCTCAGGGTCAAGGACATTGTTTGACTTTTTGCATTATCTTAAAAAATCCCATTAACCGCATATTTCTATCTTGTGAAAAGAATGAAAAAAATTCAGAAGAGTGAAAAAATGGTTTCCAAACCCATTCCCCTCCCCCTCAAAAATTCAGATTAAAAAAATAACATTTTCTATAAAAGAAAATAATAAGGATCTCAAAATGCACACTGAATTAACCCAGCAGGTGTCCAAACACTTGGCCCAGTGGTTGGTATAGTAAAACCTCACTAATTAGACTGCTGGGGGGGGGGGAAGATTAGTTTGAATTAGTGAAAGTAGGACTTACACAGTATTTTTTTAAAAGTAATTTTATTCCATTAGAATGCAAGAACAAGACAGTCAATTCTTTGGCCACCTGTTTTAAGGAATAGATAAGAATTATCTCTAATTAGTATATCAACTATATTTTGATGAAATGAATGTTTGATCAATTACTAGATACCTGACTTTGAGTGAGCTACTTAAATGTTATTCAATTGCTTTTGAAAGATAAGGAACATAAAAATATATAATGTGGCTAAGATAATACTGAACTCTCTGTTTAATAGGTCCTTTGAGGGACTAGGACTAGATAATGTCTTGAGATATCTTTTAATTTTATGATCTAGGAAAGAACTTAAAATATTATAAAATATCACACCTAAATACTTTAAACATTCTTCTCTGTAATCTTATATTTCCATGTTTACCCAATATAGGAAGAAATGGCTTGCTAAAAGAAGTTGACTTTGACTCAAGTCAACCCATTCTTCAGCTGGTATAGTGATAAGAAACAAACCTTTTGTGATCCCTAGACATGTCAGAAATCTTCTAATTTGATGAAATTCAACAATTTCAACCAATGCTTATCAACTGAATTATATAAAATGTCCTATTCTAAATATTAGCGATTACAAAGGTGAAACAAGGAATAATCTTTAAGCTTAAGAAGCCTACAATACAGTAGGGAGGATAAGATATAGATAAATAGATAGATAGATAGATAGATAGATAGATAGATAGATAAAAAATAAGCTAAATTATTATAGATCCAGAGGTGGGAGAGATCTTGCACCATCTCATTTAACCACTTCCATATGAGGAAAATGAGGTCCATAGAGGCAAGGTGGGCTGCCCAAAGTCACAAAAGTAGTAAGTGACAGAGATGGGATTTTAACTTAGGTTCTCTGACTCTTGGAAAGCAACAATAAGAGCTGGAGATATCAAGTGCATATGAAAAAGAGGGAACAATTTAAAGAATAACATAATGCAAAATTAGGAAGATGGAGAAGCAAGACAAAAGAAAACAACATGAAATTGGTTGTTTTGGTGAAGGCTACAATCCTATGTCATTGGAATCTTTAGCAATCCCACCAGTTTCTTTCATTTGGTAACATTTGTCTATTGTGTAGACATGCATGGCTCAAGTAGTTTACTAACACTTGAGAAGGGTGATAGTGAGTAAGTGTTAGAGTAAATAGAGGCTAACTAGGAGAAACTGTGTATTGTGAATACAGTAAGGTGACATCAGTTGGAAGGACTAAAGGCAGGCAAGAAATGCAGTCAATGTAGTGAGTGGCAAAGTGAAAGGTAATTGTAATATACAAATCATCAACACTGTTAGCATGACCAAGCCTTAAAAAATCAGAGGGGAAAGAGATAGTGTTTAGAACCTTGGACAGAGCAGTGGGAGCAAATGCAGTCACAACAGATGTTTCTCCCTTATTTTATTTAGGCTTTTATCCAAGTAGCAAGCCCACCCTGCCTCCAGATGGGATTTTCTCAAGTAAAAGCCCTACTTATTAGTGCCTCTCACCCTGATAGGAAAGTATTTGATTCTCATCAGTCCAGAATCTTTTGGTATTTGTCGGGTCACATTTTTTAGGCTTGAATGGGAGGTTGTCAAGAATTCATACACTCTGGGACCTTTGCAGAACTGAGCTGACCTGGAATGACAATATTTCCTTCCAGATTATCATCCTTTGAACTCCCAGTATAGAAGTAGATTTTGAGATCTAAACAGGAGCAGGAGCCCTGGCAGTAGGAGAAGTAGTAGTTTGTTAGAGAGAGAAATGTGTAAAGACTAAGGTGAAAAAGAAGAAGAAAAAAAATCTGGGGAAAAATTCCTTATTTCCAAGTTTTTCAGAGATTGATGTGATTGGAATTGAGTGCAGAATAAATGAAGAGAACTATACTGGCAAAATAAGCTTGTTAAGGTATCTTGAAAGGGCAAGGATAGGAGAAAATAGTGTGAGGATTTCAGAGATAATGGCCTGTGAGGACAAGCTAATGAATTTTATTCCTGTCTCAAAGAAATCTCTATGAAGGTGCATTAAACAACCCAGAAAATAGTACACACATAACAAAATCTAGGATAGTTTTCAAAAATCATTAGGACAGCAAAATCTTTGGGGCTCCTATGGAAAGCAATGAACGACTAACTCAAAATTGTGCATTCTCAGACTACTGTTAAGGAACTTCATCCTACAAGAATGTGTCTAATCTGCTCCAAGGACATACAAGCCTGATATTATATAGAACATTCTGAAAGTGCCACTATTGCAGAAGAAATCTCATGGTCATTAATGTTTTAAAATCACCTAGAAAACAAAGCAAATTATAGAACGATGAGCTATAGCTGAGGACACATAACTTTCTCCAAAGGCAAATTAAGAAAATCTTCCCCATTAAAAGGTCAGTGACCCCACCAAGAGAGTGGCAGTTTCCCTTTCAAGAATTCCGAGGACATTAGCCACCAGTAGGGGGGAGTCCTTGTGTAAGCTCTAGCTGAATGACCCCTGTGCCTTCAGATCAGTTCCTTTCTCACAACTGACAGGGCAGGAGCTCCCTCCCACCTCTCTAAGAGAGTGTTTTAATTTTTACCTCTTAAAGTCATATCAGCACTGTAATTCATACTGACACTTCCCTAAGATTCTTTTTGTGAAATGCATCAAAAACCATGGAGCCTTCTTGTGAATTTCAATCTAAAATGGTTAAGGAAGAGTGGTCTCTATGGCATATGTTCAGAGAACAGCAGTCAAAAGGGTTGACTTTTCTTTTCTTTCTTCCCCTCCCCCCTCTCTCCTTCTGAATGCAAAACATGCATAATAGCTGTGAATATGAAAGACAGGCCAGTGCCCAGTGCACAGAAAAACAGTCACCACTACTTGAAAAACATTCTGGTGCCTGCCATCCTGAGCTCTGAACAACTAGGAACAATGAATACATTTGACTGTTAACAACTTTATTTCAAACCCAAGCTTACACTGTTTGCCATATGAGTCTGTTCACTGAGAATTACTCACCTAACAAAACCTAAATTATTTCAGAGTGTTTTGCAATTGACTAACCACGCAGAAAAGGTAAAAGAATTTTCTAAAAACCATGATAAATTCTTTCCTTTTTTTTTTTTTAACAAATGCCTACTTTTGGGAAAAGTTCACTTTTGTTCACTTTGGGAATTAATTCAAAACTAAATTTGAAGTGGTGGCAGTAAAAAGGAGAGTAACCTACAAAAAAGAGCTAAATGTGGTATAGTCAGGGGAGTGGACATTAAAGAGCTGTCTATAGCTTTTCTTTCTTTCTTTGTTTCTTTCGATCTTTGCTTCTTTCTTTCTTTTCTTTTAATAGCCCTTTGTTCTTTCAATATTTTTTTCTGAGACCATTTTTCCAAGTACTTCCTCTCTAATTCCTGAAGATAACTTACAAGTCAAGTATAAACCTACTCTTCTCATTCTAATCCTGTCTTCACTCTATGTTGTTTAACCCAAACTTTGATGTTTCCCCTTTTTTGTAATGGTCCCTACAACCAAACTTTCACTAATTTACTGAAGTACTGCTTTCAGTGTCTTCCCACCTTCTAGTTATCTTACATTTACATAGAGGCTTAAAATTTGCAAAACACTTTACATATCCTTCTCAATCTGATTTGACCTAAAATTTCACCATGATCCCAGGCTGTTCTTCCAATAATCTGTATTATAAATTATATTATTAAATTATTTCATATCTGGCATTCTCCCCTCCCCGTTACATAATGTTTTCCCCCCACCCCTTCATGTCCCCCTCTCCTGATTTCTCAATTTCCCTCTGAGTTACAGTGCTTCATCCAAAGCCCAGCTCATTCAACACTTGTAGCAAGAAATTTTGCCGACTCTGTCCATCAACCCAAAATAATCTCTTATTCTATTATAGTACTTAGCCTGAATTTCTCCTTTGCAGTCATTACGATCTCCCCCTAAGCCATAGTTATCTATGTACACAAATTTCCACTACATTGGATTATGGACTCCTTTAGAACAAGATCTATGCCATCTATGTTTTACAAGGCATTGTGCTGAGAGTACCGTAGTAAATATTTAATCAATGTTTAACTAAACTGAATTGAATTGAATTGAATTGATAAGTCAGAGGTTAATGGCTGGGTAATGGTGGTTTAGTCACTCTGTTGTTTATCATGTTTTCCTAGAACTGAGACAGAACTAGTGTAGGGTAGCCATTGCTTTGGTCCATGTGTGAAAATGCAGGGGATATAAGCTTCTCTCTCCCACCTGTACAGCAACTGACCAATCTCTCCCTCACCCAGGCCGAGATTGCCCTTCCTTTCAACCTAGTATTGTAGTTGTCAAGTTCCTCTCTCTTTTCTCTTCTCAAGTTTCTTCCCTTTCCATTGTGTAAACTAACCCCAATGGACCACAACCTGGAAATATGTACCATTTGGGACATCCAGGTTCAGTGGAAAAAGTGCATTATTACAGTGTCAACTTCTACTTTCCCAAGGTAAATTCAGCTATCTCCTTAATCCCTAACTCCTCTGATCTCCATTTCTACTGTGACATATGGAAACTTCTCAAATTATATTAAAAATGCTCTCATTCATCCTAGGTATTCTCCTTTTGTATTCCTTTCATTCTCTGCCACGCACCTAAACGTAGTTGTTCCTGCAAACACCTTATCGCTCTGCTCTTTTATTCCAGACTGGCTGATATTTTTCTCACAGTCCCAGAAAGAAGGAAATATCAAGACTCAGCCCTACTCACTGATATATCTAGCTGCCTTTAAAGAAGAGGAATTCCATATTGCCACCTTCAGAACCTGCTCATACTACAATTACTTGGTTACAATTACAAATTACAATTGCTACTTCTTTAAAGTTCATTCTTTCCTACATTGATCCATGCTGCAATCATTTATGGAATTCCATTTTATTCACCCTCCTTATTAACATAATTAAACTTAGCTTATATTTTCTTCTCCATTCTAAACACTATCCCTTTTAAACACCACACATGCCGTCTCAGTTTATCAACCTGTAACTATGTGGCATTTGTCTTTAGTGTGTCTCAACTATCCAAGTGAGAGGTCCGACCTTAGGTAACTCTTTCCCTCACTCCCATCTGAATTTTCCCCAGAGGGACTGGAATTCTTGTTAAGGTTCAGTATATAACAAATGACAGGCATAGGCAAAGTCAGTAGACATTTCCTCTCTGTTTCCAAATGCACAGGTATCTTTGAGTCAGTTACAAAGCAGGAACCCCGAATATTCTTGGAGAGGTTGTCCTTAGTCTGGGACATTTCTTACCTGGATAAGCAAGCAGATGGGTTTTTCAAAAGTCTAGTAAAGACAAACTTAGGGGGAAAAGAAATGGAATTGTTTAAATTTTTAAATGATGCCCATTTTTATACTGTAATTACAACACTTTCCTTTCCTTCTCTTTGCCTCCACCCCAGTCATACTAAGGTGTTAGTGATTTAATGCCTTCTTCTTCAAAGGACCAGCAACTTCTAAGTACCTAACACTGGAGCAATGCTTAATTTGAATGCTATAGAAAGAATTCATGTACTAAGCAAAGTTTTGAATTATCTGGTCTTCTAAAGACACCCTTCCAAATCTAAGTTTTTTTGAACTTATTATCATACTTGCATTTTGAAAAGGGATCAAAGAATAAGAGGTCTATATGTAGAATCAAAAGCCTGCATTCAAATCCTGACCTGGTCAATCAATAATCACTTTGGACCTCAGTTTCACCATTTGCAAAGTGACAGGTTTGAATGACATCATTAATTCTTAAACCATTTTTTTCTGTCAGGGACCCCTTTGACAGGCAGGTAAAGCCTAAGTATCCCTTCTCAGAATAATATTTTTAAAAGTATAAAATAAAATACATAAGATTACAAATGAAACTAATATTGAAATACAGTTGTCAAAACATTAAAAAGTAAATTCACAGACCAGATGAATTACAAGTATCCTTCCAATTCTAACTCCATGATCCCATGATCACTGTGAGAGAGAGCCCTATGTAGACCATGGATCCTTAATTCTTGATGGGAAGAAAGTACATTTATTTATGTTTAAAGATTCTTATTGAAAGCACAATTCCATAACATTGTAGAGGAATCTGATAGTTAAAAGCTGTTGCAGCTGAATCTTCTCCTCTGGGATTTCTGGGTATTGCAAGCAAAGGAAAGCCAAGATTCTCCAAGAATTTGAAGACCTCCCCTGGGAAAGGGGTTAACCTTGGCTAATTAAGTGGCTCTCCATAGCAGAGCTAGGAACAATGGGTAGAAAACTGAATGGTGAAAGAATGAGGCTCCAAATAAAGACAACCTTTATAGTAGTTGAAGTTATCACCAAATGGACTGGACTGTGATGGGGGCATAGGGAAGCTGGCAATAGATTCTTCCTCAACAGTTGCCTTCATTCACAGATTTGGATGACTATTTATCATGAATATTTTAGAGCCTGAGATTACATTTAGATATGAGACTTTGATGGTCTCTGAGTTACCTTCCAGTTCTGAGACTTCACTATGTAGAATATCCTTTTACACAGTCTGCCCCGCCAAAAAGAAAAAAAAAAATAATACAGTAAGTAAATGCCACAACTGAATGTAGTGACACTTTGATATAATTAAATCACAGTTATTGATTCAGTAAATTTTCTACTAGGCAAAACTAAAAAACAAAAAAGCTTCAGAGTTTTGTTGATAGAATGGAAATTAAAGATTATTTAGTCCAATTCCCTCATTTTACAGATGAGGAAACTGAGGTCTACCTGGTTGTACTGTACTTAAAAGTAAATTTATTTAAAATATTGAACTTAGATGTATATTCAGATTCTTCCTCCAACTAGTATGAATTAGTGAAAGTTAGTTGTATTTTAATATTCTTATTGCACTTCTTACAATCTGGCTTAATTTAAATTCTTCACAATCTGGATTCTGACCTCATCACATAATAGCAAATACTCTTTTTGAAGTTACTGGTCTCTGGCTTAAAAAAAAATCCATGTCTTTATTCAGTTCTATCCTTGTCCTTCTTGACTTCCCTCTAATAGTTTACACTGTTGGCCATTTTCTCCTCCTGGATACTTTTTCATTGCTGTTTTTTTAAAAAATTTTTTTTTCTCTTCTTTGTCCTACCTGTCTGGCCATTCCAATACTCTTGGCTAGAACATCATCCATGTTCAGGTCCCTCATTGTAGGTCTAATTCAAGGTTCTGTCTTAGGTCTTCTCTTTTCTCTATATTCTATCTTGGTGATTTCACCAACTCTCAAGGTTTTAATTTTCCTCTCAATATAGATAATGTCAAGATCTATATACCCAACCCTACTTTCTCTCAAGATCCCCTGTCTCACATATCTTATTGGCCATTTTAAACAAAGTCCCATCGGCATTTCAAATTTAGTATGTCAAAAAAAAAAACGACAAAAAACCTTTAACCCCCACCAACCACTCAATGCAACCCTCTCCTCCTAAGTTCCCTGTTTATTTGAGAATACCATTATCCTAATTGCCCAAGTGTGCAAACTTGGGATCATCTTAAATTCTTCACTCTCTCACCATCCATATCCCATCAATTCAGAATTTCCACAACATCATTTTCATCCCCCTGCCTCTGCTCATGATGCCACTAACCATTTAGGTCCTTGTCACTTCTCAGATGGACTATTTCAATTGCTACTTAATTGGTTTGTTGATCAAGTTACTTCTCTTTTTAATCCATCCTCCACAAAGCTTCCAAAATGGCATTATTAATAAACAGTTCTGACTATAACACTCTTCTGCTCAAAAAGATCCAGCAACTCTCTCTATTGAATCTTGGATCAAACATAAACTCTTTGCTTGTCATTTAAAGCCCTTCACAATCTTTCTTCTACCTCCCTTTCCAGTCTTATCATACATTCCTTTCCTTTGCTTACTCTATCTTCCAGTCAAACTGACCTGCTTGCCACACATTTCATCTCCCATCTTTGTGCCTTTGGAAAGGCTCTCTCCATACCTGCAATGTATTCCCTCCTCATGAGGGCCTTTAAAGTCCCCAGCTTCCTTCAAAGCTCAGGTAAGTTTCTATGTGAGGCCACTTTTCCTTGATCCCTCCAGCTGATAGTAGCCCCTTAATAAAATTACCTTGTATCTACTTTGAATATGTTTTGCATTTAGCTAGATATGTCCCTTGCCATGTCCCTTGATGCAATGCAATAAAAGTGTTATGGACATGGATTGCTTAAGCATAGGTTTCCAAAGTGGGCGATACCACCCTCTGGGAGGTGCTGGAGCAATCCAGGGGGGCAGTAGTAGCCTCAGTGCAAATGAGGGGTATTGAATAAAATTAAGAGAAAAATAAAAAAAGAAGAGAAGAGAATTTTGAAAAAAAACTGTACATGTTTCATCTGTTGTGTAACAGAGTTAAAATCACAGTGATTATGTTATTTTCCAAATAAACACACAGAATGCAAGTTATAACCTATCAGTGGTCAAATCTGCCAACAGATCTTAACAAGCAAGTGTTGGCAGGTGAGCCTGTCCTGCATTGTTGGAAAATCCAGCATGCAGCAGCAGGAATACATGCATGTAATGACTTGTTTGTAATACGATACTATATGACTACATGATTCAGTATTGCATCATCAAAATTTCAATGAAGGAAAAAAATCACAAATTTACAATAAATTATTAAATTTAAGATGAGTCTTTTTTTAAAAAATACATTTTACATATTTTTTGAAATGAAACAAACTTAAAAAAATGTGAAGGGTTAAAGAAAGTAGATTTCCAGGGGGATGCTGAGTAATTATTAATTTTTTTGAAAAGGGGGTGGTAGGCCAAATAAGTTTGGAAACCTCTGGCTTATTTGGTTTTTTGTTTGTTTGTTTTTTTCTTTAGTATTGCAGAGGTAATAAAGACTCCAAATACAGTTCCTCATTTTCTCTCCCTTCCCCTTCCCTGCCCTCTCCTATCCTTTTTTTTCCCTCAAGCCTAGGTTCCCTTATCTCATCTAGAAGCTGTCCATGGGCTATATCCTACTCTTACTGGCATAGGAGCTTTAACCTTCTCTGTTTCTGACTTGGGTTGGTTGACCATTCCTTAGGCTACCTGATATCCTACTCCATCTCCCAGGCTCACTACATTGGTGCCAGACTTAATATAGACACCTGATCAGTTTAGCCCACTGAAACACAAAAATCTCAACTCAATAGACCCACCAGCCTCAGACTCCCTGGCAGCTCAGGCATACGCTACCATGCCAGCCCTTTTTCTTTAAGTTCTTAAAATATTTTTTATTAATCAACTACAACTCAAAATACCATGGTCATAGTGTATAAGAATCTTAAATATGCAATTATGTTTTAATGATAGTCACCATTGATTCCTTTTTTCACTAGAAGCTCCTTTTTTCACTAGAATAAATACTTTAAAATTCCTCATCTGGCAATGAATATACAATGCTAGGAATACTAATATTACTATTTATGAATGTATTTTTAAAATAAATTATATAAAAGATCTTAAGGATTATATAAAAGATCTTAAGGAGGCATAACGTTATCAAATGAAAACCCAAAGGAGAATTTATATATACGTATTTTTTCTTAAGCAGAATCTATATATACATTTTATTATTTTCATGTGATAAATTTTGTATTTGAAATAAAATATCAATTTTTATCCATAATGAAAACCTGAAGGTTTATTAAAAGAAAACATTCTCATGAGATTTGTTTCCCAAGCCCATACAGAATGTACTTCAAAAGTGAAGAAGGCATTAAGTAACTAACAAGGTGACTTTCGAAACTCTGTGATTCTATGGCTATCATCATGAGACATTGAACCCAATCTTTTAAAAGTACAGGTCAGTTAAAAATACTTACCCAAACTTTTCAGTATTATTAAATCAAATCTTTTTTTATTAATTTATTTATTTTAAGTTTTTAACATTCACTTCTACAAGATTTTGAGTTCCAAATTTTCTCCCCATCTCTCCCTTCTCCTACCCCAAGATGGCATGCATTCTGAATATGCACTCTCCTAATCTGCCCTCCCTTTTATCATCCCCCTTCCCTTATCTCCTTCCCCTTCTATTTTCTTGTAGGGCAGGTTAGATTTCTATACCCCCTTTGCATGTATATCTTATTTCTCAGTTGCACATAAAAACAATTTTTAACATTTGTTTTTAAAACTTTGAGTTCCAAATTCTCTCCCTTCCTCCCTCACCACCTACCCTCATTGAAAAGGCAAATAATTTCATATAGGTTATATATGTGTAATCATGTATGAAACACTCCATAATAGTCAAGTTGTCAAAGACTAACTATATTTCCCTCCATCCTGTCCTGCCCCCCATTTATTCTACTCTCTCCTTTGACCCTGTCCCTCCTCAAAATTGTTTGGTAAGGTAGAGCTCTGCTTCCAATGTGGAGGGTGTATTGTCCCAAGCTTCAAGGGCTTTGTGCAGCTGTTTTCAGAGCTACTTCTAGGGACTTGTAAATTTTCAGTTCTCCCAAGGTGGTATGATTAAAGGAGAGGTGTTTACTCTTTTCCTGGCCTGGGCTGTGGTCTATGAGTGACCACAAGTACTCTTTTCTGCCTTGGAACTGTGAGTGGGATTCCCTCTCCACAGCACCACAAGCTCCACCTTGCCAGTGTTCCTCCTCACCCCAGGACTGCCACCCAGGACTGTGACCCAGATTCAAGCACAGGCAAGGCAAAAGAATCCTGCCTCAGTGCCAGGAAAGAGATCTCTGCAGTCCCTTTCTGATCAGCAGCTCAACTGCCCTACCATCTGTGGGCCGAGAGCTCCAAAAGCACCCACTGCAGGTATGGCTGCCTCCCTGGGGCTGTGCTACAGTAAGGACTAGACTGCTCTCCTCTCTCATCCAGGTCTGACAAACCTTTCCTGCTGACTTTCTAAGTTGTCTTTGGCATTTGTGAGTTGAGAAGTGTGGAAACTGCCACAGCTGCCCATGATTCAGTCTCCTGAGACCTGCTCCATCTTTGTCTGTGTGGCCCACGCGGAACTGAGCTTCTCTCCCAGTCCAGTGCAATAGACTTTTCCTATCAACCATCTAGGTTGTCTGGGGCTGGAGATTTGTTTCACTCTATCTTTTTGTGGGTTCTACTGTTCTAGAATTTGTTTAGAGTCATTTTTACAGGTATTTGGAGGGGTTTGGAGAAGAGATCAAGTAAGTCACTGCTTTTACTCCACTGTCTTAGCTCTACCCCTAAACCAAATATCTGAGAAGTAAACTAGTTTTTAAGAAGGAACATGTCTACTAAAAAAATTTAGTGGAATTTTCAGCTAGTGATTCTCTGTACGTTCAGCTTTCTTATAAGACCTCCACAAGAAAATACTCTAGGATAGCTGACTAGAATAACCATAAAATAACCATAAAATGCAATGAATTTCAAATACTTATTTCTAAAGGAGTCTTGAACTATCTTATGTGGGTAGGTGAATCAAATATTCACCAACCATCCTAGTTTCGAAAAAAAGATAGTGAGAAATGAGCATCAAAAAGTATGAATGTTAATGCTTTGGAATGATTACCATGTCCGTGATGTGGACAATTTGACAAAAAATGCATATGATGCAGCAAAAGAAGCTTTGTAGGCTAATAAGACAGAGGATTTTAGTAAACTGGACTAAAATTACAACATAATACAGGTACATAGAGTGCTGGGCCTAGGGTCAGGAAGACTCTTCTTTGTGATTCAAATTTGGCCTCAGATACTTAATAGCTGTGTGATCCTGGGCAAGTCACTCAACCCTGTTTGCTTCAATCTATTCATCTGTAAAATGAGCTGGAGAAAGAAATGGCAAATCACTGCAGTATCTTTTCCAAGAAAATTCCAAGTGGGGCCATAAAGAGTCAATCACAGCTGAAAAATGACTCAATAACAAAACATTTATGTAGAGCCTGCTATGTGCCAGGCATTGTGATAAGTGCTTTACAATGTTTATTTCATTTGATCTGTACAACAATTCCGAGAGGTAGGTGCTATTATTATCCCTATTTTACATATTAGGAAACTGAAGCAAATAGAGGTTAAGTGACTTGCCCAGAGTCACATAGCTACTAATTGTCTGAGGCTGTATTTTGATAAGTCTTCCTGACTCCATACCTAGCACTCTATGGACTATGCCATCTAGCTGCCACTAAAAGTAAATAGCATGGAAATATTTATTATAGTCAATGTATTGGCTGTATCCATCTTCTCTTTCTCTTTTTTCCTCATTCTCTTCTCCTTTCCCTTGCTCCCATTTTTCTTTTACTCCTCATACCTTTATCTCACACACAATAGGCTCAAAGCATCTGTATACACCATTTCAAGTCCCTGTTCGATGTAGCATTCCCTCCCTGCTACTACCACCTATCTCCCCTTGGCTGTACTGGCTTTCACCAGTTAGAAGACATTCTTTTCTCTGATATCTGGTCAAATCTAATTCAATGTATTAATCACATATTAATTGCTATTTGGGGTACAAAGTGTCAGGGATACAAAAATAAAATCAAAACAGTAAATTAAAATTAATTTTATATACATCTTCATTTCCATTTTTCATCCATAATGAAAAATTGGAAGTATTAAAAAAAAACCCCAAACATTTGCACAATGGATGGGCTCAGAGATTAGAAAGGAATTGCACTAGAGACACAAAAAAATTTTATAAAAGTTATATAAGAATTATGTAAGTAAAAATAGATTAGAAATATAATCATGATAGTCCAGTTGAGATTATACAATAAGATTTTGTCAATTTATGAAGAGCTTTAAATGCTAACCAGGAATTTATATTTGATTCTAGAGGTAATAAAAATTCACTGAGTAATGGAGGTAACATGGTCATACCTATACTTTAGGAAAGTTCCTTTGGCAGCTGAATGGAGGATGGATCAGGGTAAGAAGAAACAGGAGGTAGCAATACCAGTTAAGAATCAATTGCCACAGACCAATTGAGAGATGATGAGATCCTATACCCACATGGCAGCTGTGTAAGTAGAGACAAAGGAATATATACAAGAGTTTGTGAAGGTAGGAAAGGCAAGATTTAACAATGGATTGGATGTGTATTCAGTATATGAGAGTGAGTTGTTAAGGATGATACTGAGGTTGTGAGCCTGGATGACAGGAACATGTTGATACTCTTCACAGTAATAGGAAAGTTGGGAAGAACTGAGGACCTGGGAAGATAGATCATGATTTCTGTTCTGGATATGGCAAGTCTGAAATGCCTACCCGACTTCTAATTTGAAATGTCAAAAGGGCAAGTTACTCATCAAGGACTAGGACTGAGGAGACAGGCTAGATCTAGGAAGATTTCAGTATTATAGCATCAGCAACCCATGTGAGCTCCTGAGATTATGAAGTGAAATAACATAGAGGGAAAAGAGAAGGCCAAGGACAGAGCCTAAGTGTGACATACATGAAGATCCAGCAAAGGAGACTGAAGAGTGGTCAGATAGATAGCAGGAGAACCAGAGGAGAGGAGAGTCATGGAAAGGCTTGGAATGGTATGCATACACTCTTTGTACTTCAGGGCTCATTTCCAGAAAGAATAAGGTTCAGAAGGGATCATAAGATCATAGGCTTACAACTGGAATGATACTCAGAGGTACTGCTTGCCCATTGCAAGAAGCAATTGTGATACACTCCAGGGAGATGCTCTATAGTTGATGGCCAGCTTTGTGACTGTTCTGATTAATGGTAACACATCTGCTGCTTGTCCTATGTTCCCACTCTCAATCCCCCTATCCAGGAAGATTTTGATCCCCTACCAAAGTCAATGCTCCACTACCCTTAGATGGATGTTTGGAAGAGTTTCTAAGCCTCCACAGAACCATATCTCCTGGAATTCCATAATGCTTATATAAAAGTGGGCTTCCTAATCACCAATCAGACTAGGTAGAGATAAAGGTGGGTATCTACTGAGACATCAATTATGTGTTTTAAAATAGCCTTCTAGTCAACTGTGACAAGGACCTCAAAAACTGAGCTTTTTTATGATGATGAAGATAACTAATACTCATATAGAATTTTAAGGTTTACAAATCATCATATATATATGTGTGTGTTTGTGTGTGTGTATATCTGTGTGTGTATATATGTGTGTGTGTATGTGTGTATAATCTTATTTGATCCCCACAATGACCCTGAAAAGAAGGTGCTATTATTATCTCCATTTTGGAGATGAGGAAACTGTGGCTGAAGAAGACTAAGTGACCTGATCCATGTCACAGAGCTAGTAAGTGTATGAGGCAGAATTTGAAATCAGATGTTGCTCTCCTAAAAAATCCAGCTATTTGGAGATCAGAAGTAAAAAGGTTCTGCTAGTCAGCAGAATCTCAAAGTCCTTCCAAATTTTGCCTATCTCCTAGATTTTTAAACTTCTATCACTATTAGTCTAGTACCTAGATGAGTATAAGGTCAATCTGCTGGATCCCTCTTAGGAAGGCTTTAATGATCCTAATGAGATGATTTTGCATTTGTAGCTCAATTTAGAGGCTCTCTATTTCTTTACCCAGAGCTTTCTATCAGGAAACTTGGGTACCACTGAAAGACCAAGTGCTCTGCTCCACCAATTTCAAGACAATTTAGTCCAGAGTGACTTGCTTGACCCTGGAACAGAGTAGAAATTTATTCTAACCTCCACTTTGGCCCCACTCTAGAGGTGCCCTTGATGTGGAAGCTGGCACACTATGAGTCTCACACAAATTGACCTCTTCCATTTGTACATTCAAAACAGAGTCCTTTTTCAATGTAAAGGATCATCCAAGCTCTAGCCATGGTGGGATTCAAGCCTTGGGAGATGCGATGGACCCAAGCATATATTTCACCTCAAGGGATTGAATGAATTATTGATGTGGCTGATACCTTCATTCTCAGGCCAATTCTATTACTTATGAGTACTGACATACTGTCTTCCCAGTAATCCTGAGAATCGTTTTTTGAGACAACATACTCAGAACATTGTTTGGTGCAGTAATACATTAATTTCTACCTCTAGGAATTCCAGATAGCAGCACACAAGAACTTTCAGAGATATTTCCTTAATCATTTAGTCTTCAAAAGAAGCAATGTGAAGAATAGACACATTTCACCCTGCTAAATCAACAGATTCAACAACAAAAAATTAAGTATCTACAATCTGCTAAGATTTAGGAAGAGACAAAGCTAAAAAAAACGCAGTCCCTGTGGCATCTAGGTGGTGCAGTGGATAGACCATCGGCCCTGGAATCATGAGGACCTGAGTTCAAATCTGACCTCAGAAATATGATACTTAGTAGCTGTATTATATGGAGTGAGCTGTATGACCCTAGGCAAGTCACTTAACCCTGATTGCCTCACCAAAAAATAAAAGAAAAGAAAGAAATAAAGAAAAGAAAAAGAAAAAAGAAAAACACAGTCCCTGATTTTAAGGAGCTTACATGCTATCATAATGTATAAGATACATAAAATACAAGTATAATAAGTATACAACAGATATATAAGCTATTAGCTTATGAATTCAGAGTCTAGACTCATGAAAGGCTAACTTCAGAGATATTATGGACAGGAAATATGGTTCATTGTGAAGAATCATGGCTGGCTTTGAGGACCAGATTGATAACCTGACTTTGACCCCAAATGACTTTGCAACTTGGACAAAGTCACATAACTTTTCTGGTCTTCAATATCTACATATAAAAATGAACAGGTCGGATTGGAAAACCTCTAAGGTTCTTTTAAGGTTAGAGTTTTTGTCTTATATGAGAGAATCAAGACAAATTTAGGAGAGGAGATGTCAGCATTTGAATTAAACTACTTCAATGCAATGACCTAAATTTTTATAAACAATTTTATACAAATGAACTACCTTGAGGTATATTCCTTTTTCTAGAACCCATGAAATGGAAGCAACTATATTTGAAAACTTAGTGATATTAGATAAAGTGCCTCTTCTTCCCTTCAAATATACATCATATATTTCCACACATTCCTACCCTTAGTATTCCACTTTCTACTTCAGGTTTTGGGCATTTTTAGGTAGTCACATCAGCCTAAGAGGTGGCATCATGAAAAAGTGAGTTAATTTTACATAATTCAAAGACAGAACTAGTTGTTCACACTTCTTAACTAATTGCAAATAAACCTATTAATGACATTGATATCAAGTGATTTATTTTCTTTTTAAAAATCGGACAGACTGATAGGTTAAGTTGATAAATTCAGATCTTGTAATAACCAGGGGCTATAAGGTGTTTAGCTAAAAGAAAAAAAAAAAGTACTGGAGTGAGCTATTTACTAATGGATACCACTGATGACTCTTTCAATGAAAGAATGTAGTATGATCTGGGAGACACAAAGCTGCCCACTGAGATATTACAAAGAAAAAAGTGGTGTTCATTAATACTTTAAAGGTGAACCTGCCTAATGCTGATGACTTGCTCAGCAGGGAACTTATGTCTTATGTAAATGGATACCTTCATTAAGAATAGGATACTGTTTTGTAAATTATTGAAGGAAGGAGATGGGACTAAGTTTATCTGCAAATTTTCATTCTACGCTTTTCAGTCTAGAGAAAGCAACATGAATATTATATACTTAAATATAAACGGTTCCTGACCAGCTAAGAAGTCAACCACATTGCTGCTTCTCTGAAGCTGTCTTAGGAATGAGGTTAGGCTTTTCCCTGCATTTTATTTTTATGTGACATACAATAAATAAATAAGCATTTACTAAACACCTACTATATGCTGGGTACTGGGTTAAGCACTAGGAATTCTAATACAAAAGCAAACCAATCCCTGCCCTCAAAGAGCTTACAATCTAGCCATAGGTAGGTAGATACAAAATAATTGGAAGTGGGGCAAGGCATTAACAACTGGGGGTACCAGAAGAGCTTTCATATATAATGTGATGCATTATTTGAGCTTTGAAGAAATTAGAGCTTTTAGGAGATAGAGTGAAGAAAGTGTTATATTCCAGGTTTGGGGAATATCTTATTCAAAGCTACAGAGAAGAGAGAAGGAAAGGCATGTACAACAGTGATAAAGAAACATTTGACTGGACTACAGCTTGCAAGAAAAAGAATAATGGCTAATGTGTTTGGAAAGGTAGGTTGGAACTAGGTTACAAAACATTTTAAATGCCAAAGAGAAGATTGTATATTTGGTCCTATAGATAATAAGTAGCCATTGCAGTTTATTGAGTAAGAGAATGATATGCCCAGACATGAGCTTTAGGAAAATTCCTTTGGCAACTGCGTGATGGATAGATGGGAGTGGGGAGAGGTTTAAAGTAGGGAGACCAACCAAAAGATTATTGTAACAGTTCAGCCAAGAGGTTGTGAGGGCTTCAAGTAGGGTCATGACTATGTGAGAAGAGAGAAAAAGATGGATGGGAGAGATATTATAAAAGAAGAAATAATGAGATTTGGCATCTGACTAGATATGGGAATGCAGAGTAAGAGAGAGGAGTCGAGAATTCAATTTATTCAACATCCAAAGTGGATTCAAATTAAAGTAGCCCAGAAAGATTCACAGACATCCTTGAAAATTAGTTTAAATACTCACACATAGTCATAAATTCACTGTCAAATTCTAAACACAGTTACCTAAAAGACACTAAGTTAACATTTTCTTTGGTCAGTTCAAAGCACATCTTGCTTTGACAAAGAAGAAGCATGTGTTTGTCGTAATCTGCAATTCCTTGGTTTCTTCAGAAGCAGAAGGTAAATAGATGGTCAGCTCCAGTGAGTTTGGTTACATCATGTGAATGCTATAGACATGAGCTGTAGAAGTCAGCTAACTTTGAAGCAATGCTAGAATAGAGTTTGCATGTAAAATGTATAATCAAAGTAAGGACTGTCTAGGAGCCAGGATGAGAGATTAGAAATTAGATGAACCCTAAAAAAAAAACCATTCAATGGAAATATGAAAGCTTATATGTTGATATTAACAACTTGGGGAAAATATCAACTGATAATTTAATGAATTAAAAATATTTGCACATATATGTATATGTTTCAACATATATGTATATCTTCATATATCATATATTTAATTAGTTTAAATATATACATACATGTTTATATTTCAACATATATGTATATGTCTTTATATCACACTTCAAATTTCATATCCAGTGTCTTGAAAGCATTTAATTATGGGTTCATGGTGAAATATTGTTAGAGCTCTCTTGTCAGACACTATAAGAAAACCAAGTCCTCAGAATTCATGTTACATATACTTCTTGAAGAAAAAAATAAACTAAAAGCTAATAGTTCCAACATTCTAGCTCCTGAAGTTCTATTAAGTAGAACTTCTGTACCTCATAGTTAAATAAGAGTCAATGTCCATGATGTTGACCTCAGGGAATTTAAGATTCTAAATTATCAAGATTAAATTATATTCAGTAGAGTTTTAATACCTTGTATATTTTATTAAATTTTAACTTTTAAAAATTGGTAATCCATGTGTGGCATATATGATTGTTTAGTCTACCCTAACATTTCATTAATTCAGATATCTTATTACTTAAATACGACAAATTCTGGCATTTTACTGTATGTTTGTCTTAAATATTAAGATCTTTATTCTTCATCATGAATCAAAGACCATATCGTTATTCCTTCTTTTTCAGAGAGAAAAGTGGGGGAGAAGGAAGGGGAGGTTGGAGACAAAGGGAGGGAAATAGAGAGAAAGGGAAGGAGAGACAGAGCAAGGCAGAGATAGAATATATTATATTTGACATACATACACACATATATACATTGTATATAATATATACATATATATCATTCATTACAATAATTAATAGTGATGCATATCAAATCCCCAATACTAAAAATAGGATCCATTTTAACAGGCAGATACCCAATGTCACCTTATGCTCAAGAGTTGACAAACATAATTTTTGAGAACCTATCTAAATTTATTTATTCTCAAAGAGTTGGGTGATGTGTCGAATACTTTACGCATTGACTTTTTCATGGTGTCAGAATCCCACGTTCAGATTTCAGAAAGACAGTAGCTAAATCTTTCGGTTATGATCCAGGCCCAATTCAGTAGGAGACTTTGGAAACCTCTTGTTAGGGTCCTTTGCTGAACTCAATTGTGAGTGATCAGTGCTTAGTGCTTAGGGGCAATGTGCTCATTTCATCCTTTCTAAGTTAAAATCTTCATATATATATATATATATATATATATATATATATATATATATATATGTATTTTTTTTTCTTTCAAGATGTAGTGTGTTGACATGTCTTTGGTTTAGTGGTCCTACATTCTGTGTCAAGTGAGATTCACATTTGTCTGCTGCTTTTACAAAGTACTTGAGAAATTGATCTACTGTATGGATTTTCTTCCTACACTATTTCAATAGCTGACTATCTCAACAGTACTTAAGCCCCAAAAATCAAATTCCTAAAAAAAAAAAAAAATGCCAATGACTCACATTTTCCAAGTTGTTGGGAAACCATTACTCATAAAACAAATCCAAATATCTTCATTTCACCTAGGAAAAGATTTAGAAAAGATGAGCACTAGCTCATATTCCTCTCAGAGGTTCAATAATACCTGGAAAGGTTTTACACTCCACACTACTGGCTATACTTTTATGAATCCTGTGAGTACATTTGCTTTTTCAAGTTTTAATTGGGTTAGGATTTCCTAAAGGGCTTGGTAGTCTGTTCAGTACATAGTTTTTCATGGTGTTCCATCAATAAAGTTTTAAATTGCTTGCAGAATGCCAAGACAATTTCTAGCACAAGTCTTTGCTGCTGTAGTTAAACCTGCAGTCATAGATGAACACTACAAAAAAGAATTACAACCATTGAGTCTTTATAGCAAAAATATAAATATAAAGGCCTAGTAGCAGTGCCATATTGGCAAATTACTTGGAATGCATCTTCATGAAAATTTCCAGTTTTAACAGTTTTTTTTAAATTTTAGTCAACTTTCTTTCCTATAAAATCATCTCTAAACATAAATCTATGTCTACATAATTTTAACTCTATGACCATGGTTTAATTGGATTAAATTGATAGGTAAATTCAGTCTGAGCAGTTTGTCTGTCCAATGAACCGATCAACTTTTCAGTAAATTCATTTCAATTCAGCAAAACATTTTTTTTTAAGTTCAGATGAATACCAAAGGATAACAATGATCTTTAATAACAATTCATTTGGTATGGTGGTCATAATTCCAGACAGGTTATCAAATGGTTTCTTCTTAGTCCTTCCTCTCTTACTGACTGGTCTCTAGTAAAGTCAAGCTAAGCTCTGTGAGTCTCGGTTTCTTCAATGGTAAATTAATATGAATTAGACAATATGTAATGCCCTTCCTACCAATAAGGTTCTATTTGCCCTGGGAAACTAAATAACCATTTTAACTTCAGTGTTATGTGGAAGAATGAGGAGTAAGCTAACATCATGGTGTAATTTATATATTTAAGATTCTATTTGTAGAGGAAGGAAAGTTTGATTACCATTTTATACTTAATCAGAATATTGTATATTTGTATTATCTTAGATTCTGGCCTTTACACTTAAACATATAATAGGAAATTTCAACTAAGAGGAAATGAAAACGGTACAAAATTTTATGACAAAGATCAGTTATATACTTTAAAAATAAACAGCCAAAATGTGCTACATTGAATTCAGAAGAAAAATTCACAGTAACTTGGATTTTCAAATTTATAACTAGTTGAAAATTAAATGACTAGATCAATTCATTCTAAATATTTATGTAAGTTGCCTCTATTAAGTCGTTTCAGTTATGTCTGACACTTGAAGACCCCATTTGGGGTTTTCTTGGTAAAGATACTGGAGTAGATTACCATTTCCTTTTTTCTAGATGAGATAACAGGCAAACAAGGTTAAGTGACTTGTCCAGTGTCACACAGCTAGTAAGTGTCTGAGGCCAGATTTGAATTCAGTATGAAGAGTTCTTCTAAATTCAGGACCAAAACTCTATCTAATGTGCCACATGGATACCAAATATTTACATAAGGTGTAGTCTTAAATGTTACTTGTTTCTCTCTCTCTCCACGTGTGCACACACGCACGCATACACACACACACACACAATTACTGAGAGCAAATAACATAGTGCAATGACAACAAAGCGTAGTGGATAGACAACTGACCTCAGAACGAAGAAGATCTGGGTTCAAGATGCCCTTTTGATATATTGTGACAGTGTGACCTTGGGCAAGTCTGTACTCTAGACAAACTGGGTCAAATCCAAATAGAAATGGAGGCCATTAAACCACACATAAGGATACCTACGAGTCATATATTAATTTTAAAATGTAATAACTGTGTTTTATTGTATTTTATTTTTGTTAAGTATTTTCCAATAATATTTTATTTGCTTATTTGAGCAGCATTTGGGAGTGTTGTGGGCCATGTATTTGACATCAGTGATCTAGGCAACTCTCTAAGACTGCAATTTATTGGAAAGTTCTTACCTGTTGGAAGATGGAATTGCCTCACCTGAGTGTTCTCTACACCAAAGAAATCACAGTTCTAGTTTCTGTCATGATAGTATAGCTGAAGTACATGGATTCAAGAGAGCCAAAAATAGTAGGTGGGAGCTATATCTTAATGTAGAAAAATAAATATTTGCAGAAATGTTTTAATGGTGAAAAAAATTTAAAAATTTTTAATAATAATGTGATGATTAATTGATATCTACATAGTAATATAAGCTTTCCATTTTAAGAGTACTTTAAAAATCTAGTTACTATGAAATCAAACCCAATAAACAATCTGAGTAAGATGCCAATATACCACACTATTTATATATGAAATATGAATATATTTATTCAATCATTGTGATATATCTAGAATTCTAGAATACTAAAGAACAAAAATAGTATGAGTACAGAAGCTAGGAAAAAAATATTCATTGAATTTGGAGCTAAAAGGAGATTAGAGGTCCTCTAAGTCAATCTTGTCTTTGTAGTATACTTGTAAGAACCTCGGTGGCATTCCATACTGGAGACTAATAACACCAATGGAATCACCAGTCCAGATTCCCCCCATTCCCCCAAAACTCCTTTATTTCATAAACATACGTAAAATTATTGATAGTCTTATGTCACAGAAATCGTTAGCACTATATACTCAGGCAGTTTAGGTAGGGATGTTGGAAGACGTACATTATTTATTTCTAGCATTAGTGGTTCCCCTAATGGGATACTCCCTTCACTGATGAAATTCACACTGCTCCATGTTTTAGTAAATGGTTTCATGAGTTCCATTTAGTAAATGGGTTCATAAGTTTATTAAATGGTTTCATGAGTTCATGAGTTTCACAATATAGACCTGTATCACTTAACCAACCAAACTTGTGGTGGTAAGCCTCACTGAACTTTGTTAAGCTAGGCCTAGAGTGACAGACATGCAGTACACTGCCAGGACCATTCTAGAATGTTTATATTATAAGGAAATATAGAAAAGTGAACATTAATCTGAGCTATTGGCTTTTTCTGTGTGTATAAGTTTCTCTGTCTGTATTATTAAATTGTTAATAGTAAATGTTAATATACTTGCATTTAATAGTACATGTTAATTTGATTGTATATTTTCACATGTTGGAGGATAGGTCTTTCACCATAGAAAGTGGCATAAAATTGTAAAAGAGACATTACAGATGCAATAATAGGTTGTTCTGGATATTTTCCCAGTTTGTACTCATTAGGTCCTTCATGTTCAACATAGCATGTCATGGAAACTTTCTACTTTGCTTTTTTTCCATGTTTTTAAATACTAAAATGTGATATTCTGAATGTAAGAAAGAATTAACGGCAGCTTTTTCAAGTGTGTCACATGCCAAGGTTTTGCCTCTAGGTTTCATGTCCTAAGCACTTTAAGATAAATTTAATGAAAATATTTTCTTGATCTTTTCTGCCTGTCACACTTGCTGAGATACAACTATTGCTCATGTGTTTGATATGGGGATAGGGTAAAAGAGGACATGATAGTTTTCATTAATTATCTGAGGTATTATCATGGTGAATTTGGACGAGATATTATTTGCTTGGAGGCAGGCAGATCTCATCTGATCTTAGAAGATAAGCAGGGTTGGGGCTGGTTATTACTTGGATGGGAGACCACTGGAAATACCTAGTGTTGAAGGTTTAATTTCTTTTTCAGGGGGTGGGGAAGTAGGTGTCACAATGGAGAGAGCACTGGGCCTGGAGTTAGGAAAACCTGAGTTCAAATCTGGCCTCAGACACTTACTACCTGTGTGACCCTGGGCAAGTCATTTCACCCTGTTTGCCTCAGTTTCCACAACTGTGAAATGAGCTGGAGAAGGAAATGGCAAACCATTTCAGTATCTTTGCCAAGAAAATCCCAGATAGGGTCACGAAGAGTCAGATACAACTGAACAACAACAAACAACATAAGGACAGCACATGGAAGTTTCAGAAAGACTAATTTTTGCTTTATATAAAGAATAATTTCTTCCAAACTGGAATGGGCTGCCTTGGATGGTGGTACATTTTGCATCTTTAGAAGCATTTGAACAAAGGGTAGGTAACCTATTTTTGGACAATATCGTAAAAAGAAATGGTAGTAATGTACTATTCACTTTAGATGACCTCTGAAATCCCTTTTACTCACTTCTAAAAGTAATCAAAGAAAAACTTGAATTCCTTAAAAAGTAAGAAATAATTTTCTATGCATCCATCTACATACATACATGTGCATAATGTGGCGATTTCATGGGAAAAAAGGCAATGTGGATATTTTCCTTCACCTGTTACTTTGTTATATTTTCTCTGAAGGTTAATGACAAGAAGATCTATTAACTGCCTAATTTGCATAAACTTTCTGGAAGCCTTGAGCATTTAATACTGCATCATCTTGTTCACCGTGTCCCTTTACAGTGTGTTGACTATTTAGGCTATGTCTTTTCAAGTAATATTTGTGACAGCAGTCGCCCTACATCACTGGTGGATTCTATTCTACATGAAGTCTTCTGCAGTGAGTGAGATAAAAATAAAAATGTTCTGATATTTTCCCCCAGGAAAGTGCCAGTAGTTTCCAAAGCTCAAATAAGCTTTAACTACATCCCACAGAGCAATGTTTCAAAGTGTATTATTACTGTGATCAAAAAGGATCAAAACACGTTACTGGGAAGAGCTAAGCATCAACTCACATTAAACATTGTTCTATAAATTTGCTATGAAGAGTTTTCTGTTTCTGAGGATCTCTTCCATTTAAATTTCATATAATCAATTTAGTTTGATTTTTATTAATTATAGTTACAAAAACAAATGCTCAATTCATTCATTACGTGCATTTTATCACCTTTTTGGTTTATATTAGGTTTGCAAGGAATGCAAGGCATGAATTTTCTCCTTCAAAATTAAGAAAGCAGGATTGCATGTTAATAAATATTTATTAAATGAAATAATAATGGACTAAAATAAGCTATGTCACTAAAAGCCCTTATAAATTTGTTTGGCAGTGGATTTGGAGAGAAGAGGACTCTGATTCCATAAATTTTCCTATCTAGGCTTTCCTTTCCTTACCTTCCCTAAAATAACAGTTTAAGGAAGGAGAAGAATGAACATATTGCACTAAACTTCTGTGGTTATGTATTTTAGTTACATGTTCATTGAAAGATAATTCCAGCTTCCTCTTCCATACATGTGCACATAGGTAAATACATTTATCAGAGGGGATAATATGAATGTACATATGTCCATGCATATATATTTGAACACCAGATAGAGACTTAGGTAATACTTGGAAATGTACAATAAGTCATAATTATAAACATTCAATTTATCCTACAACTAAGATGTATTTGTTGTGATTTACCAACCCAGTCCAGGGTTGGAGAATTTCCCAGGAAGACTAGACAAGAGTAACTGGCATTGCTCTGCCTTTCCAAAATGGTCTGTTCTGGCCTAAAAGTAGGCCAAATTTTCCCTTCAAAATGACTGCAAAATGTTTTTTAAACTAATCAATCATTGTACATTTTTTCATATTTTCTTTTACTTTGAAAAATAGCTGCAGTTTTGCGTTTTCTTCTTTTTAAAGTATTATTGTTGCCCTTTGTTTTTGTATGATCATTATTTCTACTTAATCACTGCCACCCACTTCACACTATCACCATAGAACACTTACTTATGACAAAGTGGAAGAAATGTTATTTCAAACCACCTGACAATAACCCAAGTTTGAGTATGGGTAAGAAATTCCATAGTTGTGATTCTACCTCTGCATTGAAAGGAGGAAGATTTACCTTGTTATCATTTCTCTAGGATCTGGAATGTTTTTTATAGGTAATCATAGTTGGATAACCTTTTTGTTACTGTCATTAATATTATATTAGTCATTGGGCACAATGTTCTCTTGATGGTTTTTTCTTTTTCTATACTGCATCACTTCACACAAGTCTATTTTACATTTCTTTGAATTCCTCAGGCAGGAGGAGAATACTAGCTTGAGGGATGGTGCGGGAAGGTGCACCAAATATGCTGATGTAGGGTTTTGAAGAACAGAAAGAAATGGAGGAGAAAAAGTGGCCACTGGCATAGAAAAAACTTTCTTTTACCCTTATCCCTGCTTTCCCATGACAGTGCTAGAATAGTGAGGCTCCTTGAGTAGAAACAACACAGATGGGTGAAAGTATGGTTCAGGAGTGTGGTGCTATACGGAGAACAGAGAAGTTTAAGGTTGGGTGTGTGTGACGTGTGACAGGATGGGAAGAGAGAGATCACATAGAGATGGTTGGGACCGATGCTGAGGCAAAGTGGAAGAGAAACAGCACTGAGAGTGAGTGAGAGTTCCTAGACCTGAAGTGAACACTGAGAGTGGCTAAATATTTTACCTATTTGTAGCAATAAAAAGAAGATGGAATATTCTCAGGGTTTACTTGGTGAAATTCACAAACACAAACACACACTTTTAATACGCCCTTATTCTAATGAAAGGAATGCTGCTATCCACAAAAGGAAAAGAGATTGGAGATAGAGGTAACTAGCTCTCCAAGTATCACAGAGAGCTTGGCCCTACCCTCAGAATGACCTTTGGCATTTAGTATTTAAATTCTAGGTAGAAGATGCCTTAATCACTAAATAACAGTCAGGCACTAGGTCCATAACAAAATCCATCTGGATTTTATACACATTCTGTCAATTCCACTGTCCCAATATATCTGGCATCTAATGTATTGTGTTCAACCACACAATCATCACCCTAATATCAGGCTTTTGTCAACTCTTGCCTAAACTATTTTAACCTACTAAATCAATTTTTATTCAGGGAGCAATGTGAAAACATTTTAGGCCTTCGAGCAGGGAAGTTAAATAATCAAATGGTACTTTAGGAAGATTAAACTGGGGACTGTAGGTAGGGTTAGAAGGTTAATAGAATAATCTAGACCTTAACTGATAGAAAATTGACAGAGGATGATGGCAGTGGGAATGGAAAAGAAAGAATGGATGCTAATGAAGGATTAACCAACAAGATTTACTGATTAGTTGAATGTGGGGAGTTTTAAGAGTGAAATATTACCCCAACATGTTTAAACTAGATGATAAGATCATTATTAGAGTTAGATAAGGTAATATCAATATTATAGAAGCAGAAAGGCTATGCAAGTAGCTTTATGGAATCAGAAAATACTTGGTAGAAAGCTAGTATAAAAGATTTGACTGTATAGCTGTCCTCCACATAGTTATCAACCCTTTCATCATGTTCAAAGTGTGACATCTTACTGAAGTAGTCTTTACCCATGGAATTACTTGAGAGGCAAATTAATCTTGTTTGTTGGCTTGTGGAGGTTCCTATCATGTACAAGATAATCAAATCTTATAATGTTCAAATCAGGACTAGAAAGATGACTTGTTAAATGTTGGAACTACTATAGAAAAAGGAATTATGTAATAATAATGTCACATTTTTTTCTCACTTCTTAACTCTTTGCATTCTGTCTTCTAACCTTATCACTCAACTGAAGCTGCTCTATCGAAACTTATCAATGATCTTTTAATTGCCAAATCGGATTTTTTCTCTGTTTTCCTCCCCCTTGACCTATTTGCTGCATTTGACCTTATAGGCCACCATCTCCTTCTGGATTCTCTCTCCTTTGTTTTCATGACACTACTCTTTTCTGGTTTTTCTCCTACTTGTGTGTCTGCTCCATCTTCATGTCCTCTGATCACTTGTCATCCACATTATACCTCTGAAGGTATTCCCCAAGATTATTTCTTAGGTACTATTCTCTATGTCTCTGTCTCTCTCTTCCTCCCTCTCTATAAAGTCATCAGCTTCCAGACTTCATCCCCATATCTATGAAGATGACTCACAGATCCATAAATAGAGCATCAATTTCTCCCCTGCAATGTAAGTCCTACATCACCAACTCCTTGTTGGATATCTCAAACTCAACAAGTCTAAAGCTGTACTTATTATTCTTTTCTCCAAACTCATCCCATTTCCAAACTTCCATATTATCACCATACTGTCAATCTCCCAGGTTCATAATCTCAGCATTATACTCGATTGCTTGCCACATCTTGGCATTTCCACCTCCACAGCATTGTATGCATCAGACCCCTTCTGTCTATCTACATAATCATCATTTTAGTTCAGGTCTCATCATGTAGATTATTGTAATAGCTTTCTATTAACTCTCCCTCCCTAGTCCATCCTCCAGACAGATGCCAAAGTGAGTTTCCTTAAATGCTTATCTAACCATGTTGCTCAAAGAACTCCACAGCTCTTTAAGTTCCATTAAGATAAAATACAAACCTTTCTGTTTAGTTTTTAAGGTCCTTCACAACCTGACCCTAACCTATCATTCTAGTTTCCTTTTGCATTAGTACCCTTCACACACTCTTTAATCCAGCACTCTATGCTTTCCCACTGTTCTTCACAAATGGCACTTCATCTTTGTACCAGTTGTGCTACAAGATGAAACGCATACTTTCTTTACCACCTCAAAGAACCCCTCTCTTGTTTTAAGGCACAGCTCAAGGATCAACTTCCACAGGAAGACTTCCTGATAATTGCTATTGCCTTCCCTCCAAAACTACATTTTATTTAGCTACTCTTGATTTATTTGTTTTTATTCTCTTTATATTTAGTCTGCATATACTTATATGTGTTCATGTCTCTTCCATTAGAAAGTCCCTTAAGAGGAAAGATTTTTTTTTGTTCTTTTTCTTTGTATACTTTTGTATTGAGCACATCTCCTGGTAATTAATTGGTGCTTAATAAAAGCTTGCTGACTGATTTGTTTTTGTACATCTTATTTCTGTGATTTTTTGTGTGTGTGTGTGTGGGACTTTTAGAATTTTTTTTTCAATTTGACATTAGTATCTTTGTTTCACACATATGTTCAACAGGGATTTGGGGTTAAATGATCTCCAATATCTCTTAAGATGTTATAATTTCACTATTTCAGGTCTAACAAAACATGAAAAATGCCACAGAAGCCTAAACAGACATGTCCATTTTTCCTCAAAATCTTTACAATTTAATATGACATTAATAATAATCTCTTACTATAACTATGAAAGGCAGCTAGGTGGTGCAGGGGATGGAGCTGTGGACATGGAGCCTGGAAAACTTGGGGTCAAATATGAAATTGACTACCTATGTGATCCTGGGCATGTCCTTTAACCTCTGTCTGCCTCAGCTTCTTCAACTGTAAAATACAGATAATAATAGCATTTACCTAATAGAGTTTAAAGGATAAAATAAGATGGTGTTTGTAAAGCACTTAGCACTGAGCCTGATGCATAAGAGGCTCTTAATAAATGCTTGTTTCCTTCCTATGGAAGCTACTCATAACATATAAAAATAGAATTCAAAATGAGAACATAATAAATAAAAAAAAATCCTTTAAAGTCAGCTTGTTTCCTTTCATGAAGAACTTACTATAATTTTCAATAACTTCATATTTCTTTAATTTCATTTGTTAGCATATGAAGTACTCAGTATTTTTTTAAATCTAGCCTACAGGCAGCTAGGTGGTGCAGTGGACAGAGCACTGGCCCTGGAATCAGGATGACCTGAGTTCAAATCCAGTCTCAGACCAGACACTTGACACTTACTAGCTGTGTGACCTTGAGCAAGTCACTTAACCCCAACTGCCTCACGTATATATATATATCTATATATCTATATATAGATATATATATCTTAATAATGGACCTATAAGTCCCATAAGTCTATAAAGAATTGTGCACTTTCTATTAATTATGTTTCCTAACACAGAATAGTTCAAAAGAGATTGGGAGGTTCTGAGATTTTAATCATAGTATTTGACTGCAAAATTCTAGTTTTGTATACTGGTCTTTCTCCTTGTCTCTTCAACTATAGATTTCTAATCATCTTGCCTTTTGCAATAATTGCCATTATTTTCAAATTTATAATATAAATTCAAAGAACTTAACATATTCTGAATAAATTATTTCCATCATTCTAATAAGTTAAAATCAAATATTATTTTCCTTTTCAGTTGCTTTTTGACAGAATCCAACTCACTAGATCTCATTTGCCCTATTTAATTTCTAGAGATCCAGAAGGGCAGCAAAATCATTGGCTAGTACAAATGTTTATAATAAAAAAAATCCTGATTAATCTGATGCACTATTATAAAGAAGATATATCTATATTAATGTTCTATATATTTGCTCACTAGCCAAACTATGGGATAAACAGGTCACATGGCAAAGATCTGAGGATTAAAAAAAAACAAAATTCTCTTCACTTTAACATATAATAACTTCCTCCAAAAGTGCTCATCGATTATTAGCTTTGAAATCATTTAATGTGTCTGAAACCTAGTGTGTATTACTGATGCACTCAAAGTTTACCTATGAAACCGTATCGTCAAATGTACCAACAAAAACTATCAGCAATCAAGGCACCATGCAATACATCACATTTCTCTATTCATGAGGCGGAGCCAAGATGGTGGAGGTAAAGCAGTGAATGTCTTCAGCTCTCTCCCAAAGCCCTCCAAATACCTAAAAAAATGGCTCTAAACAAATTCTAAAGCAGCAGAACCCACAAAAAGACAGAGTGAAACAAATTTCCAGTCAAAGACAGCCTGGATGGTTGATCAGAAAGGTATATCGCGCCGGGTGGGGAGAGGAGTGCAGTTCGGCTTGGGCACATAGGCCGCAACGAGGAGCAGGCCTCAGAGGACTGAATCGCGGGCAGCTGTGGTGGTTTCCAGACTTCTCAACCCCTGAATGCCAAAGACAGCTTAGAAGGTCAGTGGGAAAAGTCTGTGACTGTGGTAAGAGAGGAGCTAGGTCTCAGCCACAAGTCTGGAGCACGGCTCGGGGTTGTGGCTTTTTCCTGAGCTTCCAGCCCACAGACTGAGGGGGAATCCAGTGGCTGATTACAGGGGGATTGCAGGGATCTCTTTGCCAGGGCTGAGGCAGGAATCTCTTGCTTTACCAGTGCTAGAATCTGGATCACAGTTCTGAGGGGCGGTCCTGGGGAGAAGAGGAACGCTGGTGTGGTGGAGCTTGTTGTGGCTGTGGAGAGGAAACACCTCGCCCCTTATCATACCACCTTGGAAGAACTGAAAATTTACAGGTCCCTAGAAGTACCTCTGAAAACAGCTGTACAAACCCCTGAAACTTGGGTCAGTACACTCTTCACATTGGAAGCAGACTTTTACCTTAACAAAGAGTTTAAAACTCAAGTAATTGGCCGGGATCATGAGTAAGCAGCGCAAAAAGAGTCAGACCATATTACCTTACTTTGGTGACAAAGAAGATCAAAACATACAACCAGAAGAAGTCAACAAAGCCAAAGCTCCTACATCCAAAGCCTCCAAGAAAAATATGAATCAGTCCCAGGCCTTGGAAGAGCTCAGAGGGGATTTTGAGAAGCAAGTAAGAGAAGTAGAGGAAAAACTGAGAGTGATGCAAGAAAATCGTGAAAAACAAGTCAACAGTTTGCTAAAGGAGACCCAAAAAAATACTGAAGAAAATAACACCTTAAAAAATAGCCTAACCCAAACGGCAAAAGAGGTCCAAAAAGCCAATGAGGAGAAGAATGCCCTAAAAAGCAAAATTGGCCAAATGGAAAAGGAAGTCCAAAAGCTTACTGAAGAAAATACTTCCTTAAAAATCAGAATAGAGCAATTGGAAGCTAGTGACGTTATGAGAAATCAAGACACTGCAAAACAAATCCAAAAGAATGAAAAATTAGAAAACGATATGAAATATCTCATTGGAAAAACAACTGGCCTGGAAAATAGATCCAGGAGAGAGAACTTAAAAATTATTGGACTATCTGAAAGCCATGATCAAAAAAAAGAGCCTAGACACCATATCTTTCAAGAAATTATCAAGGAAAACTGCCCTGATATTTTAGAACCAGAGGGCAAAATAGGAACGGAAAGAACAAATCACTTATCTGTTTCGGAATTATAAAGTGGGTGAGAGGTATAATTCCATCTATTTCTACCTGCACACAATTTAAAAGTTCATATTCTTACAGAAAAGTGAAAGGTGCTTGTCAGCTGTAGTTCCCTCCTTAGGGAGATCTTCCTCTTTCTGTCCAGCTTCCTTATTTTCACTTGTGTCTTTGGAATATTCTTATTATCTTTGATATCTGAGAGCACAGTGGCCAAGTCAAGTTTCAGTTATCTGTAATATCTATTGGCGATGTCAAACAGAGGTGCTGGTAATCCTCATATGATAACAAGTGGCTTGAAAACCATTTCATGTCTTTTTCTATACCTATGAGATTTGTTATCTGGATAACTGTTTATTAAGGCTACCA
This sequence comes from Vombatus ursinus, assembly GCF_900497805.2. Lineage (NCBI taxonomy): Eukaryota > Metazoa > Chordata > Mammalia > Diprotodontia > Vombatidae > Vombatus > Vombatus ursinus. Next base: position 35,229,650 of record NW_020954599.1, read on the forward strand.
TGAAAATGAGTTTTGGTGTAAACCAACTGAAAGCAGCAGAAGAAAAGCACAAAGTGGAGAGAAAGAATAAATCAGGTAGCAATTAAATGTTTCCACAGGAAAATACATAATATGAGTTCATCCAGAGGTGTATATTTGCTATCTGAGATGTGACTCAGCCAAGATGTTGAAAACAGATACACAGACTGGGGGAGCTGATGAAATTCTTTACAAGGAATCAAGAACGCTTGGATTCAAACCCAGCCTCTGATACTGACTATGACACTCTGTGCAAGGCACAACCTTCCTGAGGCTCAGTTTCCTCATCTGCAGAGTGAGAGGATTGGCTTAACCTTTGACATGTATTCAAACTCTAGATCTATCATCTGTATAACACTGGGTCTTTCAAGATCAAGTTTGAATTGCTTATGCTTGAAGAACCGGATTTTAAAGTATAAAATCAAATAAAAATGTTTTCATTTTTTTTTTACTTCACAAAAAATACACTTCTGATCAATATGTTGTGAATGAAAAGGGCTGCAATATGACTATACAAGGTTCTATCAATGTGAGAAAATAACAGAGTGGAGACCTGATGACATTTCATTAGAATTTAACTAGTGAACAAAGAATAATGAAGACTTTTCAAAACATATGGAATAATTTACCTTAATGTTACCATAGCAAGAATCCTACCACAGAAGTAGAAAAAAGCTCTGATTTTCAAAGTTATTATATAAGGCCTAACCCTTTATATTTACAAGTCCATTATTCCTGGGTAGGTATCACCTCAGTGTTAGTTCCACCTTTATATTACATAGAAATTATTTATCACCATGAACATTTATAAATACTCAGCATTTTTTAGCAATATACTGCTGCTCTATAGGGCAGAGTCAGGCAAAAAGGCAGGAAATGAAGACAGTTTTGTCCACTTTAAAAAAAGAAAAAACTTAAAACATTTTGTACTTTCATTTTTCCTATGTTCTCTTATTCCATCTTACTTTCTTTTAATCACTTTTAATGCTCAGTTCAGCAAAGGGACTGTTCACTTTTGTGGTGACCGTGGGACGCACAGACTTTCCGGAAGAGAGGGAGACATTTGCTATATGTTATTTGTTAGAAAGAAACAATAAAATGACGGCTATCAGTTGTCAATATAATTGGTTTTTATTGGCCATGAAACTTGGTTAGATGACTTTCCACTCAAGTGTGGAAGGAATTGATACTGCCACCAACTAAAATAACTGCTGTTAAAATTGAGATTTGTATTTCCTCTTAGCAAGGGTAATGTTATATAGCCTGAAAGTGAATATACAGGAAATGATTTCCCTAATAATATTGAAGATACAGCTCTGAACAAGGCTGCTAATTCTGGGCAGAGGTGTGGCTGGCCGAGAATCATTGAGGCTGAACTGGGTATGAGTTTGAGTGGTGACAGAATAAGGGAAATAATTGTTAGGAGGTAATGGTACGTCCAAGGGTTAGAGTCAAGGAAAGCAGAAATAGCAAGTCTTATCAAAGACAACATTCAAGTGTACAGGAGCAGGACAAATTTTAATTGCAGACAGGCCTGGATTAGCTCCCTTAGGAAATAAATTCTTGTGGGGTGGGGATGGGAGGGGAGTGCTATGAAGAAATTTTCTTCGTAGAGCTGCAAGTCTACCTGGATGATTTTTTCACATTTGGTGAAATTCTGTGGATATTAAAAGTCTCACCTTTAAAAGAGCCTAGCAACTAGAGACAAGTATAAATCCTCATATCCTAAAAACTTCTTCAGTGGATGGGAAAGCTTACGACTATAGGGTTTTCTTAGGACTTCAGTGAGTTTGTATTTCTCCCATAGGTGTCCTGTTCCCCTGACTCCAACTGGGCAAGGGAACAGTGACATAGTACTGTCAGGAGTCTTGCTTGCCACCGAGTGAATTCACATATGATATGTTTCTGGCTGTGCTAGAAAGATCATTTGTGATACAAACTGAGTGCCAGGGCAGAAGCAAGGGGCAGTCCATATCAGCAGCAGAATTAGCTACTGAGCGAGAATACAGAAGCTCTAAGAAAAGGATCAGAGGCAAGAAGTATGTCTAGAGACTGGGAGAGCATTGTCAGCAACTGAAAGTATTAAGATTTAGAGTACAACACAAAGGTTAACAATAACTAGCGATCAGGTAGATCAAAGGACTGAGCACGATCAGTTTAAACAATTTATCTAGTTCAGTGAGCCGTGTATCTTTGCACACTTGTAAAGTTATGTGTGTATAAGGCTAGACTTGGTTCTTCCCTTAACTCTAAACAGCTCCCACACACTGCTGTCTCCTGAGAGAGAGTCAGCATAACTCTCGTGAGAGAGAATGTCTGGATTGTGTCAGATAATAGGTCTGAGAAGCTAAAGACCATTGAGGGTGGGGGGTGGAGATGCAGGCCTATCTTTCTTTTATTAAATAAAATATCAGGAAGCAGCTAGTGCCACATACATTGAGTACTGGACCTCAAGTTAGGGAAGACCTAAGTCTTGCTACCTGGGTAACCCTGGGTAATCTCACTCTCTGTTTCAGTTTCCCCACTTGTAAAATGGCGATAAAAATATCACCTGCCTTGCAATGTTATTGTGTGGATAAAAATTAGATAATACTTGCTAAGCACTGTGCAAATACACAAAATTAGCTATTATTATGAAATAATTTATCATCTACCCCTGGACTCATCTAATAATTTTCATTATGCCCTGCCTTCCAAGCCTCATCCAAAAAGTTTGGCTTTATCAAGTACCATGGGGAGATACCTCGGCATGCAGTAGCATGAACTTTTGGAACATTGCCTCCCAATGTTTTTTTTTTTAGGGGGTGTCATAATCTCTTTAATGTATCAGATACTACAGTTACTTTTCAAGCAGCTAAAATATTCATAGAATTTCCACTGATACTACATTGGAGTGGGGAAGGAGAATATTATTGTGGGTCACAATTTAGATTGACAAGGTAGAAAAGGAAGATTGAGTGTACTTTCAAAGTATAAGGCAATGTAAAATTGAAGAACATGGCGATGAGTATTTTAACAATAAATAAAATCCTAATAATATACTCATTTATCTTTCTTTGAAACTGGGTCTATGCAAAGGCTCCATTTCATAAGGCAACCTCTACTTCTAGAGGCTTTCTTAGCATTATCTGGGGGCATTTCACTCTTTGTAGCTTTTCCCTGGTATAGAAGGATGTGGAGATCATCTTGGGTAGCTCATACCATGTTCAGATACTCATTTGCTGCAGGTGTGAACATGAGATTAAAGGGGTAAGGGAAACAGTATGGATGTAATCCATGGCAGGAATAACATGGGGAGTGGGGATTTCATTTGGGTCAGAGGAGTGAGTGCCTTTCTATTGTATATTAACTCGGCTTTAAAGAGGACAGTAGAATTATCTTGTCAACACGTTACTTCTTTAATTTTTTCCCAATAAACTTTGTTTTTATATTACATATTTCCCGTTATATCCCTTCCCTCACTCAAATGCAAAGAAACATCCTGTATAAATGAATGAATGAATGAATGTATAAATAGCTAAATGAATGAGTGAATAGATGGGAGGAAATATTCAGAAAAATAAACCAACATATTAAACAAATCTCATGTTATTATCAGTGATCTACATCAGAGGTATCAAAAACATGCCTATGGGCACAACACTAGCTAGTGTGGACCAAAACAAATTAAATTGTAATTGGGAAATATTTAACAAAATACATAAAAATATAATAGAACATAGATAGTGTCAGTATATATTTTTCTAAGTTAATATACAGTCCACATGGATCATTACATATGGTTTAGTGGCCTCCATTTCTACTTGAATGTGACACCACTAATCTATACCCATGGTCCCCTAACTCTGCAAAGAAAGCTGGGAGATGTTTTTTCATACTTTTTCTTAGGGGCCAATTTCAGTCACTGTATTTTCAGAATATTCAGATTCAATTTGTTAGTTTTTGTTCTTTCAATTTAAATAAATTGCCTACCTAAAAATCAAATGCCCTTAATTTATGTTTAAAATGCATCTCTCCTCTTTTTTTTTCCTTTTTCTTGGATTCTTCCTTCCATCAAAGCTTATGAGTTCCTCAAGGAAGTCTTAGGAAGTCTTTCTTATCTCTAGATCCAGAAATTATGAGCACTTCCCTCCCCTCAAACAATCATGTGTTTATTGACCTTTTTACTTACTCTATTTCCCCAATGAGCTGCATGAACTATTCTGGGCCCCATTCTCTCTGGACAGAATGATGGATTAGGAGTCAGGAAGATAATTTCAAATCTTATCTCAAATTTTTACTAGCTGGGTAATCCTGAACAACTTATAGTGTTGTTGAGTCTGGTTACCTCCTCATATGTAAAATGGGATTAATAGAAACTACATAGTAGGGTTGTTATGAAAAACAGATGAAATAATACATAAAATGTTTTGCAAATAATAAAGCACTATATAAATACTAACCATTATTTCATCTGCTCCCATGAGTTCAACTATCAACTCTATGTAGAAAATCCATTTATCTATTTTCCCTCAGTCTCTCTACAATCTACAATTTTATATCATCAGTTCCCATTGCGCATCTCCAACTGAAGGTCCCACATGCATCTCAAGCTCAATATGTCTAAAAAAATTTATCTTTTCCTCAAAACCATAAGCAGTTCCATCATTCTAGCCCCTCAGGTACACAATTTAGATCCTCCAATCTTTTTTTTTTCCTCACCCTTCATATCCAATGAGCAAAATATATATATATATATATATATTTATCAGCATCATATGGCACTTTTATAAAAAAATGGAACACATATTAATGCACAAAAAATAAAATGAAAGTGAAAAACTGTAAAACTTATCTTCTACTATCATAATTCATTGAAATATACACATATATATACATTTACACATATATATTTATATATTTTGGAGTTAGAATAGACAAGTGTCAAAATCTTGACTACTTTGATTTATTTTTTAAAAATTTCTACAAAAGTTTACTGAATACCTTTAAAGTATAGGTCATAGCAATAAAAAGAAATTATAATAGAAGAAATACATGGAAATAATTTTTAATAATTTTATTAAATCACTTTAAAAGATGCATAAGTAAAAGATTGGCATTTCATTCAAGTAAAACTAACTTAACTTTCTCAGGTACTTTCTAAAAACATCAAATTTAGTTTATATGGCTGCATTTACACACATGTACATAGACGCAGATAAATCAATTACTTTTCTTTATGACTTTTGTAGTTCTCTGTGATATTGCTAAGATAAATAAAAGCTAATACCTAAGTGTTCATAAAGTTAAATTACATCTGCACTAGGTATAATAATGGAGATATAGCTAAGATTTTCTTTCCCAATCTTGTAAATTAATACACTATCTGAAAAATTAAATTGTGCTTTTCAGAGTTATTATAAGTCCATTACGGTATTCATTATGGTGCTACCCTACTGAACTCATTCCTTTACTTGGTTAAGCATTTAAGGGATTGGAAACAAATCAGTTAAAGAAAGAAAGAAAAGAAAAAGAAAGTATTGAATCACATCTGACTTATTCTTTAAGGGCAAAACTAGTTCCTCAAATTTCCATATGGTAAGTCGGCATTGATTTGCTCTTCAAGTATTTTTTGAATATCTTCTTGCTCCGAAATGCTAGAGAGATCGGTTATTTCTGTATTGGTGATACCCTTCAGGTTGAAGGCATCTTCTGAAGACTAACCACCTGCCATGAGCTTCAGCTTAACATTGTCTTACCCCACTGATTCTACTGAAGATCTATTCCACTACATCAGAGCTTTCTCCAGATCCTTTCCAAAGAAATTTCCATTCCTTATCTTTCCAGAACCAGTGGGATATTGAGTGATTTAGCTGCTAGGTGATAAACTAGCTTTTCTTTTACTTTACAGAGTGCTTCATTTTCAATTTTTAAGAAGAATTTGTCTGATATAGATATTTATTGCTCTATAAAATTTTGATAGAATTCTTCACCCTGGCCTCAGTAGTTCTTTTATAGATTCTGTTTCCTTTTCTATGACTGAATTACTTAATATTATTATTTGGTGTTCTGTGAGCTTGGATACTTTATATTTTTGAAGGTAATCTTCTATTTCTATTTTAGTCTTAGTTTTGTTGCCACATAATTGTATATAATGGGTTCTGATTGTCATAATTTTTGACAATTGTGATTTTCCATTTTTTTATTTTGTTAATTTGACCTTTTGACTTCTTATTTTGAATCAGGCTAAAAGTTGATCAATTTTGTTAGTTTTCTCAAAGAAATTGATTTTAGTTTTCTTTGTAATTTTTATGGTCATTTTGGTTGCCAATTTTTCTATTTCCCTTCCAATTTTCCAAATGTCTACTTTTATTTCAGGTATATTTGGTTCTTGTTTTTTTTTTAATTTTAAATACATATTTATTAATTAATCTTATTATTAATCTTATTTTGTTAATTTGTTTAAGGGATATAATTTTTCTTCTGAGAACTACCTTATCTGTACCCCAGAAACTTTTATATGTTAACTTGCCATTACCACTTTTTTTTAACAAGTATTTATCAATTTTTTCCTATAATTTGTTCTTTGACAAAGCCATTATTTAGAACTTCATTAATAATTCACTAGTCTACTGCTTGCCTTTTTGATTATGCTTCCAGATTTGTTTACTATTTTATTGTATTATGATAAGTAAAGGATATATTATGGTTTTTTTACTTTCATTTTGTTATTTTTTATGCATTTTTTAAAAGTGCCATATGATGCTGAGAAATATATGCATCTTTAGTGCTTTGTTTGACTTTTAAAGCTTGTCACATTCTGGTTTTAGTCTAACTTCTGAGTTTATAATACCCTAATTTCCTCACACAATATGTTACAGACAGATAGCATGATATTTTCTCTCCTAACTCCTGCCTTTTCACAGATTATATATCCCCCTTCCAGAATATCCTTCCTTGGGGCAGCTAGGTGGCACAGTGGATTGAGCACAGGCCCTGGAGTCAGGAGGACCTGAGTTCAAATCTGGACTCAGACACATGATACTCACTAGTTGTGTGACCCTGGGCAAGTCACTTAACCCCAGTGCCTCACCAAAAAACAAAAAAACCAAAAAACCAAAACAACAACAAAAAAAACCCCAGAATATCCTTCCTCCTCAACTATTCATCTGAAAATCTCTCATTTTCTTCAAAGCATGGCTCAAATATCACCTCCTTTAGAGAGGCTATCTTGAGTCCCCAAGATAGAAGAGTCTTTCTCATGAAAACTTATATATAAATACACACCCAGGTATTTCTTCACACAAATGCATGTATGCATCTACCTATATATCTTTATATATGTATACATAAATATGTACATGCATGTATGTGTGCATATAAATGTGCATGTGTCATCTATTTAATTTTCTATGTATATATTTTTTTTGTTCTGAGAGAATTTAAATTCCCTGATGGCTGGGATTGTTTCATTTTTGTCATTATTTCCCCAGTACCTAGAAAAATGTTTTTTATTGGACAGAAACATATCAAGAACAGTAGGATGGAATAAAATCTATAACAAATTTTAGTGATTTAGATTTTTTAAAGTTTTGCAATAAATATGCTTATCACTCTTTCTGATTGTAAGTTCATTCTCATTCACTCTTTCCACGAATTCATCAACCCAATTTTGAAAAGAAAAAAACTCAATTTTGAAAAAAAAAACAAATTATTTAAATATTTCTTAGGCATGAAAATGGTTTTTAAAAAGTCGTTTAGAGCACTAATCTAACAGTTTAGAGAGCTGGGTGTGGGATGTAAGACAATGATATAAAGGAATGACGTGTGTCTTGATTTCAAAGGAATGGTAAGTGCATGGATTTCAACCAGTTTAGCAAGAGCTACTTAGTGGCAAGGCCTGGAGCAGAACCAAGCTTTCCTGGTTGTCCCTTCACTGCTCTCTTGCTGCTTCCATAACAAAAGAGATTCTAAGCAAAATAATAGGCTTCTTCTACTCTAAAATCCTAGTCTATGATGTTCCATAAACAAATTTCAGTAAAAATGTTTAAACCATCTGAATGGACAAACTATTTCCAATCAACTTTCTTTCACATGTAAAATACACTAATTATAAATGCTCTCTAACCCATGGCTCTGAACCTCTTAGAAGTCTAACATTTGGGGCAACCCTTTGAATCATTAACCTTTGGTTCATTTTGCCTCCACCAATGGGTCCCTTAGGAAAATCTCAGAATATGGCTCCAATATTTATTGTATCTCAGTCTCCACAGATCTGAGTAAAACATTCCCCAGCTCCCACGTAAAAATACAAGATAACAAAGTATATTAATAGGAGAGTCTTTATTTCACCCCTCAGAAAACATGAAAATCACATAAGGACTCACAGTAACCTCATAAAAAGACATAATTCCTCCTGCCACCCCCATCCTTCTTCTAGTGTCCTTTACAGCTTACAACACTGTGTTATCCTGTGACTTGGACTTCTTGGAATCCAAGGAAGATGAAGTGGGATTGAGAGTCAATCCCCCAATATTTCCTTAAATCATACTTTCAGGTCTGGCAAGAGTAAAAGTCACCAACCTAATAGTACTATCCCAAGGGCTTGGAGATGTGGATATATTGTTACCTAGCCTTGCTTTGATAACTATAGTTTGCCATGTACATACTTAAAAGTAGTCAAACTAAAAATCTCTTAAAATGTCATATGATTACTTTTTCATTAAATTGAATTGGCCTCATTACTAATCAATTTGAATTAGTGGAATTTTACTGTGATTTCTGTTGAAGAAGGTCCGCCTGGTCTCAGTCGTATGTCATTCTAACACTGAGCAAAATTAGTAGCATTGTGCTAATAAGCCACTGAGTATTTCAAGAAAGAACTCTTTTAATGGAAATTTGCGGATGCCTACAAGGCAAAGTTTTAACACTTAATGACAACAGAATATTGAAAATTAATCCCTGGAGTAGGATTCAGAAATTCTAGATTTTATTAATAAATCTATTATCGCTTCTGTAGTCTTCAATTAAGCTGTAACCTCTTAATGTGCTGCCATTTTGCAAACTATGGATAATATTGTTAGTCCAAATATAAACTATAATCACCCCACCAAAAAAAATTTATTGTACAAGGGAACTCTGTAATAATTCTCCTATTCAGAAGATAATGAAATTTATGAAGACAGTATTCTGTCTTAATAAAATGAGCAAAAATAACAAATACATTTTTATTTAAATTCAAATGAATTTTAAAAATGTTTGCCATAAATGTACTGTATGAAGCAATTTTGTACATTTTTAGCATATAACTCTATTTTTTTATTTTCAAAGAAATTTTACTTAAAGGGGGTGGTTTGTATTTTGAGACAACCTATATTCAGACCCATTTAGTATTAAACTTTCATTTAACTCAAATCTGGAATTTACAAGCATTTAAAGCTTGTTTAACATTGATAGGTCATAAATATAGAAAGGATTGTCTCTTAACAATGATCCTGTCTGTTTTCTGAAAAGTTTGATTTTCTTTGGAGAAAGGGTAAGTGTCTGGTAAGACTTGCTTTGTCAGAACTAGTTGGCCTATCTGGAGTGATCAAGCCAATGAAGGGCTGATTAAACTTTTATGAAGCAATCTGTAATACAGAACAGAGTTCACCAGGGTCCTCTGCTATTTCCACATTGCATATTTCTTACTGCAGATTGATGCAGTAATTTTAGACAACACTTCCACTTAAAAAAAAAAAAATCCAACCACATGTTCATGTATCTTCTACATAGAGCTACATTTTAATTTAGTAACTGTACACCTGAAAATTCTGTAAAAGAATACAATCAGTGACCAATTTGGGAGCAATATTAACCCCTTTGAGGTCATGCAGCGTCCCTGAAGAATAAATTTGTTACAAAACCCAAAGACTCAAGACAATTTAGGAAATGCACAGAATTAAACAATTTACTACATTCTCACTGGAGGAAACTGATTTTGTCTGTTTCAAGCTTCACGATACCTCAACAGATCTGGCTCCAACTCAGAATGATAGCCATGTGACAAAACGCCATTCTTCCTCAGATAGGAATAATATCTGTCACTTTTAGTGTATCTTTTAAGTATTTGTAATACTGAAAAACATAATGACAGGGGTGAGGAGAGGAAAACAAGCACCCCGCAGGCAGCAGAGGGATAAATCATTAAAGAGAACCTGGGGATGGGGGCAGACCTGGCAACTAGAGTTGGAAAAGGTTTGTCTAGGTTCAGGCTATGTCGGATATCTCTGATCTGTAAATGAAATGATCTAGAGGCATCTTTCAGATAGGAAACAGGAACTTAGTGAGTAACCCAAGAGAGAGCATAAGCTTTGAACCAGGAAGCTGCAATGCTCCACACCTGGCTGGCTTTTGGAAGGAACTCACACAATGCAGACATGTTAGAAGAAAGATGACCTCTGCCCTCAATACTACAGGGCCACAAGAGACAATACTGAGATGTTACCCTAGGTAAAGAAGCCTAAATTCACCAATGTGAAGAAACAGACTTAATTACTGCCTACTGAATATATTTCCACTGACCTGGATAGGACAGAGGGAAATCAGAAAGTCTAAGAAACCAGACTCAAAAAGATCTCCAGACAGGATAAAGGAGACCAGTGCAATGTCAGGGCAAGAGGTCAGAAGTCCAAGGGAGGAATATTCACTTGTAATTCTTCGTCATCTAGACCATGTTAGAGACACATAGTCATCCAGCATTTATTAAATGCCTAGTTTGGGCCAGGCACAGTGCTAAGCACTGGGTATACACAGAAAAGCAAAAACAGTCTTTGCTCTCCAGGATAGGGAAGACAATATTCAAAAAACTCTGTACACACAAGATCTATGAAGGATAAATTAGAAATAAGTACAGAAAGAAGGCATTAGAATTAAGGAGGATCGGGGAGGGCTTCTTGCTGAAAGTAACATTTTAGCTGCAACTTGAGAGAGGCCGGGGAAATGAAAAAGCGGAGACAAGGTGGGAGAAAGTCCACAGACATCAGAGTCAAAGAATGGGCTACACAGGCAGTAAGAAATTTAGGAAGCTGGTTTTATAAGGAGGTTATGATCTTTTGGGATCTTACCATGATATCTGCATTAAACTAACTCAGAAAGGAAGCTTGAGTGTTTCAGTTTAGCACGCAAATGAACCAACCAACCTGTACTTAACAAAGTTCTTTCTTTTTTCTCCCTCCATCCACCCCACATGTCATCTTTTAAAAATAATGTTCTATTTACTTCAGTTTCTATTTTAAAATGCTGTTAAAAACAATCTGATTGTCGGTTTTATTCCAGTGGAAAGAATAAGGGTTTTTAAACATTGTTCAGTATAAACAGGAAGCAAAGTATTTCCAAAGGCCAAATATGCTGAAGGTATCCCTATAGTGCCTGGCACATAGTAAGAGCTTAATAAATACTTGGTGATTAATTGATTGACTCAGAGTCTGGGGGAATAGAGGGAAGCAAGACAGACAATAAAGGGCTACCCAGGAGGGAGGGAGTCAGTGTCAACTGGGAACTTGATTTATTTCCTACCCAAGCAATTTGCTTACAGGTCAGCCCTAGGCAGAACTGTTAAGAAGCTAAAGTTTGTCTTTTGACATCCTTCCTCCTGCACTGGAACCTCCTTTCTGCCTTTCAGCACATCCCCCACATCCTCCCATGTTGTTTTAAAATGTTAGAGTATTATAATCATGTAGGCCATGTACACTCTTCATGATTCACATTTTTCCCGATTATTATCTAATTTGCAGAGCAGAAAGTAGACTTAAAATAGTTGATTACATGGCATTTTAACATTTTTTGAGAGAGGAAAACAGTGACAATTTTAATAAAAGGTATTCAAATAGTTATTAATTACAGTTTTTTTTTCAAAAGGCAAGGAATATGCTGAAAGTCATTGGGAGGTGAATCCAGGAAAGATATGAATATGTGGTAGGACAAGAAAAGAATAGCTAAGGCTATCTTCTAATATATGAAAGACAGTTGAAATAAGGATTCTGGAGCTCTTGAAAGGAAAAAATGTGACTATAATTTCCCAGTCCAGCTTTTGTTTGCAGGGAAAAAAAAAAAAAGAAAATCAACTCTTGCAAAGAACATTGTTAGAATAGGAAATATCTGCCTTGTTGAATCAAAATTCATTAAAGATCACTTTTTTTATAGTTATGGTTATATTGCAAATTGCATTTTTATAGAATTGAAAAGATACATTATTTTTTATTTTACAAATTGAGTATAACCTTAAAACTCATTAACTTTTGCTTGAATTAAGAAATTCTAGAGGTGATAGCAAAGTAAAAAGCATTTGTTTAATGTGTTGCCAGAAATTTATCTATATGTTCGGATCAAGTTGGCTTATTAGAGTGTTTATGACAACTCTTAAATATTCTTTACAAAATATATGTGAGAACTTAACACTGTTAGTAGCACTTTGTATAGCAAAAGCTAACTTTCTCTCTAGTGTCATGACAGTTTACTAATGAGAGATCACTTCCTAAGATCATTACTGGAAATAAGTTCCCTCATAAAAATTAATCTATTGGTGCCTATATAATACAAAATTTCAATTATTCATTAATCTTATTTATTACCCCATATGTAAGGCTTTTTAGCGCCTAGCTGACCTAACTTTAGGAAGCATGTTTTTATAATCACCAAGAAAGAAATAATATTTTAATATGTCTTTATTCTCACAAATAGAATATTACTTTTTTAAAAAAGTAAATTCTCAGTCTAAAGAGTAAATAAGAGTGCATGTAGGAAACAGTGTTATTTCAAATGATGAAAATATGCAAATTAATAGAACCACATATATCTATCATTTTGTTCTTGACATACGATTTCATTGCTTTAGAGAACTCCATGATGAGGAAAGGACCTCTACCAATGCAGATTGGCACCTTTTCTGTAATGTAAAAGTCTTAGAAAGTTACCAGAGCCTCTGAAAAGTTATGGCCAAGGTCATATAGCCAGTAGGGGTCAGAGGTGAGACATGAACTCTGGTGGTCCTAATTCCTAGTTCATTGTTCTATCCACTCCATCACCTTCCTGCCAAATTAATAATAAAAGACATATATCTATATGACAATATGAGAAGCAGTGAGTGCAGTAGAGTGCATAGAGGGCTGAGTCAGGAAGTGCTGAGATCACTTGTCTTTTGTTCTAAGGCTATGTAAACATGGACAAATTAGGTAGCACTCTGTAGCGGAGAGGACAATGGACTAGAAATCAAGAGGATGCTTACCAGCTAGGTGGCCCTGGGCAAGTCATCTAACTAAAAGGTGAGACTGACAGCATCTACTTCACAGAGGTGTTTGATGAAAAAACAGGAGAAAATACACACACACACACACACATACACACACACAGACAGACACACACACACATACACGTGTTTAACCCAAACATGTTGAAAGGAATTTTAGAGTAGTTTATTTGTAGTCAGGAAGATCTGGATTGAAATCCAGTCTCAGATAATTACTACAATTACCCCTTCCACAACACAGGCGTTAGGGGAGCAGCACCACTGTGATCTAGAAAATCCACATAAAATTGTTTGGCTCTCCCTTTGTATCAGAGAAGAAGTCTGAATTATTATGGTATTAAAAGATAAAGTGTTTATATTACACAATATTCTACATATATTTTATGCATTTCTGCGTTTCTAAACTTTTTCTGTGTTGTCTGCTGGTCATCTCACGTCATGTGCGACTTCTGCAAAACTCCCGAAAAATACCCATTTAATTTCTTATGTTGTCCCACGACATATCATAATCACAATGGGGAAAGTCACAACGTGGGAAGGATAACTGTAGTTTTAAGACAATGGGCAAGTTCCTATAAACCTCTCCATTCCTCAGTTTCCTCCACTATAAAATGAAGAGACTAAACTTATTTAAAGGGCTCCTAAATTATCTTCCAGCACTAAGTCTATGCTACTATGATTGTAATGGTGGAATAGGATAGGTGGAACCTTGGGACCACTCTCATACAATTACACAACATAAGCACCCAGTTTTGAATTTCTGAAGCCTTTTCTTCAAAGAGTCACTTAAAATAGAATGAGATCAGTGATATCACTTCCTCTATAACATAAGCATAACTTTCAAGTCCCCTATTCAAAAATGCATAGAGTTGGACGGGATCACAGAAGGTATCAACTGTAACCTCCCACCCCAAAGAAGGGGATTCCTCCAGGGAGGTTTACCACATTCCCTGACACACGGTTATTTAACTTCTGATTAATATATATATATATATATATATATATATATATATATATATACACACATACCTCCAGGGACAGAGAATCCACTACTTCACAAACCTTACAAGGCAGTTCATTCTATTGTTAGAAAGCACTAGGTGCCCATGTCATTTCTTACATTAAGCAAAAATCTGACACTGTCAATTCCACTTACTGGTTCTGGTTTTGCCCCTAGAACAACACAGGGCAACTCTACTCCCTCTTCTGTATGACAGCCTTTCAGAAATCTGAAAACAGCTATCTTGATTCTTCCTTGGCCTTTTTTTTTTTTAAACAGGCTAAACAGACCACTTCATTCAATTATTGTTCCTATAACATGGTTTCCACCATACTGATTGCTCTGCTCTGGGTATACTTAATTTCATCAGTGTCTGGGTTTAAATATGTCACAAGGAATAAAACCTAGTCCATCAGATGTGGCCTGATTAGTGCAGAGCACAGATACCTTTAGTCTCAGAAATCTAGACATTTAATTTCTACTAATGTACTATAAAACTACATTGTCATTTTTAGCAGTCATAACACACTGATGTCTGATATTAAAATTGTGGTCAATTAAAACCCTCGGCTCCTTTTCACATGAAAACCATCAGCTCCTTTTTCCACGACTTGCTGCCAAGCCAGGTCTCTACCATCCTGTATCTGTGCCAAAAATATTTTGAACCAATGAAGACTTTTCATTTATTACAGCTACATTTACTAATCCTAGCCTTTTTGCTCTACTGTTCCTATCTTTCAGGGTAGTTTTAACTTTTGATCTACTAATCTCTCATATTAATGATCCCTCTAAATTTCATGTCATCTACAAATCTGATCAGGAATTCTTCAAATGTCTTCTAACTATCAGTCAAGACATTGGTAACTTGCAAAGAGAGAGTTCAATGGCACATCGCTGAAGACCTCTTACATTGACACAAAACCTTTCATCAAGAGGTATCAGATGCAGATTTCTTAAAGGCTGCTAATCCACCTAACAGTACAAAAGTCAGTTCAAATTTTATCTCTTTATAAAGTTAATTAATTTTTCTATCGCTGTCATTTCTAATTTCTCCTCCACCCTCTACTCCAACTAGTTTTATAGCAAAGTACATTAAAGCAAAATAAACTGAAAAATTGTACACATCCAACAATAGGCACCTCATTCCACATCTCTGGTCCTTGGCTTTACCAAGGGGACAGATGTATGTCTTGTAATCAGTTCTCTGATGACAGTTCAAATAAGATAATATTTGTAAAGTACTTAGCACAGTACCTGACATAGAGTAGGTGCTTTAAAAATGCTTATTCCTTTCCTTTCCCTTTCCCACACTGGAGTTAAAAACTGGTCAAACGCACTCAAGTTCTAATGGTTCCTACAGGAGAAAGAATATCGGTCTTGGTGCCAAAAGTCAAAGTTCAAATCCCATATCTCATGGTTACTACCGATGTGGCCTTGATAAGTCACCTGGTTACCTTGAGCCTTAGTTTCTTTATCTGTCAAATGAGGGAGTTGGAGTAAATGGCCTTCCAGCTCTAGTTTTTTGATGGTGTGTCTCAGGGTTATTTTCCTTATGTTTTTGATGTTATTGTCTATACAAGTCTTCCTGATTCTACATGTCATTTTTTTTTATCAGTTCAAACATATTCTTGAGAATCTTTGAAAGCTTCTTATTTGTCAATTCTTAACAGTGCGATAATATTCCTTTACTTTCACATTCCATAAGACAGGGAAGCCCCCAAAAGTAGATGTTATAAATATTTCGGCATATGTACTACCTTTCCCTCTATCTTTGATCTCCTTGGGGCAAACGCTCAGCAGTTTTGTCAATTCAAAGAGTACAAGAAGCTTAGTCACTTTGTTGATATAATGCCAAACTATTTTCCATTGTGTTTGGCCCATTTGTACCTCCACCAACAGTGTCCTGGTGACCTTTCTACTCACAGCCCCTTAACACTGATAATTTTCATATTTTATCATTGTTGCCAATGTGATGGATATGGGAAGAAACTATATAATTTTATATATTTGCTTTTTATTCTTAGTCATTTGGAAATTTTTCTCATTATAATTGTTGGTCATTTACATTTCATTTTCTGAAAATTATTTCTAATCTTTTGACCAATTATCTATTTAAGAATGGGATTAGAAGCAAGACCTGGTATTTCTTTGATATAGATAATTCCTCCCTAGATCAATGCAGGGTGATATCTTTTCTGTAATTATAACCTTAGAGGCTTGTCTGAAGCAGTGAGAGGTTGTGAAAGACTCAAGATCTCATGGGCAGGATGTGTCAGTGGTGGAACTTGAAACCAGGCCTTCCTAGCTCTCCATACACTATATGCTGCTGTTGCTACTCCAGTTAAAGAATAGTTATTGGTTATTTGTTTCAATTTCCTAAAAGAGATATTTAAGGCAAAGATTTTTCTGCTATCGATAGTTTATCTTTTCATTATAGTTGTATTGATTTTATTCACATAAAAGCTTTTAAGATTTTTATAAAATGAATATGTTTATTCTGTCTTTTATGATTTCATCTATACCTTTTTGGATTATGAATTTTTTCCCTACACTCTAGTCCAGTGGTATCACATTCAAATAGAAAGAATGCCCAATGTCTGCCTATTGACTTAGAAAACAACAACAATAAAATGAACAATTATCTATGTTATAATATAGTGTAAATATATGCATATATATACTGCACACACAATACACAAACATATAATTTATGTATATATAATTATAACAATATATACTTATAACATACATATATTTATAAATATATATTATATTTTAATCTGGTTTGAGCACTTTGAAGCTTTCCTGACAGTGAGTTTGATGCTTCTGCTGTAGAAAATATACCTCCAAATCCTTTATGTCAGGGTGCTATATAGGTGCTTCAGCACCCCTTCAGAATAATCAACCATCATAAATCAGGTCCTTTCTTTAGGAATGGTACTGGACATTCTCTCTCCTACTAGCACATAGAATCTCATCAGCATTATTCAATGCATGAAAAATCTGCGTGTTTCCAGTGTGTCCCACTCCATCATATATATTATTTTATGGAATCAGTGTTCAGGGGTCTGTCTTCCTTTTAATCTCATTCTTTCTTTTTTTGCGCTTATTCCTTATTTTATCCTTATTCTACCCCTTGACACAGATTAAGATTTTCCTCTTCCTTTGGATACCTATTCCTCTTTGTTATTGTACTGAGGTATTTCTTTCATTAATTTCAGTTCATTTTTCATCCACATCAGAATTCAGTTCTGGAAATTCATAGCTTTTTCACAATCATCCCAGATCATGCCTAGGAAATTGTGGAACCAGGAATTCACACCCCATCCTTCTCATTTCTAAGTCTAGTGTCTTTCTATCATACCACATTGTCTTTTCTGTACTGACAACACTTAACTTGGAATCAATATGGTAAAACCACTATTGAATAATCTGAACCAGAACCAGATGGAGAAACAGAACGTAAGCCCTAGAAAACAGGCCTCTTCCAAATTTTCTCCATTTACTTTACCTAGTTAAGACTCGTGTTACTCTTTCCCCTCCACTTGAGAGAACAACACCATACTGGCCATATGGCTGACAGTTCCTTAGCAGACTGGAGCACTACACCACTTAATTACCCAGGGGGAGTTCTACAGAATGACATTCTGAACTGTTCATTTCTGCCAGAGGCCGCCAACCCTGGCTGCTCCCATTAGTATGTGGTAAAAAGTCCTGCCAGGCCAAAGCCCTTAGCTCTGTATTTGAAATAGCACATCACAATTCAATAAGCTGTTCGAACATGATTTTATTCTAAAATTCCCATGCCGAGACATCTTCAAGTCATAGAAATGCCCCCCTCAAGACCCCCCAAACACAAGTGGAAATGGGCAATAAAACTCTACACAGCAAATGGCCAAATAGGCTTTTCTTGATGTGGACCCTGTAGTTCCATGTTGCTATGGTTTAGGAGGCGGAAGAGATCCTTTGATGTACAATTGGGGTCTACCAAACTGCGTCATGTAATTATCTCAGCTCAGTCAGCTGCTTTTCAACCCTGTTAAAAGTCAGGGACATCCATGTTTTGAACGCCTTGCTGTTTGCTCTCTGCTCCTCTACAATTTTTAATTAGCAGTTACTAGTTTTACTTTTGATGTCCTAACATTTAAGTCTTGAAAAAAAAAACCCACATGCACTAAATAACAGGTTAAAGCTCAGTCTAGAAGGATCGGATCCCAATCATTTTTTTCTGAGCATCTGATGTTGAGAAAACACATATTTAGTTCAGGATTAGAATTATGCAAGCCCCTGAAATACCCAAGGCTTGGCAAGCCAAAATGAGCATGCTAAAGCCTTCAAGATTTGCCAGGGCTGCAGGGCTCCCAGTCCAAACAGATGGATTGGCTGAAAGGAACACTCTGTAAAATTCTTACACACTGACACCTCCCCCTCCTCACACACACCCCATACCCCCTACCTAGTAAATCAGCCTCCCAGCACTGAAAACAAAACAGAAAAAATTAATGGCCCCCTGTTCTATTCCATTATTTATGCCCTTCTCATATACCATACTAACCAAGGGATGCTCTTTGATGATTATATCTCCAAAGAACATTACTGTGATCACGGAATATGCTGGGGAACCATAGATAATTAATCAGTCAAACTGAGAGATATGGACAAGAATAACTTTGGGATTTTGCAAAAGTAAATTTAATGCATAAAACCTGCTCAGAACTGATGAATCAAGTGGCCCCTTTGTACACAGATAAGTCAGGATACATACTGTAGAATACTGCTGACTTCTTCTTTTATCCTTGAAATGGCAGGAATAGGTTTTTTTTTTTTTAAGGAGAATTAATTTTTTTCACCCCATTCAAGTCTTTGCCTGTCATTTCAGACAGTGAACATTTTTGTTCAATATGTTCCATTGGGGGAGGGGAGAAACTTGAACCTGATATTTTCAACAGGAAATGGGCCACAAAGTTAATTTACATACTACATACTCATTGACTCATCAAATAGTTTTTCATAGGGTGATAGGCAGTCTCATCTATTAGATTCCTAATCTAGAAGTGAAAAGCATCTTCTTAAAATGATAAACTAACCAAATCTCTAAAAGCTACCTCTTCATCAAGATTTTCACACTGGATTGCCTCAGGCTACACATCTTGCTGAAGGAATACCTGAATGATTTTAAGACAGTAGGTATGTTAAGGATTAAAAGGAACATTACCACCATTCTCTACATTAGCTAAACAAGTGTAATACTGAGTGTGCAACACAACAGGGCAAGAGGAATAGAGAACTGAATGACCTTTTGTCTCTTTGGGGAAAAAAAAAAGATACCCAACAAAGAAATGTTTCCCTTCCCCCTTTTATCAAATGAAAGCTCTTCAGAGATGATTGAGCTCTTATATGCTACTGTTTGAATCCTGTAGGATGTTATTCTGTGGAGCTTTGCTCAGAGTACATCAATCAGCCAAAGAAAGCTTATATGTTTGAAGGTTAAAACTCCTTTATGGCGTATGGGGAGGGGGGTTTCTGTGAAGATTTCTGATTCTTCACAGAAGAACATTGTTACCTCTTATGATCCAGTCTGGTCTTGCATTAAGTTAAGAAATTTAGATACTTTCTTGTCAACTTATTTTAGAAAGATATAGTTTAAGGAAATAAATCAAATTCCATAATTAACGGAAAAATGGAGAATGTACAGAGAATGGTATAAGGGATCATAATAGTGAGGATGGGAGGTAGGAGACCTTCCAAGAAATCTCAGGTCTCAGGCACTGACTGGTGATATGCTCACTGCAGACTCATTTCACACCTCAAAGCCTCAGTTTCCTCATTCATAAAAGGGGATGATAATATTTGTATCACCTACCACAAAGGGTTGTAAAGGACAAAGTATTACCAAGCACTAAATAAATTTGACTGCTTTATAGAGGCAGCATGATGTAGTAGAAACAACACAAGTTGCCTCTCACCTACAATAGCCACTTAAAATGTACGTGTCTCTGGAAAAGTCACCTCTCCATGCTTCAGAAAAATAGTGATTAGAAAACTTATACTACTTACCTCATAAGTTGTTGCAAGATAAGCATTTTATTAAACCTAATGCGCTATGCAAATACATGGTTAGTTGATTGACCCTGGGAGTTTGAACTTATTTGCAAATAAAGCAACACTGTATAAGATCAATAAATCAAAACTCTATTGTTATTGGAAGTTTGCACAATGGTCACTGGATACTGTCCTTTTTCTGAGTCCTTGGGATTGTACTATCTGGTGTGGTAAAGGATAGAGTGCTGATCCTGGAGTCAGATGACCTGAAACAGAATCTCAGCTCCGCTGCTTAGTACTTGTGTGACCCTGATCATCACTTAAACTTTCTAGATATGTTTCCATATTTGTGCCATTGAGGCGTTGGATTATATAACTTCTAATATCTATTTTAGATCGTGCTTTTATTCTACGAAAATTCATTTCAGGCTCCAAATACATTTGAATTCTTTTCCCAAGGTGTCCTGTCTACACCACAATCCCAGAATACCAAGTAATGGAGTGATAGAAAAAAAAAAAAACTACGTTCAAAGTTGGGCAGCATCTTCTCTAAACTTTCTAGGTTTTCTGTGTTTGTTCATTTTGTTGTTGTTGTTGTTGTTGTTGTTGGGGGCATGGGGGAAGCTCTGTTGTTGTTTTTGGTTTCTGTTTACCTGTTTTAGCATAATCTCTCTTCTAGTAAGAAATAACCATTATGCCTCTGACTCTGACTGAAGATGGACTGGAGGAATTTTCTGTTGTCCCCTAATAAGTGTCATTTCACAAACTCTTGTGAGAATAGGTTGTAGGATCACAGAAACATAAAAATGGAACTGTGAAATATACCTCAGACATCTACTAGTCTACTTTGCTTCATTTTATAAATGAAGGGTGCTCAAGAGATTTCCCAAGATCATATAAGTAATAAATGTCAGAAACAGGATTTGAACTTGGATTCTCCACTTCTAGAGTTAGGGCTTTTCCTACAGATCCATGGATCTTACTGGAAGATTAGCCCAATTAATCATAGTGCAATGGAATAATTTTATAAGATTATCCTAATTATGTCAAAAGATTTTGAAAGCATAAAATCAGATAATAAAAGTAATCTTATTCTGTGTTTAAAAAAATTAAACGTGTTCTATTCAAAAGTGCACATTATGATTTCTATAGAATGACTGTGTCACTGATGTGGCATTATAGTCAATGGTGACGTTGGGTAAAAATGAAGACTGATATGTTTGTGAAGATTTATAACCTTGTACAGTTAAATTTCAGATTTTTCCTACAGTTCCTCCAATTGCTTCTAGAACCACAATCTGGACTGAGCAACATATGAGCCCTATGAAAGCTATACTTGGCTATTTGTAGCAGGTTGTGATTGTGATATTTAGGTTCTGTTTAGGTAGGAGGAAGAATGACCACTTGGGGCTGTTTTGCAGTCACTATTACCAGTAGTCCAGATTTTCTAACAGCACCCTGATGTACCCATAGCTGCCTCTTAGCCACCCCCAGCCCAGCCATCCATGGCCACGGCCAACTCCATGCTAGAGTATATTTCTATATTACCATTGATAATAAGTCCTTAGGTCAAATTACTTTCAAGCTTTCTTCAGGCAAGGTTCAAAAGACAAAAGAAAATTGCTCTGGGCCCTGAAAAGAAGGGATGTGTCTAAAGGGTTCCAGCTTTCATATAATCACTACTGGTTTCATGTGCCACAGCCCACACATCATACAGCATTGATGACAAATCCATCTATAGAGAGAAATTTGCTGATGAAAACTTCATCTTAAAGCACACTTGACCAAGGCAAATGCTAAGTCCAGCACAAATAGCTCCCAGTTTTTCATCTCCACTGCTGAGACTGATTGGAAAGCAACTATATGGTTCTTGGTTAGGTGGATGAAGACATGAATACTGTGGAAGAGTCAGAGGCATTTGACCTCCAGGAATGGTAAGACCAGTAAGAAGACTGCCATTGCTGATGGTTTTTATGTTAACCACCAAACCATGTAGGTGGGGAGAGTACCCCTTACCCCACCCTAGTCAACTCTAATACCCTTTGTATTCTCACTTGCTGAAACACTACATGGATTTCAATTCCCCTTTCTTTCAATAAGTCTAGGTAACATGCAGTACAATTTGTGATCATGAAATAAAAAAATTAAATTAGAGGGAGGAAGGGAGAGAAAGAGAAAGGGAGGAGGGGGAGAGGGAGAAGGGAAAGAGACAGACAAAAGCACTTCTAATAGTAACAGATCCTATTTATTTAGCACTTCAATATAACAAACATTTATCTGGCACCTAATATGTGTAAAAACTCTAGGTCTATGAAAACAAGGATCATTCAGTCTTTGCCTTCAGGAACTTACATTCTCCTGGGCAGGGAGGGCACAACACATATAAAAATTAGTATGCTAAAAGAAAAACTGAGCAAGGGGAGAACACAACTAGCTAGGGAGACCAAGAAAAGCTTTATTGAGAGTGAGACACATAAGTTTAGCCCTGAAAGAACATAACAATTCTGAGGGATGGAGATCAGAAGGGTGAGCATTCCAGGCATGGGGAATAGCTTCCATGAATTGGTACAGATAGAGGAATGTGGTGAAGGTTGGAGGGGGAAGAGGTTGTTAGTAGTATAGTTTGCCTAAATCATCGTGTGTGAAGGAGAGTTGTATGAAAGACATCTGGAAAGGTCGGTGGGAGTCAGACTGTGGAGTTCTTTATATGCAAAACTAGAGTTTGTATTTTAACCTAAAGTCAGTAGGAAGATACTGAGGATTTTTGAACAGGGCAGTGTCATATCTAGGATTTTTTTTTTTTATTTTGGACTGAACCTATGATTTTGCTGGTATTAAGAAATTCCTAGTGAAGAAATTCCCTCTGCCTGAGCAGATAGGCACCTGCTTTGTAACTTAGAGTCTGAGAGACTGAAGTGGGCCATTGAAAAGTTAAGTGACTTGCCCAAGGTCATGCAAGGCAGTTTGCATCAGAGTCAGAACTTGAGACTTAGGTCTTTCTGACTCAGTGGCTAGCTTGCTATTCACTACACCATGTCTCTTCTCTGTATGTGGCTTTTTATGAAGATTCTTTCTGGAGCTGTGAAGGTTGAACTGAAAGAGAATCACTGAAATAGTGTGACCAGTTAGGAAGCTAGTTCAAGTGTCCAGGCAAGGAGCAATCAGAGTTAGACCTGGGGTGGTGTCTCTAATGGTGGATAGAAAGGCACTGACTGATGTAAGAAGTCTTGTTGAGGTGGAATTGGATGATTTGGAAAATGATTAAATTTGTCAAATACTAAAGATGGAATATTCAGGGGACTCTCCAAGATTACACACCAGTTGGATTCAAATGAAGGTCATATCATCAGGAGAAACAGGGAAACTCAGAGGCTTAAGAGAATGGGAGTGGGAGAAGATGGACACAGTTTTGAACTTGTAGAATTTGAGATACCTATGAGGCATCCAGAAACACTTGGCAGGTTTCTAATCTATGAATGAAGTTCAGAAGAAAAACTATGGGCAGCTGGGGGGGGGGTCCCTATTGATAGAGCACTAGGCTTGGAATTAGGAAGATTTGAATTCAAATCTGGCCCCAGACACCAGCATTGGGAGGGGACATCACTTAATCTCTGTTTACTTCAGTTTCCTCATCTGCAAAATGGGGATGATAGTAGCACCTACCTCCTAGGTTTGTTGTAAAGCTCAAATGATATAATAATTATAAAGCACTTAACACAATGCCTAGCACATCATAAGCACTATATGAATGTTAGCTATTATTTTTATGTACAGATTTAAGAGTCATCCACATAGAGATGATCCATGAACCCATGGGTGATGATGTGACTGCCAAGTTAACATACTTGCCAAGGTCCTTCCTCACAAGAACCATACAAAGTTAACAATAACTTATCCCCATATTACAGATAAGGAAATCATATCCAAGGAGTTACATGTTTGTCTGAAGTCAAGCATTTAGGGAATGTTAGAGATAGGACATTTAGGTCATTTAAGCCCCAAGTCAATGTTTTCTTCACACCCCAGATTTCTGACTCATGTCTGCAGCTAGCACAAAGCTTTGGTCATTTAAGAATCTGATTTATAGGGGCAGCTAGGTGGTGCAGTGGATAGAGCACTGGCCTTGGATTCAGGAGGACCCAAGTTCAAATCTGGCTTCAAACACATAAAAACACTTACTAGCTGTGTGACCCTGGGCAAGTCACTTAACCCCATTGCCTAACCAAAAAAAAAAAAGAATCTGATTTATATATTTCCATGATATCTCAGAATATCATCTCCTCCCCCACATAATGTTACGGAATAAAATTTGAATTGGATACATCATAATAGCTAATATTTTGAGTGGTGATGAAAGAGATGGGTTTGGAAGCACTTTTCAGGTAAGTCCATTTTTCAAACACACCTAGCCAAAGCATCATTTAAACATTTCAGTCAACCAAATCGCAAAGCCCTTTCTGAACGCAGAGCTACTCATTGAAGATTGAGACATTTATCAAGAACTGAAACAAGCTAACGGCATTCTTAAGAGATACTGTTGCTCCAAAGAGCACACTGACTTATGAGAAGAAAGAAAAAGAAAAAAAAATTGGAATAAAGAAAATGTGGTGTCTCATCCAGAGCACATGCATGCAATTCTGAGGAAATCCTTCAGGACCTAGTTCTTGTGCTGTAGAAGGCGTTCAAGCAGCGTATCACCAGGGTCACAGATTTAAAGAGATGAATCTGTGCTCCGCCCATGGCTGCTCAGATTGTGCCTTTTGATTTAATCTGAAGCATTCAGCTAAAAAGCCCTGGTGGCATATGCTTCCTATTGAAGAAGATGATTTTTCTGAGCTGTTAAGAACTCCAGAGAGACACAAGTAAAACACAGGAACACATGCAGCATACCCCCTGGGATATTTTCCTTCCTACACACTAATGAAGATTAAAGTGTAAGAAAGTGCACACATCAGTCGAACAGATAATTAATGATGATTGATGATTTACTTTTAATTTATGCTGCAACTTTAATGCAGGTAAAACATGCAGATGCTCAAAACTTCCAGAGGTCGTGAAAAGAAGTGTTCAATAAATACACAAGAAGAGAATAACCCATGATTATTTAGTGCTCTAAGGTGAGCAAACTACTTCCCTTACAACCATTCTGGGTAGCAAACAGGGGAAGTATTATGTTTCTTCCTTTTATTGATGAGGAGACTGAAACAGAGATGGAAAAGTCACTTGCTCAAGCTCCCACAGCCGGCAGGTATCAGAACCAGGATGTAGGCATTTAGTAAGTCCAAACCTAACGCAGCCTTTTGTGTGACTGAAACTGTCAACTTGAAAAAAAAAATATTGTGCCATCTTGATAAGACAGACTTCAACAGATTGTTCTTTGTCCCCATAGTCTCTTTTCCAGGGCAGGCTTTTTTCATCTCCACTGTTTCTGTTTCTTTGCTAAGTGTCATTTTTGCTTTAAAAGAGCCTTAACTCCTTTGCAGTTTGCCAAGCAACACACAGATTTGGTTTTAAATGCTCTGGGGTTTATACATATTTACCTGCTGAATCTCCTATCAGGACAATCCTTCTGCATACGTCCATACACATATCTTCACTGACAGCTGGGATTGTGAAGAAGTGACACTGTTTCTCATGGGCTGAAAGATGCCAAAATTCAGGTCATAAATCCACAGAGGGAAGCCTATCAATACTGCCTCCATTCTGCCAGCACCATACGATGTTGGTTCTCAGCATTTGCTCTCTGGCCTTATTAGAAGCCGTGTGTCAGAGCAGCATCAGATAGGAAGGATGTTTACAAGTGGTAAATTCAAGGCCTTTGGGGCTCCTCAGAGTGCAGACCCCTAGAGTGGGCAAATCGCTCAAAGTGCCTAGAGCTTGGGGTTTTTACCTCGGCATCATGGAAAAGCTTAATGCTTCATTTACTGACCCAGAACTTGAAATGAACTTAGCTAACAAAGCTGCCTCATGGGGCTGAATTGCTGTGTTCATCTATTATTAGTAAGACTAGAACCAAGCGTGAATTCTGACCTGGGTGAGCAAAGAGCTGTCACTTGACCCAAGGGGCCCCTCATGAAATTTCTTTGATCTTAGCTTATAGAGCTTTTGCTCAACTTTCTTTAGTTAGGATTCAGTCAAGTGGAAAGCATGGCATGCCTATGGGTTCCTCATATTTTCATTGCTAAAGACTTTTGAGGTTTAAGAACAGGTGGTACCAAGGTAAGTAAATCAGTTACAAGGGATTCTCTCCAATAAGGACTCTATTAAGGATGTAATTTGTATTGCAAACTAGGGCCCTGGGTCACCCTACTTTGGGCATTATGTTAAAGTGGCCTAAAATTCAGAGCTGGAAGGAATGTAGAGACTATTGGGTGAACGCACATTTTACAAATGAGGAAATAGAGGCCTAAAAGCTAAAGTAACAGCCAAGATGAAACAGGCAGTAATAAAACACAGTCTGTTTGACTCCAAGTGCAGTACTTTCCTCTGCTAGATAAAACATCTACCTCTACTTCTAATGAAAGGAAAAGAAAGTTATTGGAATCTCACACACACACACACACACACACACACATGTGCGCGTGTGTTAAAAAAACAACATATACTTTCATAAGCACTTTATCATTGTTATCCATTAAGTGAATATTTTAATTTTCACAAATGAAAATAACAATCACTATATTCAGACTCAGTGTACAAGCTGGTAATTTGACTTTGGCCAAATCATTTGACTTTTCTGGGTCTCCGTTTTCTTCAAATGAAAAAATAAGAGCATCTGACTATATAAGGTCTAATACCTTGAAGAGACTTACCTTTTGATAGTTAATGAAAAAGATGCTGAGAACTCAGAGTGCTGATCTAAACAGCTCAAAAGAGAAAATGGTTCCCTTTCACTTAAGTGTAATTAAGGAAAATAATTGTGGTTTATTTATACTTAATCTGGGTGTCTTGGGGAATTAATTTTTTGTATAAAAACATAAAAAAGCAGATGATGTTTTTGTATAGGAAAAGTGCTTGTGTGTGTGTATTGCAAAGGAAATTTAGTTTTTCCTAACTGAATAAAAGATTCAAGAATTTTAATATTTAACTATTTCTAGATAAATATAAATATCTGTAATATTCATTTATAGTCAAATTATGAATTAGCCACAAATATATGTATGTATATTTCTGAATATATGTATTACATATAGGATATGTTATATACATATGTCCATATATGTACATGTACTTGACAGCTGAGCCATCATATGACTATGAATGAGAATTGAGTCCCATATTTATATTTATCTTGAACTGGTTAAATATTAAAATTATATACGTATTAGTTCTATGTGCATATGTACATGCATGGAACATAGGGATCCCACTAAGAGCTCTGGTTGGATCTCACTGTTTTCCTTGCTTTTTTGCCTTCGATGTGATTGCTGTTCTCTCTTCATGCTGCCACAATAAGTTTTCACAGGGAAGTGATGTACTTGCTCAGCAACAGACTTCCCATATAAATATCTGCTGCCGGTTTCCTTTGGCAATTCCAGCAAATATTTGCTTTTCTCCTATTCAAACATACCTACAGCCCTCACCACCCCCTCCCCTATTTGCCTTGTGGTTTTAATGCAGAAGAAACTCCTTTATTGATTTTCCTCTTCCCCAGCCTATCTTCATAAATTACCCTATGTGTTTAAACAGATAGTCGTCGATGTTATGCGATGAGCAATTAGAACCCATGCTCTTTATTTCCTGGCTGGAGCTGTGGGTTTCCACGTGGATTTCTCATCTAGTAGCCCAACCTATGGATCTATATCATTCAAGGAGGGAGAGGAAAACAGCATGCATGCCTTCTTAGCAGGGGCAAAAATCCATTTTCAGAAATGCCCTAATGCTGAGAAAATTAAGCCTCGACTCAACAGAGAAAATGTCACTAAGAATGGGATCTGTAACCTTTAGCCAAATTCTGTCTAACAAACAGGAAACCACATGGTCTGACAATTTACTTGTCTGTTAGTGAGAAATAACCACACTAAAATTTTACCACAAAAGCTAATGACCCTATCAGTTCTAATTTGTTTACTCACTAGTCTGGAACAGTTTCTTCCACAGGTATCTCTTTTATTTTCAAAATCGAGCTTCCTAGAGGCTTGAGAAATTAAATGGTAAAAGAGGTCAATTATACAGTACTTTCCTTAAAGACAAGGGCTGCCACTCCCACATTGCTCTAAATTGACTTTTTTTAATGAAGACATGAATATAAACACAAGAATACCACTCAACACATGTCCCACCTTTCCCTTGATTGCCTTTAATGTGATGGACAGACTTGGATGAATGAACCTAAGTATATTGGAAAGAGCATAATTAAAATCAAGCAAATAAAAAAATCAGTAACCTTAGCTGCCAATAAATTCCTAAAAATGTGCATGTTCACACACAGTGATATTAACTTACTTATTACTTACCTAATTTATTTAGGGCTTAAAAAACAAACAAGCAAACAACCTGGCCTGAGAATTCATTAACATAGTTCCCTGTAAGGATGTTCTACTACCAGTGTATATCAGCGCTTGCACTGCAACTTAAAGTCTTATGGAGTTGCCTGGGGCATGAAGAAATTAAGCAACTTGCCCATGGTCATGGAGCCAGTATAGGTCAGAGGTGAAATTTGAACTCAGGTCTTTGTGATAGAGAAGGTTTGAATTTTAAGTCACCTCTTTAGCCATCATGCCATGATCATTTTAATATAGGGTTTTAAAGTTTGCCAAGTTCTTTATGTACATTATAGCATTTGATCCTCAAAATTACTCTGTGCTGTAGGAGCTTACTGTCATCTGGAATTAAAGATGAGGAAACTGAGGCTCAAAATGTTAAGTCATTTACATGGGGTAACACAGCTAAGAAGTGTCAAGCTGGATTCCAAACCCAGGTCTTCCTGCCTTCAAGTTCAATACTTTATGTACTCTGGTACATTGCCTCTCAGAATGGAATTGACACTGTTCATCGCATTATTAAAAAATTGAAAGATCACCTGTGATAAAAGGAGGAATTTTTTTTCCTATTACCCTTCTACTCTGATACATCCTAAGCTATGTGATCCACTGTGGTAGAGAATTTGGTGTCTACGAAAACAAAGGCAAACTATGAAGGTTTTCCCTATAGCAGAAACATTAACACTATGATGAAAAATATGGGAAGCGAAACACTCTAAAACAGATTATTGGAAAATAAATAAACAGACCAATTGCAAGATGATGGGAATGTGATAGGGGATCAGCCCCAACAATCGATATGAGTATGCAAAGAGGGTTTTTTGCTGTTGTTATCTTGGGTCTCCCAGTATTTCCATAATGGTGGGCAACAAAAGTATCCCTAGGTTGTACACTCTCGGGTCAGCACTTATCTTTATGCTCTCTCACACTTAGTATGCCTGTTATGCATAAAGAAGGGAATCATTACTCTGAACAACTAAATCAATAGTTTATTTAAAAAATAAAACCAAGGCAAAGGGTCAAAAACTATGCTTCCTTTCCCCATTTATGCTACTGAATTATCCTCTTACAAGATAGCTTTTCTTGGTGGTAAAATGGTTTCTCTGAAAAGAGTTTTGAGATTCCCAAGTGAAGATGTTCAACAAATGCAAAACAACCAAAATGGATATCTTTTACCAATACTTGGGGCCTGTTTCTTTCCCTGAATAAAATGCTTTCTCTTCCAAGAAGTTAATTTTGCAGGTATACGTAGGTATAGATTATGTCTCCAATGATGGAAATGACATCATTCATATTTTCTTTAAAATGACTAAATGTGACCTATGCACCTGTTTTCAAGACAACTTTGTTTTCCCATCAATCCTTACCCCACCCCTCCCAATTTGGCTAGCTGTGTCTAGTTATTCTCCATTTGTATGCAAATTTTAAAGAAAATCTCATTTAAAACTCTTCCAAACTTGGCTTGTTTCTAAGTTTCCAGTCTTCTTCTACAATAGTGCCCCCCTCATACACTTTGGTATGGTCATATTGGTCTACTTGTTCTATTGTCCATATTATGCTCTATTATCTGTCTCCATCATTGGCAATGACTATCCCCCATCCCTGGAATGAACTCTCCTCATTACCTTTGACTCTCAGAATCCCAGATTTCCTTTAAGATTCAGCTTAAATGCAAAGACAAGGCCTTTTTTCTATCCCTTCCCCCACTCCTTTCCTACTCCAGCTTCTCAAATCCAGAAAGATCTTGAATCCAGTTCTACTCTGATACATCCTAAGCTGTGCAATCTTGGACAAATCATTTATCCTCTCACTTCTCACTCCACCCCCAACTCAAACTACCATCTAATTATTTAGTACATTTGGTACATATAAGTACACAAACATTGTACACACAAAGTCTTCCCATTAAAATGTGATCCCAAAGAGAGACTGTTTCACTTTTGCCTTTGTGTTATCTGACGCTTAGCCCAATGCCTCCTATATGCAATTGCTTACTGATTAGTTAATCGAAGAAAGCACACCCATTTCCTTGAAAACTACATATTGATATGGAAGAGAGGAATTAAGTTTGTGTTTATAGAAAATCTGACTCTGAAGCAAAGAGAAAAAAAGAAAGAATAATTTATTCTATCCCTTATCCCCATTCTATCCCCATATCCTTATACCTAAGGATTCATTCCCAAGATGAAACCTGTTCTATAGTCCTCTGTTCTGCAGGAAGCAGATATAACCAAAACTGGAAAAATTGTTCCACTGAATCCCCAGAGGAGGGTGGAGATATTTCAAATTTGCTTTAAGGAGGGTTTCTAACATTCCTGGCTCTCTCGACCAAATGGGATTTCTGGATGCAGCCTCAAGTGACTTTAAATAAAAAAATGCCTAATTTTTTTTTTTTTTTAGGCAATTGGGGGTGATTTGTCCAGGGTCACACAGCTAGTAAGTGTCAAGTATTTGGTCTGAGGTCGGATTTGAACTCAGGTCTTCCTGACTTCAGGGCTGGTGCTCTATCCACTGTGCCACCTAGCTGCCCCCAAGAATGCCTAATATTTGATAATGACTTTGCATAGGTCTTTAGATTGGGAGAAGGCTAGGCTAACTCAGCACACTCTTGACTAGAGTCACTCCTTCCTACCTAGCCTTCTCTCTATGAAGGTTGGAAGTGGTCAGTAAGACCTAAGGAGATTCAGAAGTGGTCATGGGAAGGTGAAAAGGATTAATTAATCATGAAAACTGCTTCCATTTTCCCATTTTATTAACTTCATGTGCCCTAGCATGTTCTAATCAGCTAAATATCAAAATAAGGGTTATTATACTAATAACCTATCTGATCTGAGACAAACCATTTCTAAGAAAGGAAAATAAGTATTATTAATGCTTCTTTTCTTTCCCAATACATTTCACACCAAGTGATACAAAAAAGATGAGGACAGAGAGAAAGCCAAAGATGAAAAGAAAGATGAAGTAAGAAAAGGAGAGAAAAGAACTTAAAAATGAATTTAATAAAGATACAACTGACAATTTCCCCATCAATCAATTGGGAGGGTGTCAAATTCTCCTTGATCTCTATTTCTAAATTTAAGGTGCTTTAAAAGTCTTAGTTCAGTTTTAGGCTATTAAAACTTTAAAACTGCACAGAGGCTCTTGGGGACACCCTAGGCTTCTAGAATGTTCTCTCTCTTCTCCACATTCTCTCTGCTACCCACTTGTTGATGCCTTAACCTCTAAGAGTACATTCCATCTACTCTGTATCTATCTTCTATATATTTCTATATGGGTTGCCACTTTCATTAGAATGAAATCGCCTCAAAGACAGGGACTGTTTTTTTTTTAGATTTTCTATTAATTTCCCAGCATTTAGCACAACACCTACCACATACTAACCACATAATGAAAGTTTGTTGATTGGCTGCGAGTATTACGCAATATAAGTTGAACAACACTTTCTTTGTTTCTGAAAAAAAACTTTTTTCATGAGATGCTTAGAGGTGCTCTAGGTTATTACCTCCCCCCTAACTAGGTAATCACATAGCACACCTCAGCTAGAAATACTTTTAATATTCTAATAAAAATCTTTTTATTTCAAGGAGTCATTTGTTAGTAGTAAACTTTTTAAAGGCCAACTTAACTGCACTTCCACAAATCCAGAAGAAAAAGGAAAAAAAAACAATAACAACATGGGATTAAACTCTGAATTGGGGAAAATGCCCACTTTTTTTAATGTGAGAACGTCTCTAGTGGCTGCTTCATAGGTTGTTGTATTTACAATGTGGCTTTAAGTGGGAAGAATGACAGGGGCAGGGAACAAAAAGCTGCAAGAGAATGTGACATAGCAAAGACTCTTTCCTTCCCTATTGTTAAGAACTAATCTAATTATTCTTATTCCTGCTGTGCATTTTTCTTTATCTTTATGAACAATTCACTATATTTGTGATATGCATATGCACTTTAAAATAGATTGTGATTATCTTCATGGAGGAATCTAGGGGTCTTTATTTTACGTCTGTCTTTGTTGTTTCCATTTCCTTCAATCATTTTTTTAGTCGTGTCTGACTCTCTGTGACCCCATTTGGGATTTTCTTGGCAAATACAATGGAACAAATTGCCATTTCCTTCTCCAGCTTATGTTATAAGTGAGGAAACTGAGGCAAACAGGGTAAAATGACTTGCCCAGGGTCACACAGCCAGTAAGTGTCTGAGGCCAGATTTGAACTTAGATCTTCCTGACTGCAGGCCTAGTGATCTATTCACTGCGAAAACTAACTGTTCCTATGTGTCTATATATACATGCATAAATATCTACATATGTATGTATATGCAAATATACACATATACATATATTTACATAGGAGTCATAGTAGATAGATATGCATAGATCCCTACATAACCCCATGTCTCAACTATCTTTTTTATATGT
This sequence comes from Vombatus ursinus, assembly GCF_900497805.2. Classification (NCBI taxonomy): domain Eukaryota; kingdom Metazoa; phylum Chordata; class Mammalia; order Diprotodontia; family Vombatidae; genus Vombatus; species Vombatus ursinus. The sequence goes on from NW_020954599.1 coordinate 35,262,871, forward strand.
GTGTGCATTACAAAGAGAAAAGCATTATGGAGTCCGGATAGAGAGCTGGCCTTAAAGGAAGGAAAATCTAGGTTCACATCTCATTTTTGTCATATTCTAGCTGTATGTGTTACAACTTCTCAGTACTCTAGGCAGCTCTGTAAGAGTGTAAGTGCAGAGAGAAAATGTGACCCTGCATTGAGACAGGGAATTTGCTCATCCTAGGAATTCCTAATACCAATGGAATCACAGGTTTAGGTCTCAATGCATTCCTAGAACATTGCTGGCAACTATCCCTCTTTGTCTCCCTATTAGACATTCCTACCAACTAGGGTCGGAAGTAACATAACTCATGCCTACACTTGAATGAGAGACCTTTATGTTCATTCTTATTCTAAGATGATTATGATTTTGCTTTCCTTCAGAACTCTTTTGCTTTAAACAATGGGAAGTGAGAAACTAACTCAGAAGACACACACACACATAATCACACACAGACGCACACACATACACAAACTAATAAAGTCTGAATGGATTTCAAATTAAATTCCTTGACCTAGCTCTAACTTTTCTGTCATATAGGAGAATGACTGTAACCAGCTGAGGTGATGAATAACATTGCTACAAGGGAACTGAGGATGCACTATATGGTAGGGATAGGGAGTGAAACACTTAGAAAATAGTTTCCTTTTGAATACTGGAATTATACTCATCTAAAAACTACATATGACTGAAAGTTCTTACTGATACCGGGAAGTCCTCAATGTCTGGGGCATGAATGAACGACTTCAGGGAGTATTAAAAATAAATAAATAAGGGGATGGTGTTTATTAGGTTCAATCCTTTGGAGTCAAGAGGCATGTTATCTGAAAATCCTGAAAAATGGGACCACTCACCATCACAGGTATGGCAGAAGGAAATATTTTCTGCACAGTAAAAGTTGAATTTTTTCAGGCACCCCTGGCTGTACTTGTTTTCTCCCCCAACCCCTTTATTTTGTTTGCACTAAAATGACACAAAGCTTCAGTGTAAAGAAGTCAGAACTGATACTTAATTAGCATCATTACATACCTCCTCCTTAATAAATCAATATATGTGTCCAATACATAAGTACATTCTAAGCTATTTCTAAATAAGTCTAGACTTATGCACTGGCAGACTCTGATGCATTATATAGGAACTGGAAAGCAAATTAATACCATGATGGAAGAGCAAAAAGGACTTCACTATTTATTATTTATGTTTAGTTGTTTCCTATTAGAAAAAAAAAACATAAGTGCAGCAGATAAGAAGTTCATGAACCCTACAGAAGAAATATGTTTTGGGTTCAAAGGCAAGTGGAAGCATATGAGCATAGCTGATAAATGGGATAGCAAATTAGTTTTAGAAGATCCAGATAAGAATGGAGCAGAGTCACAAAGAAAATGAACAACAATGCTCTAAGAGAAAGGTAACCACAGGTTCTCATTTATACAGGTTTATTCCACATTCATTCATAGACATATACTTTATATGATGTGGCCATTGTTCTAGTGCACCAGTCCCTCATGCCCGTTTACGGGGTATGCCAAACATTAGTGGATTTAGAAATTTTCGGTGGCACAATCATAGTTTCCCAAACCAGGACTCTAGGCAGAATTTAAAAAAAAAAAAAACCAAGTGTCTCTTTGGTCCCTTTTTATTCCTTTATTTTCCAGACGTTCAGAGACTTTATAACACTCTTTTGCCAACCGAAAGACCTGACTTCAGAATTGTACCAATGTCTGCCCTCCTGTGAAGTACATTACACTCCCAAATCACCTCTATCATTTTTTTACCTCTAATAACCCCCTCCCCCCGTGAGTACAGATTTCAAGTTTTAAAGAATCTTTATTAAAGAAAGCAACTCTAATCTATGAATGACAACTCTTCCAAGCCTTTCTTCCTAGTGATATTTTTAAAGATGAGCTGGTTAATTCAAATTAATCTCTGATTAGTAGATCACAGGTGGAAAGTCTGCTCTGCGCTTCCACAAACCTACCTTGTTATATTCCCAGTTTTCCAGGGCAGACAATTTGGGTGGGTCTTAAGGTTTCATTCCCACCTAAGACTTATTTTCTAAGGAAAGTATGCTATTTATATCTAACTATTGGAGTAAGGAAATGTCAGCTTTAGAAACCTTATCCTCCCAATTCAATTTTCATATCTATCTCTTGCCTCTCAGTATAATAATGCTCCAATTTTTCAGGGATCCAGAAGTGTTCTCTGTAAAGCATTTGCATTAAATGCCTACAGTTAAAACATTTCAAGTTAGGTGTTATTTTCAGTAATGTATTTCCTCCTGTAACTCTAGTTTCAATTGAATAAATGAATGAATGAATGTTTACTATGTGCCAGCTACTATGCTAAGGGCAGGAGATACAGATACAAAAAACAAAATGTCCTCTGCCCTCAAAAAAAACTTATATTCTAGAAGTAGAAGACAATATACCCCACATAGGGCTGTTTTGGCCTATAAAGTCACAACAGGGATGGCAAGTAGAATCATTGGGCGACCGACTGATCATCTTTTCTAGGAATGACAGAACTTGATTTGAGTACAGTTCCCAGAACTAGAGGTGGACACTTGAGGGACTGGGGGTGGGGGTAGAGCTGCAGCATAAATATGGACAGAGAACAGGATAATGGGACTGAATCAGGGTAGATATAGAGAACTCACACCAACAAGAAGCCTGGTGTTCTTGGGCAAGAGTTAGGGTGCCAGATTGGAGACTAAGTATATGGTGAGTTGGCATGGAAAAAAAAAAGATTGCTAGAGAGCCATCCTGTATACTTTTCAATTTAAAATTGACTTGAAGTGGGTTTAAAGATTTTGTTTATATGGAAGTTGGGTAATTATTTTGATAGTTTCTCTAGCATTCAACTATTTTTCTATAATGTTACAATATAAATACTCATATCTTGATTAATTAAAATGACCTGACCTTATGGTCACTTTTTACCATTTTACTGGTAATAAAATATTTTTTAAAAAACTATAGTATAGGTCAAGGGTTCTTAAACCTTTGGCAAGCTGGTAAAACCTAGAGACTGCTATATTTTTAAATGCACAAAATAAAAATACACAGGATTGCCAAAAAAACCAATTATATTAAAATGCAGTTATCAAAATGTATAAGAAAAAGAACATGTTCATGGCCTCCAGATTAAGAATACCTTGTGTGGTAGAAAGAGCAGTAGTATTTAGGGCCAGAAGACATTGTTGTAGACTGAAGTTCAAATCCAGCCTAAGAAACCTTAGTAGCTGTGTGTCCCTGGGCAAATAACTGAAACTGTTTGTCTCAATTTCCTCAATTGCAAGTTGTGGGTGATAAAAATAGCACCTGCCTTCCAGGGATATTGTAAGGCTCTAATGAAATAATAATTGCAAAGTACTTAGCACAGTGCCTGGCACATAGTAAACACTATATAAATGTTAGTCACTGTTGTTATTATATTATTATTAATATTTCCTGAGACTTCAAACTCAACACAAACCTACAGAATCACCGCTATAACATCCCTGACAAATGGCCATCTAATCTCTCTTTGAAGGTTTCAAGTGATGGGAATCTTATTACCTCTTAAGCCTGGTTGACCTTCGACCTCTGTAAATGTTTGGATTGTTTTTTTCTTATATTAAGTCAAAATAAACTATCTGAAACTTCCAATCAGGACTAACTTATTGCTTTGACCATATGGAAATCCTTCAAATACTTGAAACCAATAACCATGTCCACTTAAGCCTTTTTTTCCCAGCAGTACAAAAATATCCAGTTCTTTCGACCAATTTTTATAATTTATATTGGTGAAGACACCTAAAAAGCAGTCTCCATTTTTCTCATTATCCTGCCTGTCGCATAGTACCTGCTGAACAAATGCTTGCTGGATGATTCTTTGCTACCCCTTTAGTTCATGGGCCAATAAGGATCAAATAATTCCATTAGATTGTAAGCTCCTTGGGGGCAGGGATAGTTTTTTGCTTCTTTTTGTATCCTTTTTGCTTAGCATAGTACCTGGCACACAGTAGGTGCTTAATGAATGTTTACTGATTGATTTATTAAATAAATTAATTTTCACTGGTGCTTATTATATCATTGAGAAAAAAACTAAAAACACTGGGACAATATAGTCAAAATTCTAGGAAACAAGTTCTGTAATTTCCCCTACAATAATATTCGGCTATTGACAGTCAATACCACAAATGCCATTCAGAAGCTCATAATGGCATAATGTATTGTGGACCATAGCCAGTACTCAAAGATAATATAGTGTTTAAGTTTTATGTGAATTTATCTGGGGAATTAACAATTTACTTTTGGTATTCAATGGAAAAGTATAGAGAACTGGAGATATGCTGCTGGAATTCAGGGACTGAATGATTAGAAAATGTCCTTTTGATGGTGGGGGTGGCAACCACTATGAGTCAAAATCATCAAAAACAAATACTGTCAATGCTTATAGTAATGTAGTTATGTTTAAACCCAAGTAATTTTCTATCATTCTATATGTGATTTCATATCATTACCAAAGTTAATCTATTAACATATGACCATTTATTCCAGCCTATTGAGATGTTTATATATCCTGATTCTGTCATCTGCCATGTTAGCTATTCCTCCAAGCTTAGTGTCATCTAAAAATTTGATAAACAAGTCATCTCAATCTTCAAAGAAGTAATTTAACAATGTCTAACACACAAGGTCAAGCTTAGGTCACTCAGTCACTCCACTTGAGACCTCCCTTCAACTGGCTACCATTTCATTAATCATTATTATTTTTTAAATAGTACTTTTTTCCAATTACATGTAAAGAAAGTTTTCAACATTCACTTTTATAAGATTTTGAGTTCCAAACTTTTTCCTCCCTCCTTCCCTTCTCTCCCCACTCCCCAAGAAGGGAAGCAATATGATATAGGTTATACACGTACAATCATATTAAATATATTTCCACATTAGTGACGTTGTGAAAGAAGAATCAGAACAAAAGGGAAAAACCAAGAGAAAGAAAAAACAAAACAAAAAAGGCAAAAATAGCACGCTTCAATCTACATTTGGACTCCATAGCTCTTGTCTAGTCATTCAACAAGTTCTAAAACCACCATCTAACACACATACACACACACACACACGCATGCACGCATACTCACATGCCAACACACATTTCTCTGTCTTGTCAAAAGGATATCATGACAGACTTTTTCAAATATTTTGCTGAAATTCAGATATATTTATTATATTTATAAAATTCCCCTAATAGACTAGTCTAGTAATGCTGACCCTCTGACAGACAGATAACCAGTCAAACAGATGGCCAGGCCAACAGCCAGATAGATCAATAGACAAAGATAGATAGATAGAAGATAGACAGATAAATAGATAGATAGATAGATAGATAGATAGATAGATAGATATATAGATAGATAGATAGATAGATAGATAGATAGACAGATAGATAGATAGACGAATAAAGTTAGTATGGCATGGTCTTGTGCTGATTCATAATATCACCATCTCCACTATCTATATTCTTACAAAGTATCATCTTACTAATGTGGCATAGAATTTTGCCAGGAAGAAACATTGAGCTAAACCTTTTTTTTCTTTTTTTTTTTTGGAGAAAAAAAAAATAAAGATTTGCTTATCCCCAGTCCCTGTAGCTTAGCAGCACATCCTTCTAGTTGTCCACAGTTTTCCAAAGATCACCAAGAGTCATCCATTAACTTCCAAATTAATTAATAAGCAACTTGCTTCTCTCCTTTGAATACTGCCCTCCCTCCCAACTTTTTTTTTCTTTTCTCATTTAAAGGCCATTCACAATTGCATTTTATCGTAGTGGATAACTCAATCTTGACTGTACACATTTAGACACTTAAAAATAAGAATAATGGTTTAAAAACATAGTTTTGAAAGCTTTTCTCCTTTGAAAACTAAGCACCAATATATCATATATAGCCTCATATATGTTTTTGATGTTTCATAAGCCCCTCACCACCACTCCACCATTTCTATTCTATATAATGAGCAATGTATACACACCCGAGAGAGAGAGAGAGAGAGAGAGAGAGAGAGAGAGAGAGAGCATTTATAACATTATTAAACTCACATATGGAGAAAATGATGCTGAGCTTGAAAGAATGAAATTGAATGTTCAAGCAGATAAAGCTTGAAAGGAGGAAAGTGAGCATTTAATTAGAGGGCTTGGTCGCATCTGTTCTCTGGTACTCTGTTTTAGTTTTATCTAACTCTGGAGCTGTGCTCTGCTGACACAAATTGCCAAGTGATGAGGGTTTCCTGTTCTCCTGGTATGCCTCTGAATTCGTTCATTTCTTCTTCTCTGCCCTAATCCTTTACTGCTTTCTCTAGACAAGCCTGCCTCCTTTAGTAACTTCCTAAATTCCTTTCTCACTGGATCCTCTTAGGGTTACATTTCTCTTTGCCTTAGCACCTATTAAGTTCTGTGATTGAACCTTTCCCATTCTGAAGTGTGATCATCATACCTGGCCACCTTCATTAAGTTCAACCACGGGTTCTGAACTGTTATCCCTCCTGCTTACAGGTAGTAATCAAAAACTTAGCCTAAAGGTAAAGTGGGAATTGTTTCTCGGTGAGAGGGAAAAAAAAAACCTAGGATGTGGGGGTAAAAGGAAAAATATCAAGTATAGAGAGTTAAAAGCACCTCTTTTTGTATGAATGTCACAATTTCGCCAAGTTTTTGAGTTACAAAAATAGGTCCTGCCAAGTTTTAGGAGACCAAAGAGTTGAATTAAAAAAAAAAATTTCAATTCGTGTTTTACTTCTCATATAACAAAAGGAGACCCTATATTATCTCTTTAGTTATGGACTCCTTTTCAGAATAATATTTTTAATTGCATAAAATAAAATACATAGGATTACTAAGGAAAAAAAACTGACATACCTTTTTTCCATATCAAAATTCAGAGAATCCCAAAATCTATCCACCCAATTTATCCATCCCAAGTCAATTCCTGTTCTACAGGAAGTTAAACTGTTATGTCACGCTTTTTCTTTTCTTTTTGCCCCAAATTTTGAAGATGACTTTTTGTTTGTTTGTTTCTAGGAGGGTATTTGTAATCATTCCTTGACAATATGGAATCTCCTGGAGGAAGGAAAAGGTAGGGAGGAGAATTAATATGATGTTTATTGCTTGTACATCATATAATCTTAAAGTTTAGAAACTGATCATAGAATCATAACGGATTTAGATCTTGAAGACACACCAGTAACCAACTGGTCCGGCTCCTTCTCTGTGGAAATAAGGAAAGTGATGCTGAGCCAGGGTAATGACTTTGCCCATTGTCACCCAGGTAGCAAATGGTAAAGCTGGGCCCTGACCCAGACCACCTGACTTCCAATCCAATAGTCTTGCCACTCCACCATGGAATTTTAGAGTTGGAAGGAACGTTAGAAATCCATCATAGCCCATAGGATTTTGGCACTGGAAAGGACCTGAGTGATCCAGGAAAACCCTCTCATTTTAAAGATGACAAAGCTAAGGTCCAGAGAAGTAGATAGTAATTTGCCCAATGTTGAACTGCAGGATTAGAGATTCAGATGTCAGATGACCAGTCCCTTGTTCTCTCGATAATATCTTAACTCCTTTCCCATTTCTATTATTATCCAGTCGTCAAAGGTGTGCAAAAAAATCCCTTGACTTTCCTTGGTGTTAAAGGTGCTTCATGATTCACTGGAAAGAATAAGTTAGCAACAAGCAATTTGAGTAAGTAACAGTTTGACCTTCTTGATATCAGCTGGACTACATGAAGATAGAGTAAGCAGCGTGAAACAAGATAAAAATGGGATAAAATCGGGGATCTACCTGTATTTATCATCATTTAGATTTCCCTCAAGGGGCCATTAGCTGCATAAAACTATCCAGGAATGTCACCTTTGTTTCTTTCTTGCCAGGGTGGACACTGGAGCACCACCCAAAGTGAATACACATAAAGTTAAGTACTGTGCTCGAAAGGTTATTAAAATCATAAACAGAGGGGTAAACAGCAGCGAGATAACTAAATAATTCATTTTTCCCCCTGTTAGCCTCCTCCCCACAGTCAACCTCCAAATACTGCATGTAAGGCATAATACCCACTTCAATCATATCAGCTGCTGATCATTAATTGCTTCAGAAAAAGACAATATTTTATCCATCCTCTTTGGAGTTCGAGTGTGAATGGTGAGGCTAAAGCAAATGAAACTGAGTGAAACATGAAAAGCTTGATTTGTTAGGACCCCTGCTGTCTGAAAAGAGATCAAAGCTCAGAGGGAGGCTGTAAAACAGCCCAATGCTCTGCGCTCAAACATGGCCTGTGGCAGCTGCTCTGGGCACTCTCTCACAACACAGGTGTACCTCCACCTCCACTCTGCCAGCTGAATCATGGGAGCAGGTTACCTCTCCTCTCCCTTCATTATTTCAACCGCAGTCACTGAGGAGATGGGGGCTCCATCCATCACAATGCACAAATTCACAGTGCGCAGATTCAGCACAGGCCTAATTAAAGCTTTTCCTTTCATTTGTGGAGATAATTAGACTTTCATCTCACCAGGAAGCTTCAGAAAGATCTATTTCTTTCTTCAATAAAAGCTACATCAAACAAAAGCAGATTTTAATCTCCTTTTCTTTGGGGCATGAGTCAATAATGAAAGATGTCGCGGGAAACAAAAAATTTTGTGCACAGAGAGGGAGAGGGAGAGAGGGAGAGAGGGAGAGAGAGAGAGAGAGAGAGAGAGAGAGAGAGAGAGAGAGAGAGAGAGAGAGAGGGAGAGAGAGAG